>NC_085136.1:90867824-91192034 GCF_035046485.1 Aedes albopictus
AAACGGGTAAATAATGATAAAACTAACGTCCGGGGCAAGAGTGCAAATATTTTCCTCGCAGTTTCACAACTACATCTACAAAAAAGGTACGCATACATTTGAACGTGATTACCACTATTCAGAAACAACAAGTACTGATCTTGTTTTCGAGGATATGTATACAATTGTATGTGTTGTAGGTTCTAATGTGAATGACTACAAATCAAAAGGTCCGAGTTCAATTCCCAGTTTTTCCACAGATTAATTTAAATGCATTCCTAAACATATCTTCTGGAAATAAAAGCAGCTAATGGTAAAAATAGACTCAAAAAAGTTTCTTTTTAATTTTTGTACAATTAATAATTTTAATTGATTACTGATTAAGCACATATTAGGTCTTAAAACAGCCTTTCAATACACCTCAAATCAGCTAAAGGTTGAATAAAATCACCAAAATTAGATGTTTGAATAAAGGATTGTACCTCTTGTGCTCAACTTTTGTTCAAATGTAGGCTGATTTTGAATAATTAGAGAAACGTTTGTACAACATCGAATTGTTACCTGGGTGTGTGGTGCCTAATGCTCCCTCAGTAGTATGGCTTTAGCGTGTAACTAGTATTGCCCCTCAGCATGCTAACGGTAGTTCACAACACACCCCTAGTAACGCCTAACGCCCAACTGTCAGCGCGGTGCCAACCAGGTCAAGGTTGGCCATGACTCTGCCTCTTTCTTCGGTTGACTGTTGGACACGGCGGACGTCTGTGTTGCGCTCCGTAATGCACCCAGCACGCGGAGATCGGACCTGCACAATGGCGTACCTGCCAGGATTTATTGCTGTTTCAAGCAATAAATGAAAAAAATACGAACGTACTGGTTGTAAAACTACAAGGGTAAGTGAAGAATCATAAAAAGTGATCAAATAGGTGAATCTGGTGCAGCGAAACAGGAAAAATGTGAGCGTGAGCGTGGGCGTTTGAACTTGAACATTGATTTTTCAAACCCACCAAATTTTGAAAGTTTTGCGCTTGTGGAGCGAAAAATGCTCTGGAAGAGCAACGGAAGAAAGCGGTTTTCCGACTGATACGCATGGAGTCTCGTGGGCGCTCTCGAAGAGCGCCGGAATGCGTTGCTAAATTAAACCGGCATGTCCGGCGTTAGGTTTGGTTTCGGCTTGCAAAGTCGAAATCGCTCTGGAAGAGCGTCGGATGCATTGTGTAATGAATACGGTTTCGGCTGGTGACGCCGAAAGCGCTCTGGAAGAGCGCCGGAGTTGTTCGATTTTGAAATGAAAAATCGTCCGGCAATGTGACTGTTGCGTCTGATGTGGCCAAATATGTTCTAGAAGAACATCAAATAAAAATGGTTGCTGCTGATGTGCGGAGGATGCTCTAGAAGAGTATCGGATGAAAATGGATTCAGCTGGTGTGGCTGAAGATGCTCTGGAAGAGCATCGGAAATGGCGTTTTTCTGATGTATTTGCTGATGCATTCGAAGCAAAGCGGTAGGTGATGTTTGAAGAAGAAAGGCAATAGCTTGGAATGTTACAGGTGTGTGTTTGATAATTCAGCCAAGAAAGCCAACCATAAAATGATGGATTGATGGTTTGGACTACTGCAACCAGAATGGCATCTTACAGATCTACAGATTTATCTGTATTATACAGATGTTTGAGCATCTATACAGATTGCGTTTATATGAAATACAGATTTTAATTTGTATGGGATACAGATTTTCCATCCTAATTTTGTACGGGATACAGATTTTTGAACGAGTGATACAGAAAATCATCTGGCATCGCTGACTGCAACATAGTTAGCCGCTAATGTTCTCATGAACTTATTTATTTATAGTTATTTCATCGGCTTCGATGATAAAAGAGTGCGCAATCTAGTAATATGGTAAATTGATTACAGATTTTTAATAATTCCCCGAAGATGGACATGAAATTTACAAACGGAAAGTAAATACAAATGCATGATAAATTAGGCTTCTTTTGCTTACAGTTTAATTGAATGCCTCGAGCAAGCGCCAGCAGTGTATAGTGTGGACACAACACTATTACAGCATTGTATTCGGTGCTGACAGCTTGCCGACAAAGCCAACGTTTGTTAACCAGGGATGGGAACACTCACTTGCAAAGAGTTACATTCACTTGATATTTTCTCAGCTCTGAAACGTGCAATCAAGAAATGATGTATGGACGACTTTTGCATTGTGGTTTAGTCTAAAACTTTGCCGAATAGAGTAGGGGTCGCACACGCATACCAAAGTCGTGATAGAGTTGTAAAAGCAACTCTCCACGAGGTGAGTGTAATTTACATTCACCTCGTGGAGAGTTGCCTTTGCAGCTCCCTCACAACTTCGGTATGCGTGTGCGACCCCTACTCTATTCGGCAAAGTTTTAGACTAAACCACAATTCAAAAGTCGTTCATACATCATTTCTTGATTGCACGTTTCAGAGCTGAGAAAATATCAAGTGAATGTAACTCTTTGCAAGTGAGTGTTCCCATCCTTGTTGTTAACATTGTTCAATTTTAATCGTAAGTTTAGGGAAAAATAATAGTCGTGAACTGTTATCACAGACAAACAGACACACTACTCAAATCGAATTCTTCGCACGATTTAACGATCATTTTGAAAATAAAGTGTGCCCAAGTAACCACAAGCATTATAACATTGCACGAATTAGACTGAATATCAACCTTTGCAATGCGAAATGCAGTAATTCCACACTTGTCATGCAATAATCCTTTAGATTGGCATTATCAATGTGATGATGCATTGCATTTTTCTTTACATTCGGGTTTATTAAAAGGTGATATAAGATAATCCAATAATTCAACACTGCAAAAACTGAATAAATGCAATGTACAAACTAGCAAAGTTTGCTCTAACAATACAATTATAAAAGCTTGACTCTAATGGTAAACAAATGAAATCAAGAAGATTGAACAACTTTACGGTCAACTCTAGCGGTCTTCAACATTTCTGGTTCGACTCCCGACCAACTTAATCCCCGTTTGAGCCACCGATCGACGACAGCAAAAGCTTTTTAGAGATGAACTTTTCTCTTTTCTCTAGGCTGCAATCACATGCCAATAACGATAGAAATCACAATTAGCATATGAGCAATGTGCGAAGGGTGTTTCAGTCGAGGTTTTTTATTTTCTTATGTTAATTAAATATCTTCTAAAATGCATTATGTAATTTTCAGTAATTTATCGGAATGTGATATTTTACTGTATTCTATTACATATGACATAGTCGTTTTACCCTCTACTACAATGATTGAGATAGAAGAACATTTTCCTTTTAGTTAATGAAATATCTGTTATTATCACTGCAGCAGAAACGGTCTAAGGTGCCAGCGCGTATGGAACTCATCTAGCGGTCTTCAACACTTCTGGTTCGACTCCCGATCCGACTACAAAAAAAATAATGGTTAAAACATTAATGTGTGAGGGCATCAGTACCGTCGATAACGAAACGGTGCTAAAAATAGATTTTTGTTTTGGCTTTTCGTGTTGCACGTATCAAGCATGTCAAATGCAAATGTACAGCACATGCATTTATATTACTTTAGCAATGGCTGTCAGCGTGCTGCAATATGTGGCACTAATTTGATTTTAGTGGGGCCCTTTTCGACTTTAATATTGCTTCAATGGGGTGTTTAAAGTAATGCAGCATTATATTCATAATTTTAATTATCAATATATGGCAAAATTGATGCACTTATATACGGCTTCGTGGTTACTTGGGTGGTTCGGACTGTGCTCGCATGTGTCATGATGGCGCTGCTGTGCCTACATCACCTCTCAATTTTGAAGAGAAATAAACGCGACGCCGATCAATGTTTACATAAAATGACTCAGTCATGGACCTTCATTCATGTTTTTTGAATGGATGACGCCACCTGCAAAATTGTTACATCGAGCCGAGGGAAACAACACCTGCAAAATAATGCTTCGGACTGAGCATTATAGAGGGTGCTAGTGAGATGCAAAACGATGTTTTTGAAGCAATTTTCTTCAAAGTAATAAGTCTATTTATCTGTGCTGTTATATCGTATGTTCGTAAATAGAAGAGTCTTGTGAAAAGTTAGTGAATTGAAATTATGTGGCTTCATGGTCATAAAGCGGCTGTCACCAAGCATTTAAACGCATCGTCATTAGGAGCGTGGGTTCGATGCCCGCAGCTGTAGGAAAGAGTTTTCATCTGTGTCACTGGGCGTTGCATGCTATTCTTTATCTAGTGTCACGCTTTCCTATAAAGAGCGAATAGCTCACTGAAAGCATTTAACGTATATATGTTGATAAATCGAGAATAGTAGGGATAAGTAGGTTTTTGGGTATAGTTCGTGATTTGAAGTGATTTATTCATCGATAAACACTCATCTGTTACATTCTCAGTTTTTGCAGCTCGACCTAATAGAAATATAAGAAGAATATGTACAAAAATGTCAAAGCAAATGCGAGAGAAAATTTTCGTGGATGCTTGGAGACAATTTTCAAATTTTTAGATTAATCTAAAGTCGAATATGTAATAGTTTGTACCCCTAATCATGTGCGTAGGGTTTTCTTTTATTTTTTACGAATCTACATCAATCTACTATATTTAAATTAACTTTCTGTTGCAAAAATTGAGTGAACAGAAAAGACTGGCCTACTAATTTCTTTGGTAATAGCAGTTTATGCGAAGTATGCGCTTCAAACGATAATTTTCGTTTGATGCATAATTTTTCCGTGACCGAACTGGCCAAGAAATTTAACACCGTAAGCCCCATTTGTTTTGACGTTTCGTTTGAGATCCGTACTAGGATCCGGAATAAAGCGACGCTTGGTCATTTCTTGAGCGATTCCTTGACTGTATTCTACACGCATCGAGATAGGTCAAGAAATTTCTTGCGATCTGCGTTCTACCCATAATGGAAATTTATTAAATTAAATTAGAACGAAAGTGCCATAAAACTACTCCTCGTTCAACAAAAAATTTCTTACTCTTTGTTAACAATGTTATGGATTCAATATGACCCAGGAACACTGAACAAGTACAACGGCAGCGGCGTGCGCATAACGTGAATAATAAAAGAAAATACTTTGAAGAACCAGAATCTAAACATGATCGTCTCAATAATGGTGGACTTAATCCTTAACTAACATTTGTCACGAACAGTTACACCAACAAGCAATAAAAAAACTTGCATTTAGCAACTGAAAGCAAAAAAAAAAATATGCTGTGTGATAATTTTCAGCTTGCCAGTGATCAATTGTATTGATCGCTTTGATCCGAATGATCTCGGGGAGTTTTTTTTTTTTTGCTTTAGTTGTCTGGCTTTGATTGAAAACGTCATGGAAAAGTACCGAAGTTATGCGATGTTGAATTCTGAGAAACGTGGTGTGCAGAACCCGAAGAACCATAAAAGGAATGTTCTGGTTTCGGCTAGTGGTGCTGATGGCGCTCTTGAAGAGATAGTTCGATTCTGAATTTGTTGCTGGAATTGATAAAAGGCATGGTCTGAGAGAGTCAATACCAATAGGTTTTCGGCTGCTGGCTGACGTAGTTGCACATTAACTCAAATGATTAAAACATGACTATTTTGTGAAACCTGGTAACAAAAAATTGTAATAGAAATCGAAGGAAAAACAACCCAAAGTACGTTTTTGGTTGTGGTTTAAGAAAATGTTTGTTTCAGAGTTGATGTACCCGTGCTGTAGTCCCATGTACGGGAGGCACGTTCACGGTGTGTCTGGTAGAACAAATTTATTACAAAAAAATGGGCATCGCTAATTTTTACGCTACGTGAAAGTTGACGCTACCAGCTTTCATTCAAGCCCAACATCGAAATATTCCATCGGGGGCAATTTTTCATACAAAAATTGGGTATGTTTGTTAAGTAGAAATAGGGATTAATTTGGAACCGTGCATTTTGTATGGGGAAAAACAGTATTCTGAAAAAGTTGTTCGGGATCCCTCGGTGGATTTTTTTGAGGGACCCTGCAAATGAAAGCTGAAAGCCTCTATTTTTGAATAGCGAAAAATTTGACCATGCCTATTTTTTTGTTATAAACTTTTCCCATACACACGCCGTGACGTTGCAAGCGAGCACCCACCTGATTTTCGTGAGCCTCGTAGTCGTAGCAGCGCAGCACACTGCGATTTTGAAGAGCTGGGAGACAATTTGGTAGGAGGCTCGCTGTCACATTTATGTACACATGAGCAATGGGAAACTCTGGTTTGTTTTAGTTGCCCTGTTTTGCGAGTTCTAGTTATTGTCGTCGCGGTTGAAACCCGAAGTTTCTTCACACCCGACAATCGAATTTTCTCAAAATCTATTGGTGAAACCTATCGTCGGACGTAGTGCGCTGGACAGCGGACTTGGTCCTCTATCCAGCGCACTGTGCCCGACGAACGTCCGACACACGGTTTGGGAGAAACATCGATTTTCGCGTGTCAAAAATTCCGATTTTCAACTGCACGAACAATAATACAAAAAGGAATGCGGACATTATCTTCAGCCAGTAGCAGTAGCGACTGGACGATGCTTAACATCAGACACAATGATATGGGGATAGTGAATGTGGTGAAGAGACTATTTTTGCATAAACTTGCATATACCCAGAGTGGGAATCTAATCCTCACCCCCCATTATATGACTGCCTTAATTGCAATCTGTTCTGTTTATTTTTTTTCATAATTTGTCCAGCATATATTTCGACTTGGATACATAACGACATTGTGAACAAAAAAAAAAAAAAATAAGGTAAAATATGCGCAGTCCGTTGCAGTAGTATTTTTGTAACTTATCAGGCACCATCTCTACTGGTGCTTGTGTTGTGTTAGTGAAATCGGAGAAACGTCAGGATCCCGCTTGTTACTAGATTGGCGATGGTTCTGGCGATGGTTCACCCGCGGCGGATCCATATCGTCGCGTGCAATAACTTGCAAAATCTACAACATATATCTGCAAACAAACTTAAAGTTTCGAGGTGAAAAGTGCAAATCGTGCATTTGTCACCAAAGTAAAAAAAAAAGTTTTTGAAATATTATGGCTGTGTTTTTTTTTTCAAGAGGAGGAGGAGGATGGATGTGTGGTGCCTAATGCTCCCTCAGTAGTATGGCTTTAGCGTGTAACTAGTATTGCCCCTCAGCATGCTAACGGTAGTTCACAACACACCCCTAGTAACGCCTAACGCCCAACTGTCAGCGCGGTGCCAACCAGGTCAAGGTTGGCCATGACTCTGCGCCTCTTTCTTCGGTTGACTGTTGGACACGGCGGACGTCTGTGTTGCGCTCCGTAATGCACCCAGCACGCGGAGATCGGACCTGCACACTGGGTATTGTTTGTTTTGTTAAGAGCGGGGCTAAAATTACGGTTAGTGCTAATAAATGTTAGGACTATAACATTGCTGATCTCCCTGAAGTCCCCTTAAAATACTACTGAAACCACTTGAAATCTACCTGAAAGCCCCCAAAAGCCCTCTAAGAAGCCTTGAAAACGTCTGAACCACCCTTGAAACCCCCTGCACCGCTCGTATAACCCTTTAACATGCCCTTGAACGGTATTAGAACCCCTTGAAACAACACTGAAAAACCTTTAAAACATTTCTGAAATCTAATTGAAACCCCTGAAATGCTTCTGTAAGCCCCAAACAGCCCTCCAGAAAGCCTTGAAAACGACCCAAACGTTAATGGAATCCCTTAAAACGTCACATTATTCTTTTGAAACGCCTAATATAACACCTCGAAGAAACGCTTCTGAAACCCCCATCAAACATCCTTCAATAATCTTGAAACTCTTAAAATCCCATTAAACGTTATTAGAATTCCTTGGAACGTCATGAAACCCCCTAGAACGGTAATGAAAACCTTTAAAACGCTTTTGAATTTAAATGCTCCTGAAACATTCTTGAAACCCTTGAAACGATCCCAAAACTTAAAAAAACTCCGGAAACCACCTTGAATCTTCACTAAAACTTCTTAAAACACTGCTTAACACTAATGGAAACCCACAGCAAACCCATTAAGACCTTTGAAACGTAACTAGAGCCCATTGAAACTCCCTGAAATCTCTGAAATCTCTGAACGCCTTTGAAACGCTTCCGAAAACCCTAGTAACTGTCTGAAACCAGGCTGAACGTTTTGAAACGCCCTTAAATCTCTCCGAACCACCCTCCCACCAAACACCCGGTGACGCTCCTGAAACACGTTTCGAACCCCATGAAACGCTCAAAATCCCCTTAAGCTCTCTTGAAACTCCTGACGAAGGTCCTTTGAAACGCTTCCTGATTCATCTCTGAAACTACCTTGGCACGTGCCTGCCTGAATTCTCCTGGGAGCGCCACTGAAATTTGTCCAAATTATCCCTTTAAACCACTGGCACCCACTAAGCCACAACAAAAGAACTGAGCAATACACAGTCGACTGCACAAACTCGGCTCTTTCGATTTGGTTGTATTTGTTGAAACTCAAGCCGCAACGGATACGGTTTTCATCCAGACAACCGACCGGATAGTACGTCCTGGAATTTGTGATGTTCAGGAGAAAGTAAAACGCACTTTACTATTTCTACATGTTTAATGATCAACGGACTAGTACGGACTAAAACTATAAACATAAATACATTGCCAAAATCCTCCAGCATTAACGATTCGTCAACACACACATACATTCAAACAAACTCTTGAACACTTAAACAAACTGTCATTATCATTACCAGGGGGCTGCCTCTACACTTCTCCAATAGTATTGCCCTGTAGCAGCGCACAAAGAAGAAACGATTGGTTCGACGAGTAGTGTATAGATATTTTGGAGGAGAACAATGCATTGTGTTCGGTCAGGCTGCAGTATGGGACCTGGTAGAATGTGGAACGTTACAGGCGCAAGAAGAAGCAATACAGAAAGTAATAGTAATAGCTGAAATACAGTTCTTTAAACTGAAGTTAGCTTAAGAGTGGTTTGTTCAACTCCTTTACAGCCAAAATATTTGCTGGGTAGACTCGCCTCTTTTGAGCGTAAGTACGCCGACGGCAGCAAACGGAGTGCAAAGAAATGGATCTGCTATCCCGTTCTACAAGAAGTAGCAGGCATCAGCAACAAACCAAAATGTGTCGGGATAAGAACAGGACCCTTTTTGACGGACTCACGTGAGGTAATCGAAAGATGGAAGCAGCACTTTGATGAGCACCTGAAACGATATTGAGAGCTCAAAAACAATAAAGCAGCTGATGAGTAACACATCCTGAAGCTGACTTCCTCAAGATGGGCCCGGAAAAGAGTGTCTACATCGGCTGACGGCAGAGTCTGGGAAACAGAAAAGACACCGGAAGAATGAAGGATGGACTAATTTGCCCTTTCAACAAGAAAGACAGCTTTGGCAATAGAATCAGGCTCTTCCAAACTTCTGGGAAAAGTCTCATGAACCAAAAAAAAGCAAGAACTAGGATCATGGCGTGAAAAAGCCCATCATCTTTGGAGATTCCTCTGTTTCTCTGCCTGGTTGGATGGTCTCATTTGCCCTCACATAAGAAAGAGCAGAGAATGAAGTACACGAACTACACAGAAATAACACTTCTAAATTCAGCATAAAAGATTTTGTCCGAAATTCTAATGAATAGGTTGAGGCCAACTGAGGAGTTCTTCGACGACGAATATCAGACGGGTTTTCCTGAGGGCCAATCAACAACGGATCAGATGTTCACTCTGCGGTGGATTTTCGATATATTTCTGGAGTACAATTTTTTGATTTCAAGGTGGCGTTACATCCCGAGCGTCTGTTCACCAAGGAGGTGCGGCTCAAACAGCGTCTGTTCTGGCATCCAGCGGCTGAATATGAAACGCTGTATCACGTCAGCTATACCTAAGGGGGCAGCCCCACCAACGCGATGTAGGCAGCGCGACCCCGGTAAGGTAGCCTGTCGAAGCCTTTCAACACTACGAAAAATGAAGTAAGAAATAGAATATGCGAACGATACTCTCGGACCCGGCAACGAAATAAGGACTATGATTGGAAACTCGGTATCTGGAACATCAGGACCTTAAATGAACCTGGACGAGTGAGCCTTTTGGCTCATGAATTGCAGAAAGTTGGCGTGTGCGTGGCTGCTATACAGGAAGTGCGGTGGCCCAAAACTGGTGAACACTAGGGTGAACATGAATTCAGGGCGGTGGATCCCGTCGCCAACACATCGTTCAAATATAACATCTACCACAGCGGCAGCGATAAGGCAGAACATGGGGTCGCATTCATAGTGATCGGGAAACAGATGAAGCGAGTTATAAGGTGGAAGCTGATCAACGAGCGGATCTGCGTATTGAGGATCCAGGGCAAATTCTTTAACTACAGCCTGATCAATGTCTATGCGCCGACAAACGAGAAAACCGATGATATGAAGGATGCGTTTTATGAATGTCTTGACAAGACCTATGGAGAATGCCCAAAACACGACGTTAAGATTGTCATCGGTGACGCCAATGCGCAGGTCGGAATAGAGGACTTTTTCCGTCCAATCATCGGTACGGAGAGCCTTCACTCCGTCACTAATGACAACGGCCTGAGATTAGTCAACTTTGCTGCCGCCAGGGGGATGGCCATTAGTAGCACCTACTTTGCACGCAAGGATATCCGCAAGCACACCTGGAGACACCCAAACGGTGAGACTTGCAACCAAATCGATCATGTGTTGGTAGATGGCCGACATTTCTCGGACGTAATTTATGTTAGAACTTTTCGAGGTCCCAACATCGACTCAGATCACTATCTCGTAGTTAGTATCCCAACTGGTTACAGATAATGACATGATCCCGATATTTTTTTGTTGGAGACAAATCGGAAGCTGAATTTGTTGCGTACTTTTCAACTCGTGAATAATCAATTATTACCAACCCAAAATCGCAACTTTTTGATGATGCATCTTCAGCAGCGTTGCAGTGTTTACCGACTCGAAGTTACCGCTCGAAAATCACAATGCAAGGCTTAAAAATCTCTAAACTCGTGCTGCATGATCTTTATCCCATTTTTTCATGTTGGGACAAACCTATGTCGCATTGATTAATTAAGGTTGCGACATTGTCGTTATTGTTGCGCGATGGTTGAATTTTCATTCACTGCTATTACCAGAAGCTGGGCCCATATAGCCGAGGTGGTAAACGCACGGGTATTCAGCATGACCATGCTGAGGGTGACGGGTTCGATTCCCGGTCGGTCCAGGATCTTTTCGTAAAGGAAATTTCCTTGACTTCCTTGGGCATAGAGTATCTTCGTGCCTGCCACACGATATACACATGCAAAATGGTCATTGGCAGAGGAAGCTCTCAGTTAATAACTGTGGAAGTGCTCATAGAACACTAAGCTGAGAAGCAGGCTTTGTCCCAATGAGGACGTTACGCCAAGAAGAGAGAGAGAGAGACCAGAAGCTGGACGAGCGTATAAGTGAGATCAACGAGAGCGATAATCTTAACACTCTGTGGGAGTCTATCCACGGAGCGATGAGTACAGTAGCGCGGGAGGTGATAGGTACTGCTCAAAGACGATCTAGAAACGGGTGGTTCGACGAGGAGTGCCAGAGGGTAACGGACGAGAAGAATGTTGCCAGAAGCCGGATGTTGGTGTCGGGGACCCGGCAGAGCACGGAGCGATATAGGGAAGCAAGAGTAGCCGAAAAACGAATCCACCGCAAAAAGAAAAAAAGAGCACGAGGAAAATGTGATTGCTCAGGCGCAAGAGAGTATGGAACAGAATGATATGCGGAGATTTTACGAAACTGTCAATGGCGTGCGGAGAAGAACAGCGCCTTCTCCCGTCATGTGCAACGACCGTAATGGAAACTTGCTGACAGACAAGACAATGGTGGCTGCCAGGTGGAGAGAGCACTTCGAGGTATTGTTGAACGGTGGGAGTGGAAGAGCAACGGACAGAATTCGAATCAACGACGACGGACAAGCTGTGGAACCTCCAACGCTAGATGAGGTTAAGACAGCCATTAGGGGACCGAAGAACAACAAGGCTGCTGGGAAGGACGAACTCCCGGCCGAGCTTCTCAAGCACGGTAGTGAGCTGATACACGTACACCGTATTATACTGAATATACGGGACGAGGAAGAACTGCCTGCTAGTTGGTTGGATGGTCTCATTTGCCCTTTTTTCAAGAAAGGGCATCGACTGGAGTGCGCGAATTACAGAGGAATAACACTCCTCAATTCAGCGTACAAAATTTTGTACGGAGTTCTGTTCTACAGGCTGAGGCCAATTAAGGGCTCCTTAATAATTGATTTCAAGGCGGCGTAAGATTTAGTGAAGAGAAACGTGTTATGACAGATTATGATCGAATATGGTTTTCCGGCGAAGCTGATTAGACTGATTCGTGCGACGCTTGGCGGATCGAAATCAAGTGTACGGGTTGCGGATGAAATTTCGCCATCGTTCGTAACCTTTGACGGACTGAAGCAGGGCGATGCTCTTTCGAACTTACTGTTCAACATAGCACTGGAAGAAGCGATAAGGAGAGCTGGTGTGCACAGGAGCGGAACCATTGTCACGAAGTCGCATATGCTCCTGGGCTTCCTGGGACGATATCGACATCATCGGAATCGACTGTCGGGCCGTGGAAGAGGCGTTCGTACCTTTCAAGAGGGAGACTGCGAGGATTGGACCGAAGCGAATACAACACGGCAGGCTGCGGTGGGCTGGACACGTAGCTCATATGCCGGAGGAACGACAAGCTAAAATTATATTCAGCAGAGAACTAGGAAGGGGTCGTCGGCCTCGTGGAAGGCCGCGCACACGTTGGCTTTTTGCAGTTGAGGAGGACCTAAGGACTCTAAACGTTCAGGGCGACTGGAAGCGATTGGCCCAGGATCGAGGCCAGTGGAGGCGGATACTTCATTCGGCGTAGACTCATCGCTACGAGTTGTAGCCCATCAAGTATCAAGTATCAAGCTCCAATTATGGCTATAGTACCGTAAAATGGGGTGTTAAGAACTCATGGGGTGTTAAGGGATTCATCTTCACACACTACTTTGAAAAATCACCAAACCGTATTAAAATTGATTTCCTTTTTCAAATTCGCATCAAATGTGTGTCGGAAATAAAGGCATAAGGATAGGCAGCATCCATTTATTACGTAACGCTAAAATCGAAATTTTTCGACCCCCCCTCCCCCCTCCGTAACGCTTTTTTGTATGAAAACCCGAAAATTTTTGTATGGGCCGTAACGCTCGGCCATACTCCCCCCCTCCCCCTAGAGCGTTACGTAATTTGTGGATGGCGCCTTACCACTCATGAAAATACGTTTTTAACTGGACACTAGACATCAAAAATAGAACGGCATTGCTTTTTCTCAATTTCGCTACCATTGAAACATTCATTTATGAGGTCAGAAATATTATTAGGAAAAATATGTGAGTAATCGTAAGGTGTTCTACAACTAATTTCAAACGTAAAGGGGGTAAAATATTTGAAGTAACTAATGTGGTTTTCGAACACCGACATTTTTTGTGAAAAAAGTTTAGTTTCATAAACTAGTGGGGTGTTAGGGGATTATATTTCAAACATAACTTTTTTATTAGTATCATGAAGTTTTGTCATTGTATAACAGTTACTATTCTAAATGACGTATTACGAATTTCATTTTGGTTCATAGACATCCTAACAGTTGCTATGGATGATAAATTCAACTATGTAATACAATATATATAAAAATGAGTTTGAAGTTTCTTTGAGGCAACAAAACTCAAGAACGAATGAACCAATCAGCATGTCCCTTGCACGGTTCGGTTCGTATTCGTGGTGGCTGTGTTTATATGTACAAAAAATTACGAAAATCAACTAGAAAAGTAAGAAAATTGAACAAGTACTGGTTTTTCATGAGCTGGGAAGGAAATCCAAACGATCGAAATGAAACCAATCTAGAGTGCAGTGCTATTTTGAGCTCAACAGTTGTCAAACCACCAGAAGACGGCAAGACAAAGTTTGCCGGGACAGCTAGTACAATATAGATCATAAGAAACAAGTGTTAGATTCATGCATAGAAAATTGGTCAAATATTTATTACTTAATGCCGCAGTAGTCCCCTCTTTACAGAAGTTTGTTCTTTAGGTGTTTTGTTATGTTTTAACGAAGGCGTATTCTTCAAAATAGATTTTGCGTCTGTTTTCTTATTTAAATATTATTATTGGTTGGCGCTGAAACGTGACAGCTTTTTGAAAATGTGGAATATGCTCACTTGTTCCATATATTATGTAAACCAGACTGCCACTAACTCTTACAAAAGAAAGTATTTTTTTTCTGTATTAACGAGATTTTTTGCCCTAGGCTAGTTCATCTCAGGATCCATGCCTTACTTCCCTTCCGAAGGAAGAACTCACATTTTGCGAGTTTGCCGGGAATGGGATTCGATCCCAGGTCCTCGGCGTGATAGTCAAGTGTTCTAACCATCGCACCAGGTCCGCTCCATAGAAAGTATTCATGAAGATGACTTATGGCCGCTAAAATATCTCAGAATCTATAATCCGACCTATCAGCGATGCTCCAGAGTAGAAATATCAGCATTAAATACACAGTTTACACCCAGGGCCATCTAATGATGCTTGCATTTAAAACATTTTAATTTAAATGAGTTTTTAAGTGATCAAAAATCTGTAAATACACATCCTTAGTTTGCAACCTGTTGGTCAGTCTGAATTACTCAATTTGGTTACTCTAAATAGTAACTATGAATAATGTGTTCGTTAAAAAATGAGGCCACCCAGGTACAATTGACGGTATATTACGGATTTCGACGCTTTAACAAAAAAAACTCATATACAAAGGTAGATGACAATGAAACTGTCCCTGCACCTTTAGGACTATGATAATCGGTAATGTTCAAGAAATTTTACAGTCACTGTTTACTATTAATCAATATTTATCTTTCTTTGAAATCTAAGAACATTTACATTCATTCCCTTAAATTCCTTAACACCCCATTTTCATATTTTCCAAAAATTTGCACATATTGTTAAATATCTCCAATTTGTCCAAAAAATCGTCAAATTTTGTAATCTATACGCGTAGCAGGCAGCAAGACAATGATCGGACTGCATTTCCTGAAAGTTTTAAGAAGTAGAACCCATGAATTAATGGGGACGAAAAAATTTTCCGTCCCTTAACACCCCATTTTACGGTACCAATTATTCGCCATAGTTGATTGTCACGCATTAATGATGTAAATCAACAAGAAAAAATTTGTGAACAACAGATCACGTTCACAAAAGATGGTTTCACTCATTAAAACTCCACATTTTGCTCAAATTATCGTTGAAATAAATAATTTTCCTTAATATGTCGGCTGCCTTGCACCCTTCATCGCCATAGTGTACCAGTAATGACTAATCCCAAAAGGAATGCATGCAAATAGTGCGAAAAGGGACCGAAGTTAAAAAATGTATCCATAATTGAGGGGGTTAGAAGCAAAGGGGTGTATGTGATAAAACCCACTTTTGAGTAAATGAGGTTTAAAGTTTTTGACCAATTTTTCATCCCATACAAAATGTATGGAGTTCAAAAACAACCCAATTTTCTCCGATTTATTGTATTTTTTTCAATCATTGTAGAAACAATCTTAAAAAAGTTCCTGAAAGCTTGAAATCTGAAGAATTTTATGATATGCTCAGCTCAAAATCGACAGAATGGTCACTTACACCCCTTTGATTCTGGGCCCGTCAATTGGAACAGGGTCCCTATCATTGGCACACGCTGTAATAAATACTAAAAGTAATTTTGGCTCCGTT
Organism: Aedes albopictus; assembly: GCF_035046485.1. Taxonomy (NCBI): domain Eukaryota; kingdom Metazoa; phylum Arthropoda; class Insecta; order Diptera; family Culicidae; genus Aedes; species Aedes albopictus. The sequence continues at coordinate 90,883,570 of NC_085136.1, forward strand.
TCTATATTTTTCCTGCAAAGTATGGTAACTAATCTATCTTCTAACATATTGATGACCTTCGTTAGTCATCTCGTTATTTTTGAACGAATAGTTTTCCTTAGGTAGTGCCACCCTAGCGTAAGTCAGTTTGGTAGCCTTTACGGATTCACGACAGGAGTGTTCGAGCGACGAGTGCTAAGGACTTCGGCGGTGTGCAGGAAGACGATGTGTGGCGGTAAAGGATGACCTCACTGCGCTCTATCGCGAACGCAGCAGCCGAAGCCAGAAGGATACGGTGGGCAGAGCATGCTGCAAGAATGCCGGATTGTACCTTATTTATTAGGGTTGTAGATATTGGATTTTGCATATCTGAGTTTGGTATTCTACAGCTGCTATTCGAGATGCTATTAGTATGTGGTGGGTGGCCTATAAACCGTCGTTTAAATAGAGTTTCTGAAAACTACTAATTTCCAAAACTTGTTTTCACTAGCCCCGCTTGTAGTAGGTATCTTACACCTATTCAAATTCCATCATCTCGCACAGAAAGCATAATGCAAAGGATTGCCTCCACAGGATGCAGACCGTCATCGCCGTCGCTCGTCGTGTCGGTTGTGATTCCATTGACGACCGTACACGGTGGCACCCCATGCGGTTTCACGCAGCCAGGGGTCCTACCGCGGAACGAAACTGTCAGCCTTCGTCGACTTGCTTGATTTTGATGACTTACTTCGGGCGGCGAGTGCAACGATTTGGGTGTGAAATCATTGGAATGCGCAGAGCCATTGAAGTTCACTGTCACTGGGGGGTGCTTGAGAAATGGTCTCCTTTTTGGGAGAACCGATTCCGCAATGACTGAAAATGTTCATGGGAAATAATTGAATTGTACAGGAAATTTCTCCATTCGATATCCTTTCCCTTGGTTCTCAATTGCAGAAGCGTCCCGTCAACAAAGTCCGGAAAAGGCAAAACAACACTCTACTAGGTCGGTACAACTTTTCATTGAACGTCGTCCCGTGTAATTGCCCGGTCATACATCCTCTTACTCCAGCCAGCATCAGGGGACCTGTTTCTCACGGCCAAGGAAGGAAGCCACGCGAAACAGCGCGTCCAGCCAGGCAGCGTACGCTGCCATATCGGTAAGTCACGATCTGTCCGCAGGCTGCCAACACCACAATATTGCCGAAATTCTCCATCCACCGCACAACCGGCTGACCAGACCACTTGTCGGGATCAGGGGCCACATAAATTACCGCCGGATAACCAAACAAATTAAGACGGAGAGGCGAAAAAGGGCTCGCGGGGGCTCTGCTGTGCCTGCGATGGCAAGATTGATACTCTTCGCCGGGACGAAGAACGGCTGAACGAACTGTACCGTACCGTAGCTTGATCTTGTTTTGGCGTGGCAGACAGGACAGATAGTGGCAAAACGGGAATCAAGGGATGGGAGAAGCACACGCGAATCGGCCTTTCGGGTTCCGGAGGCGACAGGTCCAAAATATGGGCATATATCACATGCTTCAGAGCGTGGCTGGCCGATGGTTGATGCGATGCGCGAATGCTATGGAGGAAGAGAACGCAAGTGGGAGAAAACCCCGCAAGGTGTCTGGACGCGTTCCATCACACGCGAATTGACTTGTGCGTACGCTGAAAAATTCGTTCCTTGGGAGGAGTGGAACAGTGTTAGAAGTATGGATTGAATTTCCGAGATTGATATCTTTTCTAGTACAGTCCGGATTCGCTGGTTGAGTCACGACTGCGCCCCGATTAGCGAATCGTGTTCGTTCGTTGGGCAACTGACAACTGATCAACATGCTCTAGACACACGCCAGTGACGAGAAATACGTCACGGAACAATCACATACTTGCGCAAACGTTCTGTATACAGGAGCTGTGATGCGACGGCGGTCAGACGTCAAACTCGTTTTGACATCTATTTTTACATTGACAGTGCTTTTTAGTTGGGTTTTGCCCCAACCAGTGAACATCCAACCATCGAGACAGCCCATCTAACGAGCTCTCAACGAACGAATCGTCACTGTAGTGGAATTACATTTCTTCCGATAAAACACATGTAAAACACGATTCTTCTTCTTAGCGTAACGTCCAGCTAGAAGATACTCTATAGAGCATATATCCCCAAGAAAGTTGGAGGACATAAAACTCCCTAAAATATCCATTATCAGCTCTCCCAATATTTAAACATCCTGCTCTTTTTATTTATTCTTATCCACTTAACCTATTTTACAGCTCTTTTGTCCACTAGGGTACTACGTAAGCGATTCCATTGGCGGTTGCACTTACACTTGTACAGCGCCTAAATGTATTCTATTATATTCTTATTCTACTATATCGGAACTGGTTTGCCTTTGTGCTGCTTTCAATTTTCTACCCTGTGCTTGGTAGAATGATGAGCACGATGATGCAATGATGTGTGGCTGTTGTTCCTTTTCCAGTCCGATTGGGGGTTGTCCATTATGGGTTGCCGTTCGCCGATGTCCAATTATACGGGTCCGTTTGAGCTATGAGAGCTCAGAAGAGGGTCAAGTGCCAGCCGCTCTCGGGGGGAAGAGCAACTGACGAACTGACCATCCGCTTATGAAGCGAACGTGTAGCCACTGCGCCACGGGCCCCGGCAACATCCTGCTCTTCTCCTTGAAATCTCACTTGCTTCTCATCACCCCTTTTCATTTATTATACTCCTCTTCACCAACATGAGAGATCCCTAGTAATCCCATTGGTTCCCCTAAGGCTAAGAAATACCTCTGAAACCACTTGAAATACTCTTTGAATCCACTTGATATCTTTTTGAAACACCCTAAAACTTCAATTTCCAAAAACTCGGTTGAAACATTTTTGAAACCCTTCCAACAATCTTGATGAAACACCAAAAAGCTCTTAAAACCCTCCTATAGCCTATTTTAAACCGACTGAAACTCTCATAAGATTCCCAAAACAAAATCCTGAAATCCTCAAAACCTCACATAATACCCAGGTAACCACTAAGCATTTGAATAAGCCGTGTATCAGCCCGTTATATGCATTTGAGCTGCTTGCTGCCCTACCTAAGCAGTTCGAATGCATAACTGCCTTGAGTTAGCATAAGCTGTGCTGCTCAAATGCTTTTGGCTGTTAACTAGCATTTCAACTGCTTGAAGTGTTTTCACTTGGGAGCAATCAGAATGCTTTTCAACTGCTCTTTAAATGCTAGGAGCAAAAAGGTTGGGAGATATGTTACGCATTTGGCGACACATATTGTCTCCCTCTTACAGAGCCTATTCTTCTGTTTACAAATTTGTGCATCTTATTTGTTTCTTCATTTTCCCCTACTCCAAAGAAAACATTACTGCTACTGGATTGGATTGGAAATTTGTCCATCAAAAAATCACCAATTATTTTTCATTTCGTCGGAAAATGTGTGCCGAATAGGAGGATGCTTTGGTGGATCAGAGGATTGTTTGAAAGAGGGAAGAAAGAATCATATTCCACAGATATTTAAAAGAAGGGATCGTAATGCTCTACCACAATGAAACATCTCAATGAAAACAAGTTTTGGATGTTGAATCTGAAGCTGTTATCGAAGCATTCTTTATATTGGTGATTAAATCAACGCACGCCACCGGAACAGCTTTAGCATCGTGGATCAGGAGCAACAGAATCAGAAGCAGATATGATTCATCAATCTCCGGATCGTAAGTTCAAACCTGCATCACTACAAAAATCAGCAAAAAGTACCACCTAGCACCGGCTGGAATACGGAAGGACGATGAAGCGGGGAAGCAGGCTGAGAGAACGAGAAGCAGACGTCAACCTATTTTTGTTTTTTTATTTGCTCGACGAGGCGTTACGCTTCTTTGACATTTCGTCACGACGTTCCTGAAGGGATAGCACTAAGACAGCCGTTATTTTGCCAAAACCTGCTGTGAGGTAGCACTATAGGAGCATATACGGCTAATTAGCATTAAACGCCTTGTCGTAAAGGCTACTATAATGCTGAAGGAATGCTATTTTAAATGCTTACTGGTTACTTATCTTTGTCCTACACCTAGTAAATCGTGATAATACATCTGAAACTTCCCTGTAAATTATCGCAACCCCTTCTGAAACCTTGTTAAATCCCTCAGAATAAAAACGGGACCTCTTCTTAAAATCTCCCGAAATCTGTTCCTCCCTTTCTTACTAACTCTCTGAAATCTTACTTACCATCAAATGGGGTAACTTGCAACACTTTTCAACTTTGAAGCAATATCATTCAAAATCTAAACATTTGAAACATCCTGTAAAGCATCGTGTACGCTAATTACCCCGAGTAGAATACTATGCAGCACATGATTTACCAAAATACGTTGCCACCTAATCACGAGGTGCGAAATACATGCTTGTTGCAAGTTTCCCCATCTGTGGGGTAACTTGCAACACAGGACATGAAGCTAAGTTAGTTATCATTATACAGCACTAACATTCTAGTGCTTAGTCGTATTGTAAATTTTTGATGTAATGCATGAAAAATGCATTGAAAAGATGTACTTTAACCAATTGATATATAATTTTTCATGGAAGGGTTGATAGCTATAGCAAGCGAGAGTATATCGTTTAACAACAGGTCTCACGTCCCTTGAATAAAAAATATATATGGATCTCGTGACTCAGTATTCGTTACAAAATGCCAACAATGATTATTGTCATTAGAGTGGTCATATTTAAGTAGTTTTCAGTTTGAAGTGGTGTTTGGCAATTTCAGCTAAAATAACATGATTTAAACACACCTATTTAACTTTGTAAGTATCAAAATCGCGAATTTGGGTATTCAGCTGAAATAATTGACACCATCTAGGTTCAGAGTTGATGTTGGTGATTGTTTTAAAGCGTCCATAAACTAAATTGAACTTTTAACAAGATGAAACATGAATAAAACTTCAAAATATTGTATTTCCTAACAATGTTAGACGGTCACGTGAAAAAAAGGAAAAAATGAGTTGTCATTTGAAAATGAACGCGTTACGTAATCAATAAATGATCCATTTCGGTTATTTCTGTCAAAAATATCGTAAAATTAAGATAAATAATTGAAGATTTTGTCAAATTTAACTGTTGCAAGTTACCCCATAATGGTTGTCGGATATTATAATGATTTTTTACATTACTTAGTCGATAAGTTTATCAAACTTTTAACGTTTGGCTAAGCTTACTATTAGGTACCCTAACTGCAAGCAAGGTCATCAGACTTATCGCAATTACCGTAGGGGAGAGGTGAAGCACGATTATCATACTTGTTTTTTTGGCATAAAATAAGCAAACCGTTTTAACAGTGTAGCTAAACAATAAACAAAGAATTGAAACTTATTTTTCCACTGAATCGATCTTTGATATTCATAATCTTAATAAACGAAATAGTAGGGCATACTAGTTTTCATTATTATTAGAAAATATTTCACATTTAGTGTATGTCATCGTGTTGCAAGTAACCCCGTTTGACGGTACCTCCTTTAAAATTCTTCCTGCTCTTGCCCTCCTTGAACTCCCCTGAATGACTAAATTGGAACTCATTTAGGAATTCAAACGCGAAAATTGACTGCACCTTCGTATCGAAAAAAGTATAGCAGAGCACCATCTTCGTCGACCTTAGGCGATGTTTCTCCAGTTTTCCTGAACGTGTAGGGATCGCAGCTGCTAGGTTTTCTTCAGCCGCGTGCAGCCAGCGCGTTTGCGACCATCCACGAAATCGCCGACCTCTACATATTTCCCTGCTAAAAGTTGTTTTCTTTGTTCTTTCTTCCCACATCGCGCTACGTGTCCAGCCCACTGAAGGCTGCCGTATATTATACGTTTTCCCATAATCGCTTCTTTGTACACTTGGTACAACTCGTGATTCATGCATCTGCGCCGGACTTCATTTTCTTATTTCCCACCGAGAAATATCCGCAGCACTTAACTTGAGCTTGTGCCTAATTGACTGCCCGTAAATGCTACTTCAGTATCGCCAGACCAGTTACACTCACACAATGAACCAATGAGATATCTGCCGGGGACTAAGCAAGTATCTTCAGTGTGTGAGCGTTGGTGATCTTCTATTTTTAGGCGATAGTGGCGTCTGCCACGCAAGGATGGGAAAAAATCATTAATTTATTGTGTATCGCTCACTCACATCCACGCACAATCTGATGCGAGTGTGCTTCTCCCCCAGCCAAGCAGAATCTTTCCACTTTCATTGCCCATTCTTTCTAATCGCCGAGCACCGGGCGACGCAAGCAACGGCGGCCGAATGAATCGCTACCGAATCTGAGTGCCGAAGGCGAACGATCCAATATTGAACGAATGTTTGCGTTCTGAGTCGGGTGCGAGAGCATTCGTTTTGGAACGTTCATTTAGCGTTCAGTGGAAGCATTCGGTACTGGGAATTGAATCAGTGAGTGCGTTTTGATTCAATCAGCTGAATGCCACTCGGTAGTTGAGAGAGCGAACGTTCTTTTCGTACACACCGATGCATGCTGATTCATTTCGCTCTCTATTTGCTTCTCTCCTGATTCGCGTCGTTGGCGTCGGTGGCGAGCCGTTCGTGCTGCGTTCGTTCTTAGTGCGCCGTGCTGTCACTCAGTATTGGGTTGTTTTCCCATGCTTGCTGCCACGTTAGGTTGCAGGTCAATGTGGGGAAGGGGAAGGAAGTGATGATTGCAAACGTTCGTATCCACAGCAGACCGAATGTACCACGTGTCTGCACAAATTTACGCGGATGTCGAATTGTCGGTGGGATTTTGTTGGCAGAGGGTTCACACATTGGTGCGTGGATGCCAGGCTTAAGGTGATTATCACTATGAAGCTAATGCGGCACAGTTCACTTGGTTGCATAACTCGTAAATCTATCACACTGTGCTGAGAAAGTTGGAAGGAATGGAAACGGCTTTTCAAACACTTCTGGTTCCAGTGATGGCTATAAACGTGTGGTATATATGAGTTGTGTATGTAGAGAGCAGTGAGAAAGTATTTAGAAAGATACAAAGTAGGATGAAAAGGACGGGACAGGAATTGAGCCCAGGACCTTCTGCATACGAATCAGAAGCTGTAGCTACTAGACCACCAAGCCTGTTTCGAGAATTGTCCGCAGCACTTTGCGCTCAAAAACTCCGAAAGCTTTTCTCCTTTAACGTCCACGCCTCGTGACCGTAGAGGGCTACCGGATGAATCATCGTCTCATACAGAGCGAATTTTGTTTACGTTTGCAAGTTACGGGACCTAAGCGGGAAACGTCATTTTCACATCAATGACCAAGTTATATTTCCGAAATCTATCTAGGATCATCTGCACGTTAAACATTTTATTTGTCGATACCAGCCTCTGGTTTTCTCCGACGAAGGACTCCTCATAAGATCTCAGTCTGTTGAACAGGATACGCGTTAGTATATTATACGTCGAATTTAAGAGGGTAATCCCTCTGTAATTCGCACACTCTAGTCTCTGGACTTTCTTGTAGATTGAGCGTATAAGGCTATCCAACCAGCTGGTGGTCAATTCTCCATCCTCCATTATGTTTACAATAATTGAGGATTGAGTTGAGTGCCGAGTGCCGTGTTGCATTGACTTCCCGTTCGCTGAAATATTTTGCATTTTCTTCGTGTTAAATAAACGTTTTAATTGCTCAAAAGTTTGCCTGATCGTTGATTTCTTCATACTTTCACCGTTGTCGTATACAGTTTTAGTGATATTCGCCGGTCTCTGTTAGTAAAAAAAAAAAAATGAAAACTAATCCCACGAACGACGGCAAATTGGTATACTGCGAAGAGTGCTCATTATGCATCCACATTGAATTGGGGTTGTATTCCGTATGTGCTGGGCCGTGTGGTAAATCATACCATATATCATGTATTGGTATGAGTAGTGATCAGCTTCGCAATGTTTCTAATGGAATGGTATGGCTTTGCAAAGAATGTTTGCCGGCTTTTACTAAATGGAAAAGTGTCACGCAAAAATCGTCTACACCATCGCCAGATGCCACTTCAGCTATAGACGAAATATCGGAACTAAAACTGGAAATTTCTTCGATAAAGGTCACACTGAATCGACTCATCATGCACGATCCTTCTACAATAAGCGCGAGTCCACTTCATTCTACTCCAAATGCAACCTCTACGGAGCTGATGGATGGAACAAATAATAGCTACCTGAGTGACACTGAACTTGCTCGGAACGAACAGAGTGAAACGCAAGAAGCACAAACAAACAATTGTTTCTCGTTACTGCTAACGAATATCAACAGCGCCACTACCGAAAATGATGTTCGAATGATGGTACATAGATGTCTTGGTGCCCCGACTGGAGACTATGTGAACGTAATTAAACTTGTTCCAAAACGAACGGACTGTCGGTCACTGGATTACATATCATTTAAAATTGTTTTGAAGTGGAGATGGAAAGATTTGGCCATGCGCGCATCGACCTGGCCGTATGGTATCAAATTCCGTGCATTCGTCAATCGCTCTTCCAACGCTTGGAAACCCTGATGATTAGTTTAAGGAATTGTCGTGCCAACAATGTTTTTGAATGCTTAAATATGTTTGTAACAAGTTTTGTGATTATGTTTCAATTTTATGATTATTGTGAAAATGTTTGTTATTATGCTCTGTGTTAATGTGTTGTAGATAAATGCAAATGTTTATATTGTAATAGTTATAAGTTCAACCAAATCAGTCTGTACAACCACTATGTGTTGAAGGCGTTGTAAATAAATAATAATAATAATAATGTGATGGATTGATTGATGTAGTTGATCGCTTCCGTGCTTAAGAAGCTTGTAAGGAAGCTCAGGCGGGATCTCGTCCTTTCCACTGCTAGACCGTCATCCATTATGGTAATCCTGTTCCTGGGTGCTCCTTCATTGCTACCATTCAACAAATCTTTGAAGTGCTTCTTCCACCCGGCTGCCACCACGTTGTTTTATCTGTCAGCAAATTTCCTTCTCGGTCATTGCACATGGCGGACAGTAGCGCTGTATTGTGCTGCGTGGCATTAACAATTGCATAAAACCTGCGCATATCGTTTCTATTCATGCTCTCCTTCGTTTAAGCAATCATGCTCGCTTCATGCTGCCGTTTCTTGCTGTGGTGGATTCGTGTCTCTTCTGCTCTTATGCTGCTCTTGTCAAGCTGTACCGCTGCTCCCTGTTGCGCTGGGTACAGGGTACAATGTATTTTAGGGATGCATAATACTGAGAGCGGGGGCTAGAATAAAGCTTTAGAGATGCATTTATTATAGCACAAATTTAAAGAACTGAAGAGTGGAAAAGTTTATTATGGTGAACAATCAAGGAGCGGTTTATTAGGTTTGTAATAATGAATATTCGATTTGTGGTAGGTGTAATGCTCAACTCCCTCCGTCACCCATTTCCCGTAAAGCGAAACATCAACAAAAACGATTCAAATCTTGCATACAAACTTCAGAGGCAGGCACAAATCTGATGACCGAAGTCTCGAACCACGCTGCATTTCTTTATCCTGAAATTGTTCACATGCAAAAAGAGGCTAATCAATGCTAATCAATTCAAATCAAGCTCATTTGTTTGCGAATTCCCAAGATGACTGCGAATTCCCAAGTCGGCCATTGTGGTAACCATATTTGAAGTCTTTGGTTCCGGTTCATTTGTCCGAATGCCATTTGGCCAAACACAATATTTCTGAAAGGGTGGATCACAGATGATACCTGGAGGAAGATAGAGGAGCGAAGGAACGCCAAAGCCGCCGCGATAGAGCGAGCGAAAACACGAGGAGCCAAAGCCGTATCCCGTCAGCGCTATTCGGCTCTTGAGAAGGAAGTGAAACGCTCATGAAGACGAGACATGAGAGCGTAGGCGGACTTCCTAGCCGACGAAGGCGAGAAAGCCACAAACACAGGCGACATCCATCTCCTCTACGATGTTTCACGTCGCCTTAGTGGGACCAAGAAGAATGCTACGATGCCCGTGAAAGACACGTCTGGACAGTTACTGACCGACCCGGCTGAACAGTTGAAACGCTGGTTCGAGCACTTTGGAAACCTTTTTCAAGTGTCGGCCACGCCATTATTTCTCGGGGATTTCGGCTTTCAGTCAAAGAAAAGCGTTAATTTTCTTATCTCATCGCCACGCCATCAACACCTTAGCATGATTCGTCAAGGGTTTACCGCTTTACCAGTGTCAACATCGAAGTTCTATCAGTGCAGGAGATAGAAACAGCTATTCGTAGCATGAAATCGAACAGGACCCCAGGGGTCGATCGCATATCAACTGAGATGCTCAAAGCTGACCCCGTAGAATCCACACAACTACTGCATCAACCGCGACATTTCCGGCTGACTGGATGCAATGCGTCTAAGTAAAGGTACCCAAAAAGGGTGACCTGACGGTATGCGATAATGCAAAGTGATCCTTAACTCTCCGACGGCAGCAAGCAGGAGTCCGTGTCGGACGATCCTGTGTGGACCACATTGTCACGCTCCGTATCATTCTGAAGCAAATCATTGAATTCCAAGAGTTCTCAAATCACGGAAACATATGGAAAGCCCTCCGGCACAAGGGTCTTCCTGAGAAAATCATCGGCCTCATTGAAGCACAGTACAGGGCATTTTCGTGCAGAGTACTGCACAACGGTGTTTTGTACGATCCCATCTGGGTCGCTGCTGGAGTGAGGCAAGGATGTATACTATCCCCGCTACTGTTCCTCATCGTAATCGACGAGATCCTGGTAGGTGCGATTAATCGTGAACCAAATCGTGGATTGCTGTGGCAGCCCATTACCATGGAGCACCTAAATGACTTTGATCTGGCTGATGACGTTGCTCTCCTAGCTCAACGGCGCTCTGATACGCAGAGCAAGCTCGATGATCTTGCCAGTCGCTCCTCAGCGCCGCTTGCCCTGCCGGGTCTTACCACCAACGTCAACAAAACCAAATCGTTGGATGTTAACACGGTCAACCCTTCCAGCTCTACGGTACCTAAGCAAACAGTGGAGAATATTGAAAGCTTCCAATATCTTGGTAGCCAAATGGCGGCCGATGGCGGCACCAAGGTCGACATAGGTGCACGGGTCAAAAAGGCGAGGGCTGCTTTTGCGAGTTCAAGAAATGTATGGAGAAACAACCAGATCAGTTGACGCACCGAAATCCGAATTTTTAATTCGAACGTGAAATCTGTGCTGCTATACGCCAGGAAACCTGGTGTGTATCAGTGGAGAACACACAACGGCTGCAGGTCTTCACCGTCGATGTCATCAAAAGCCGATAGCGACAGAAATTCGGGAGCGAAAGTGAAGGTGGGTCGGCCACACTCTACGCAGGGGCGGAAACGAAATCTGCAAGCAAGCGTTAGATTGGAACCCAGCAGGACATCGCAGCACCAGCAGACCCAGAGGCTCATGGCGGCGCAGCCTCAACAACGATATCAAGCAAGTCGACAGAAATTTGACCTTGCCACAGGTCAAGGCGATGCGATGGCTGGCAATCGCCCAGGATGGAAATCTTTCAATTCGGCCCTCTGCACCACCGTGACTGCCAAGGACTGAAAGTCAAAGTCCTGAAATGTGGGGACCATGGCTCCCCTTAGAGAAATTTCAGGGAAGTTTAAAGGGGGAACAAGTAAGTTTCGCGAGGGTATGAGAAGTTTTATTTGGGGAGTTAGAGTGAAGAGTGGCCGAACGATAGTTTATGGAGAGTCTAATGAGGATTCAGATAAATTTCAGCGGCTGGGATTGTGGAATAAATGATGTAAGAGGGGTTTCATGATAAGGAGTGACGTTAGGGCGCTACTGCGTAAAGTGAGAATTGACTGCGCCGGTCAGGAGAGTCTCAGGAAAGTTGGAGGAAGATGGGGAGGAAGAATAGCTTAACGGTATGAGCATGTTCAGGGAGTTTCGAAGAGTTTCAAGGGGCTTCCAAGAGGGATATCGTTATCAGGGAGGTTTCAGAGCTAAATCTGTGGGTTTCAGGCAGGAGGATCTGTGGCGGTTTCTGGGAAATCTCTCGAGCGTTTAAAGGGAGGTTCAGGGAGTCTAAGGCATCGCATACAAATTAAGTAAAGCTGAATTTAATGGCCGATTTTAACATTACGTAATTTGTGTACCATGCCTAATAGAGTTAAATATTAAAACCTCTCTGGGTTTAAGGAGATTTCAATGGGACTTCGGAGTTCGGGTTTCAGTGGTTTTTGGATGAGTTTCAAGGGAGGGGATTTCACGACGCTCAGAAGGATTCCAAGAGGTTACATATGATGTCAGAAAGGTTACAGAGGTGCTGCAAAAGAACTTCAGGTTGATTATAGGGGATATCAGAGGGGTTTTGGGGGCACTAGAGGTTGTTCAAAAGGAGGTTTCGAATAAGTTTCAGAGGGTTATAAGGGTGTTTCAGAAGACTTCAAGTAGATCAAAGGGTATTCTAGAGAGTTTCAGATGAGTTTTAAGAAGTTTAAGTGGATAACGTGCCTCTGGAGCCGGCCTTCTGAGGGTGTTAAGGGGTTTCATGGAGATTTCAATGGATTCCATGGCAATTTTAAGGAGGATTCTAGGAGCTTTCGTGGAATTTCAGCAAGTTTTAAAGGAGGGGTTGCATATTACTGTGGAGGATCACTAGTTAAGTGTGAAGATAAAGGGGCTCAAGTTTCATATAATCCACACGATCTCCCTCTATGCATTCTTCATGAACATAGTTTTAAGTATACTACACGCAACCTGAGATTGGCAGATTCTAATACAGTTGGGTATGAAACATATACAAATATTGTATTAGGGCCTTGCAAATACAAAAATTGGTAGGTGGCAGTATACCAAAAATTGTATTGGCTTCCTAGAATCTGGAAAAGGAAAATTTCGCATGTGTGCGTGCGTGTGTTCTGTCGCACTGGTTTCTCATTTGTTCTATTTTTAGACTGATCATGGCAGCAGCGGCAGCATCAAATACCAATACATGTTTAAAAAGAAAAATGGGCGGCGGCGGGAATCGAACCGAGACACTATCATGGTGATACACAGTATCCTGCGCTCTAACCAGCACGGCTATAACTGCACATGAAAAGACAAGAGGCTGAAAGCCATCATGATCAACACAAACGTGGCTTGGTGATGGAAGTGATACAGCCGCCACACTGCACAATGGGTCCAGAGCCGTATTTGCGAAGACAAAACTGTTTAAGCTTCAGCTTTAAGTTTTTAGACACATATTGTGTTTTAGAAAGTTTATTTTCAATTGTTGACCCTATTCTTCATTACACCAACAAAGCTAGCCATGAAAATGTTTAACATTTTACAGGTCATTTTGACAGACCACACACATGCACGAAAAAGACGGATAACACATTCTACTTTATCGATCTTGTTGCCGTCCTTTTCATGCTCATGTTACATCTGTCAAAATGACCTGATATTTGTCAGTCATTTTAAGGTTAGGTTCGTTGGTGTAATGAAGAATTCCCTATTATTGTTATGTTAGGGTGGTTCGTCTGGTTAAACTGGTGGTTCGTCTGGAAAATCTGCTTTCTAATAATTTTATTTGCGATGCCATGATGGATGGTGATGGATCGTTTAATTAGAAATTCCACCAATAAACGGCAAATTCTAAATTTCATATATCTCAGGACTCTCACCACTTAGAAAGTTGGTGTCTTTGACAACGTTGTTAAGTGAGTCAAGGGCTTACAGTTAATGGTCCACTAGGCGGCGCTAGTTACACATTTGCAAAATCATTCAAATGATTGATATTTTTTCGTGAAGTAATCAACAAGCTGTAAGTTTGTTTTCTTTGAACGTGTCTAAGTCAAGTCAAAGGTTTTTCAAAGAGCTATGTATTAGTCATAATTGAGCAATGTCGCATTTCATTCGGTTCACTTGATCCAGAGATATAGCAATTAAACGAAGAACACTCAAATATGAACTACTTTATTAGAGTTGCTCCAATTTTATGTAAAGTTATCCAATCGAGCCCAAATTTGTACCGTTTATAGCTTACTAGTTGTGCAACTGGCAGGAAAAATTTGAGAATATTTGGTGCAGTTTTGAAAAAGTTACAGCTTTCTGAATATATTTGAAATAATAAATAAAAGTTGCATGCTTCAATTGTTCCTTAACTAGCGCCGCCTACTGACAGAACCTTGAACCAATCAGCTAATCAACTGAGCGGCCGTAACCAACCTAACAACATCGCCGAAAACATCAACTTTCTAAGTGATCTGAGTCCTGAGATATATGGAATATAATATTTGTTTGCTCACTAGCGCTGCCTTGTGGTGGAATTTTGAATCAAACGGCTCATCATTTGTTAGTTCTTGACCAGCCAAATAATATTGCCGAAAACACCAACTCTCTAAGTAACCAGGATGATGAGATATTTAATATAAACATTTCATCAGTGTTACGTCTGTTTGTCTCTGGTATGACAGATATCACAGACAGCAAGACGTAGCACTGGTGAAATTTCCATACCGTACATCTTAGCACCATGATTATTTAAATATTCGGTATACTTGGCAAAGTTGTTAGGCCAGCCAAGGTTTTACTGGTGATGGGCCGTTTGATTCAAAATTCCACCACTAGGTAGCGCTGACGATAAATTAATTATTATATTCCATATATCTCATAACTCTGATTACTTAGAAAGTTGGTTTCTTCGGCAATGTTGTTTGGTTTATTAAGGCGTTTCAGTTGATTAGCTGATTGGTTCAGGATTCAGGATTGTCAGTAGACGGCGTTAGTTGCAAATTAGTAGAAGCATGTATCTTTTACTTATTATCTCGAATATATTCAGCAACCTGTAACTTTCTATAATGTGTAGGGAATATTCTCAAATTTTATCTGCTAGTTGCACAACTAATTAGCTATAAATGGAACAAATTTGAGCTCGATTGGATAGTTTTACATGAAGTTGGAGCGACTCTAGTAAAATGTTTCATATTTGAGTGTTCTTAGTTAAACTGCTATATCTCTGGATTGAGTGAACCGAATGAAATGAAATTTTGCACATTTATGACTAATATATAGCTCTTTGAAAAACCTTTGACTTGACTTAAAAAGTTTTAAAAATTTCCTAAAACATTTTAAGCAAGTTGTATCCTTTTATAAAGTCCACCAAAACTATTCAAATTTTGATTACTTGTTCCTCAACGAGTTTGATTTAATTGGAGCAAATTTGGGCTTGATTGATTATTCAACTTTACACGAAATTAGAGCCCTTCTATCTATATCTAGTTTTTGACTTCCGTTTATCAAATTACTGTACCTTAGGACTAAGCGAACCGAATTCAATTAAATTTTGAAAGTTTGTGACTAATGTATTGGTCTTCATGTATCGTTGGACTCGACTTAAATATGACTGAAGGCAAAAAAGTTGCAATTTATTGAAAACATTTCGAAAAGTTCTAATGATTCGAATGTTTTATCCAAGGGCTGAAAGTCTTTTGAATAAAGACAAATCAATCAAATCAATCGAATGTGTTATTTTTGTAAATTTGCTATAACTTTGTAAAACATTCTGATATTGTATAGAGAATAATTAATCAGCAGATTTTTGGATAAGCCACACTTGATTGACCGTAATCATTTCACAATAATGAAAAAAAAAAGAAATGACAGAACTTGGCAGAAACATTTTTGCCTTCGTAAATACGACTCTAGACCCATTGTGCACTGAAAAGCCCGCATCCAGCAGGTTGCTGTTTGCAAGTGGAAAATTCCATGTAGACAATAGGACGCGAAGCTCAGCAGCGAAGCGAAAGTTATTTTTAGACGCAACCCGGTTCAACTTCTCGGGTTTGAATAGACCACTTCACGGCGAAATTCTATCTCTTTTGCTCCTTCAGAGAGTTTGAAAACAACAGGACCAGTACCTGTCATATTTGACAGGTGTTGGTCCTGTTGTTTTCTAATTTCCCGTAGGAGAGAAAGAGAGCGATTTCTCGATGACGTCACCGTGCAATGGGCAATGGAGGTGTTTGTGTGTAGTGGTATGGAAGCTATGGAACCGTGTAGCGCATCTTAATACAACGAATGGATTATGATTTATCACATTTTCTGTACGTTTTTAATACATAAATTGGTAGAAAAGGCATATCTCAATTTTTGGTAGCTTTTCTTGTTTTGCGTGTATATAGCTCATGCTGTTTAGAATGTGCCTAAAAAATGCAATGTAAAGCCTGCAACGAACATATTATTTATATCACAGATGTAAAACAAAATCAGTACTGGCAACTCTTCCCGGTGTTCTAACTAAACTGTGAACAATTTCCCAGTAAAGCACACACCCATCCATATCTTATCCCATCCCTGCATCCCTGGAGGGGTCTACTGTCCAAACTGATCTGGTTTGCTCTCGATCCAAGTACATTATCGTCGTCGTGCACCCGAGGGCTTCCACATCAGCCGAGTACGCATCTACTTACACCAAGAACGAACGAAGATGCCGCACCGTTGATTTCCCGCATGCCGAGGTTTGATCGTTGCTGCTGCTGCTGCTCGCTGGCTGTGGTGGATTCATCATCGCCTTGTTTGGTGTTTGGACGAGCCACGCCACGCCTCGCCACCATACCAGGATCAACGTGGTGGATTGCATCGTACCTATCAGGCCAGGGAAAAACGCCTCCCGTCCGAGATTCCGGGATTTATGACCCGAACTGGATTAAATTTGGCGTCCGCGGCGGCGGCGTCTACCTAGTGCAGTCCAGAACCAGGAGGGGACAGCAAAAGAGGGAACAAAACTTCTACAGAACGAGAATCTTCTTGAGAAACTCTCACACAGGATCAGGACGGGCACCGTCACCGGATACGTATATCATTTTCGATCTTATTCACTCTTTCTCTGGCACACTGCTGGTCAGTCAGCGTGTACTTTATACAGCGGTCGTCTTCGCTTTCACAGGATAGTAGGGTAAGTGGGGGTAAAATGAACACTGGGCCGTATTTTTTGCAGAGTTGTATGTTCCCATTTGGTCATATCTTTTTTATTAGATTTCAAAAAAGCCTTAGGAAGACCACAATCCTGATAGGTGGATCAGTTCGGAAACAGCACTCGAGGGTAAGATCATTTCGTTTCCTTTTTTCCCCTTTTATGCAAAAGATCATCTCTTCTGCCTGGGCGCGCGGTGGTGTGCTGCTGCATCGAGGAGATGGATGTAATTCCGCTGCTTTGTGTTTGTCCATTTCCTCCGTTTCGAGTTCAGTTGTTCGTAGGTAAATTTGCGTGCGCAGAAAGCCTGCAGGTTGTGCGATAACTCCCCCGCCACAACCGCCGCCGCTGCCGCCACGGCTGATTTGGCATTGACCGTGGCCGTGCCACGGATGTTGGAGGATGATTTTTCAAGTTTATGACGTGACGGGCTGGATGAGCATTACTTATAGTGAGTACAGCAGGGACGATGCGATGCTCACTCAGCTCATGTGCAAGTATAATGACGACGTTCGACAAGATTTGAGGGTGGATGGAATGGTGCGCGGGAGTATGAATGCTGCTCTCGAATGCACTCCCGGCCCGGTAAGCTAATGAAGTGTTCCTCGTCATTGTTTATGCTTCCTCTCTTTTCATGTTCGAGCTTTGCGTGTTTTAATGCAAGGAACATTGTATATTACCACACTTTTTTGGGATTATTACGATTCAGAAGGGGCATAATTCATAGGAGCAGGTTGGGCAGTTTTAGAGGGAATATTGTTTGATGATTGTGGATCTTGTAGCAGCCTGAAGAATTCAGTTATTCGTTCCTCCATTTTAAATGGGAGGGAACAAGTTCATGGCTCAAATAATTGATGTCTTTGTAAGTTATCGCTTTCATTGAGGGCGCTCCGCATATAATGTCGAACTATGAACATCGATTTTCAATCATAATTTCTCAACTTACATGAAGCATTTTGAAACAGTGGGGACCCGGTTTTGTCAGCCTCCGATTTTGTCTACCCCCGATTTTGTCAGCCTTTTTTGAAGTAGAAAATTAAATGTGTTTTTCATTCAGCATGTCAATTTTATAATCAATATCAATGCAGTTAAAGTCTGCAGTTGAAAAATTACGCAACGAACAAATCTCGTGTAACTTTTGAAAACGGCCAAATTTTTTTGCAAACTAACACATTTACGTCATTTTAGCACCCAACCCTAGCCAATGTTTTAAACTAATATTGTTTTGAATTGCTTAAAGATTACAACTCTCTCTTTTCTTGGCGTTACGTTCCAACTGGAACACAGCCTGCTTCTTGGCGTCATGAACATATTTTTTACACAAGCTAGTTGAGGAAATGTTGATTAAGAAACGGTTCTGGGCTCACACTCACACTCGCCACCCTCAGCATTGCTTTGCTGATTGCACGTGCGCTTACCACATCAGCTATATGGGCTTAAAGACTAGTCTTCTTCATTTCCTCTGGAACAGAACAAACAATAAATGCTGCTCGTTGCTGTGATTACAAGTCAACCAATTTACTTTTTCTTTCAGGCATCTCTGGGATTCCTCCCAAGGATGGAAGAAAATCACTTCTAACGATAAATTATGCACTATACGAACAATCAAAGATAGCCGTTGCTCTTGCTGTAGAATGATGCGACACCCTCGCGCTGTGCTCGTATCAAAGAGCAATTGAACATCTGATGCACGCTTTATCGCGGGATCTATCGTTATCGGATCATGTTACAAGTCGCGATAAACTTTATTCATCACGATTATGGCCACTTTTGCACCCGGAACCAACATTCATGATCTGGAATATTTCATTCATATGGAGATCGTGAAGATTCAGCAATAAGAATGCATAAAAAGTGATCGAAAATCTAAATTTATCATTTCGACGTCATGATAACGATCGCATCGCGGCCGCACATGACGAGCGATTCATTATTCGCGGAGCATGGTTTGTTATGAATGCTTGACGACAAAATTCTATCGTTGTTGCTATGATCGTGCGATGCCTTGCAACCGCGACACATTTGGGATCCTATCATGATCACTAGATTTCCTCCACATTTACTTGTAAGGATTGCTCCAGATATTAGTAGATTTCTTGCTTGGATTGCTGGAAATTTCAATAAGAACCCTTTCAAATATTTCCCTAAGCATTGTTCATGCATTATTCCTATGAAACCCACAGGGATTCCTTCAGGAACTTCTGATGAGATTCCTCCAGAAATTATTTCATACTGGTATTTCTGTAGGATTTTATCCAGTATTTTTAAAAGGAACACCACTAGTGATGTGTTCAGAAAATTCTGTAGACATTTCTGCTATAATTTCTATATGAATTACTTCGTGTGTTAGTTTATGAATACATCAACGGAAGGCACAAATTCCCCAAAAGGAGAAGAACGTGTCACTGGAGCCAACCTACTGATGAATAAATCTAGCGGTTAGGATTTTTTTTAAAGAATTCCTCTTAGGATTCCTTCATGGATCCTTCTAGGAATTTCCTAAAATGTTCCTTTATTTATGCCTTCAATTCTTACTCATATAGGAATTCCTTTAGTGAAATTTTCACTATGATTCCTCTGCTAGATTTAAAAATTAGATTTCCCGGGGGTCCCCCTTGAGATTTTTCCAGTGTTACCTCTTGGTATTCCTATACGAAAATCTCTTGGTATTGCTTCTGAAATTCTCCTGGAATTCATGCTAGAATTTATTAACCCATTTGTGCTGTGTTCTCCTTAAACTACTCCAGATATTTCCCCAGTACTTCTTTCAGAAATTATTCAATGGATTTTTCCGGAGCTCCTGTAAAGCTTTTTGCAGAAACTACTTACGGGATTCCTTCGGGAATGTCTTGAGGATTACATTCCGTTACTACCTAGAAATTCTCCCAAACATTTCTTCAGAGATTTATCCAGATATTTTTTAGAGATTAGGTTCCGGAAATTAAAGCGGAAATGTAGCCAATTCGGGCATTATGAGTGTCTCTACTTGTCAATCAGATGTTGGTTCATTTTTACTTGTAAGCTGCGCTAACCAGTGTCAACTGTCTTCTGTAGACTTCAATTGCTATAAGCTAATAGAAGGCTGTGTTCCAGTAGGGATGTTATAATAAGAAGAAAAAGAAATAAAAGATTTAACAGTTCTGCTGTAGAAAGCACTGAATGTTGACTTTACCAAATACCATTTTTTTCTGTGCCCTCAACACCCATTCGATTTTTTGCCACAAAAGGTTCGTTCAAATATTACGTAACGTAAATTTTTGACAAGTTTAGTCCCTATTCGCTATCCCTCCTATAGTTACGCGAGCTATTGTAAGAGAAATTTTGAAATTTTGTATGAAACGTAACACAGGGCTGGACCCCCCCCCCTTATTAGCATTACGTAATATTTGAACGAACCCAAAAAAGACCCTCCATACCTATCTCCGTCTCTGATGTGCTCAGAACAATTTTTCATGAATAAAAAAAATGATTATAAAATAATGTCCCGATTTTGTCAGGTACTCGATTTTGTCAACCCAAAATGCTACCAGGGGCTGACAAAATCGGGTCCTTACTGTATTTTGAAATAAGGTTTGATACGTCGATTACATACAACAAGCTCGTGATCCATCCTTCTTCGTCACAAAGTTCTCTCCAAGTGGTCCTCCTCCGACAAGATGTAACACACAAAAACTATATATTTACTCGCTCTCTGAGAAGAAACTAAAAATTATGGCCCGTATCCGTCAATAATGGCCCATATCATGAATGTCAATTAGAACTACAGTCAATCATGTAATATAATACTAAACAAAGGAATCAAATCAGAAAGATCCTACCAGGTAAATGTCCTGCTCCGGATGATTCAGTAAGGAGACTCAATGGACGAGGTTCATCGAAAAATGGCGTTTAAAAAAGGGTGTCGAATCGGCCTTAGAATCAGGCAGCATCTGACATCACTGTTTCTGGTAGCTGGTTCTTTGATACCATATTGTAAAATTAATTTGACAAATTCGCAGTGAAATTTGTTTAACTAATGTGTTTTTCGTGTCAGTTTTAGAATATTTAGAGTTCTTGATCTTGATCTTGCTGTGGAGCTACTACTGCCGAATTTAGCGAACTTGGAGAATACAAGCGTGCTACTCTTAAAAAGTGATTTCGCTGGTCTGTGGCAAGGGCCACCGTCGCTGTTTACTACTATCCACCAGGGTGCACAATGTTCAAAGTCAATGACTGAAAACAGCACGAATTTGATTATTTCTTGATGATATGATGATATTGTTCTACCATCTATTGTAGCAAGGCAGCTGCCTATAGCACTGGAATAATCTGAAAAGCGATTTAATCAAGATTGTGCTGTTGTTAGTGGTCAGTCATTCTCCTGTATGAAGGGCCAAAAAGGGTTGTGCGGACCCGCAAGCAGAGACACTTGCGCGAAACCTGCGTCAGGGGAAAAGAATCTCCTTCCAGAAGAAAGTTCTCACGAACAACTGCAAAATCAAGCCCTCGATTGACAGAATACTCCCAATAGATGGGGTCGTAGAGCCCGCCCTCAATCCACGAAGTGTTAACAACAAGGAGGAGGCAGTTCCAAGCTCCTGTCCAAATCGTTTCAATCGGGTGCTCTGATGGTCCCTCCCTTTCCCAATATGAGATATGTATATGTAATGTATGTCAGTGTGTGGTGTGTATGTTTTGTTATACATTTGTTTGAAAAACAATCATAATCATGATTAATAAGCATTCATAAACAAAACATTTACCTAATTACTCCTGAAATAAAATGTGGATTAGCAACAAAACATTAAAAAAAGCACATCATCTCGATCCTGGAATGTCTGCTCACCACTGATCGGCCACTTTAGGCATGAAAACATTAAGGACAGACTTGTTAGAATCCCAAGATGGCCGTCACAATGGCCGACTTTGGCACCTACTCACGATTTCGAAGGCACAAATCTCTTCGTAAACAAAACCAGCGCATCTGAGCTTCATATTTTAAGCTTATTACAAGTGAGCAAGAACAGAATAAATAAATGCACTATTGTTTGAATCTTGCTTCTTGAGATTTGTGCGTTTTAAGTTCTCATGCACTCTTGAACCGGGATTCTAAGACGTTTGTCCTTAACAAGATCGAAATTTGATGTGGTGGTAGATCTTACGCCGCAATGCACCATTCTAAGGTGATCTACCCACGTTATGGGGCGCACGAATTTGATTATTTCTTCACTCAATACTCAAACCAAACATTTTCAAGTTCGCTCTTCCTCTTCACACAGTCAGTCATTTCCTGGTCATTGTTCATATTCATAGCCGATCGAGAAACATCTTCAAATTTACCTACGTTTATGGCTACGATTCCCACCAAAAACACTCCGCGACGAGATCTGTGTAAAGTACAATCAAATGTAATCGAAACGTTAATATTTTATCAGCAATTTTACACTTTGTAACGATCAGCTAACTATGAATATGCAGGCAAGTGAATGATAATCGCCGCCCGCTGAACATCAGCGCGTCTGCTCGAAAATTTTGCGCACTGTTGGGAAGATCGATACAAAGTGCAGTCGACCCCTCTTTCTGCGAGTACCCTCTTACAATAATCTCTCCAGGAACTCTTCCATGGATTCCTATAGGAATTCATTCAAAGATCTATCAAGGAATTCAAACAGACATTCCTCCAGTGAATCATCCAGTGGTTCCTCCAGGAATTCCTCCAGTGATTGTTCTAGAAATTCATTCAGGGTTTAATCTGCGGTTTCCTCCAAGGAATTCTCCAGAAGCTTCTTCAAGTATTTCTCAAGAAATGTCATCAGGAACTCCTTCAAGGGTTTCTCCAGTAAATCCTGCAGGAGTTCTTTCAGGAATTCCTTCAGCATGTTCTCAATGAAATTCTTTGAGATTAATTTGGAATGTTCATCCTAGGATTCAGTCAGGGATTCGTCCAGAGATTCATACAGGAATTTCTCCAGGGTTTGTTCCAGTAGTTCCTCCAACGATTCCTTCAGATAATTCTCCAAGGAGTCTTCCAAAAAATCCTCCAGAAGTTTCACCAGATTCGTACAAGAAATTCACTAGAGATTCTTTCAGGAATCTCTTAAGGACACCCACCAGATATTCCTCTGAGATTCCTCTAGGTATTCCTCCATGGATTCCTCCTGGGTCTCAATTAGAAAATTATCTAGGAATTCCACCAACGATTCCTCCAGGAAATCCCCAGGACTTTCTACAGGAACTCCTGAAGGAATTGGTCCAGAAATATCTCCAGGGATTCATCTCGGGAGTCGGGATGCCTCTAGGGAATCCTCCAGAAAATTCACGGTTCTTCCAGGGATTTTTCCAGGAACAGCTGGACGGATTCCTGGAAGAATTCATTGAGGCATCATTGGAGTCATTCATGCAGGAACTCCAGGAGTAATCTCTGTAGGATTTCCCAGATAAAGCCATGCAGGAATCCCTGGAAAAAAATCTGAAAAAAAATCTAGAGGAATCCCTAGAGACAGCCCTCGAGGAAAACCCTCGTGGAACCCCTAGAAAAAGTCCTGCACAATATCCTGGAATATGGTTGTCAGAGGTTTCACACATTGGTGTGTGGATGCCAGGTGTAAGGTAAAATATTAGTGTGTTAAAATTTAAGGTAATGTGGCAGTGGCACAGTTCGCTTGATTGCATAACTCATTAGCGGTAACTGATAGATTGGCACTGTGCTGTGAAAGTTTGAAGGAAGAGAAACGTTTTTTAACCCGTTTTTGTTCTAGCCATGGCTATAAACATATACTTGAATTATATAAGTAAGAGGGAGGAAGAGTATAGAAATATACAAAATAGGAGTGTTCGTTCCGTGTATCGTCCAACCGATCAATTTTGCAATACGGCTGTGACCAGACAGATCGATTTGAAGGGGGATGACTGTTGTCATGAGATGATGCGATAGAAAAAGTGATGACTAATGGTGTTAGAAGTTGTTATGCTATTTTGGCTACTGAATTATATTGAGATTTGAAATTGTAAGATTATTTTCCGACTAAACATAGGACTGCTGAAAGGTTAAAAGGTAAACTAATTATTCTAGTAAATACCGTAAACTAATTATTCTAGCGAATACCGTTAAAGCGCAATTGATGGATGTTCGTGGTTATCGTTGCGATATTTTCACTGAGCGATATTATGTAAGTTATTATTATATTTGTAAGCATATAACTACTAAAGTCCATTAACTTACACAGAGCGATAGCAGGGAAGATCTGTGTCGGAAATTACGTTCGGATTGGTAAAACGAATATCAAAAATTTGTATGTAATATTACTGCTATAGTTACAAACCATGAACTAATTAAACCTAATTACAGTTTGAGCTGTCTGTAACGAGATTGCTGCAGAAACTGATTTCGTTGATCCTAACAAGGAGGAAAAGGACGGGCCAGGGATTGAATCCAAGACCTTCTGCATACGAATAAGAAGCGGTAGCCACTAGACCACCAAGGCCGTCTAAACCTTTCTTATAGTTGATACGATTTTAAAAGTATTCCAGAATATTTTAAAAGAAAAGAACCAATACCTTGTGATAAATTATTATGTAAATATCTGAGGAATTTCTTAATGCCGGAAAATTAGGACAATTATAATTGTCCCGGCAAACTTTGTCTTGCCTACTGCGTTTTTGACGTTTCAAGTCAAAGTTCAGAATGAATAAAAAAATCGATATCTAAAAACTTTTTAGATCTCGTTATTTTTGCCTCACAAACATTTATTTAAAAGCAAAGCAAAGCAAAGATAATCGTACACATCGTAGTTGCCTTTCGTGATTGACCAGAACAATCGAAGTTGCACAGAGATCCAATGAATGGTGCTTGGGACTAGCTACACACTCTCACTGTGCACAACTCGAGAGTTCAATATTTCAAAGTCAATAACGGCGCCGGCCACGTCCTTACGGTCATCGGGAAAGGGGAAGGAATATTAGTTCGACAACCGTTGTTACTTCTTTTTCTTCTTCTTCTTCTTCTTTATGGCTCTACGTCCCCACTGGATCTTGGGCATCCTCGCATCAACTTAGTGTTCTTTGTGCACTTCCACAGTTATTAATTGAAGGGCTTTCTTTGCCTGCCATTGCATGAATTTGTACATTGTGAGGCAAGGACAATAATACACTACGCCCAGGGAGTAGAGAAAATTTTCCCGATCGGAACGGGAATCGAACCCGCCGTCTCCGGATTGGCGATCCATAGCCTTAACCACTAGGCTAACTGGAGACTAACTAACCCCCCGTTGTTACTAGAAACCGTGGAATCCATAGCATCCCACAGTTGTCTCGGGAAGGACTATTTGTTAGTAGGGTAGGATAAGATGTGGATTATGGAGCCACCTTTGGAAGGTGATATGATCCACTGGTTATATAAAAATACACGACACGGTCTTCATCCCGATTATAATTTATTTGGTCGCGATTGTAAGGGTAATGCACATACGTTAACGCTCGTTCTATATTAAACGCGTCACTGCATTGATCGTTTACACTACCGTGAAAACCGACTTTCCCACGAAAGTTACCGCGCGCATCTGATTTCGCATTCAATATTCACGTCCCCATCTCCCTACCGAGAAAACCGACCGACTCACGGAAATAGTCGCGCGTTTCCCACAGTATTGAACTTAGAGTATACGTTTTGTATATGTTTTTTACTAAGAGAGTTCCCATGTGTTACCTGTGATCGACAGCCGTTGTGGTAATTAAGCCAATTATTTTGAATTTGCTCAATGATTGTTGTGAACTGCAATCACTTTCTTCTAAAATTTTTTTCGCTTCAATATTAGGCCTGCACCGGAACTACAAGAATATTACAGACTATGTTACAGGGATTTTCGGCTTCCAGTCTTCGCGTAATCATAAACGGATTTATGCTCTCACCTGACGTTTCGGCTACATGTATTGAGCCTTTTTCGAAGGATAGATAATCACTCCGTTCAATCGTGAGTTATAATGTGTTGAACATAGTCGTACGTCATCCATTCAGTGGTTGAGTTCGATCGTTGGCACACTTTTCAAATCTACCGGTGCACTTATATTGGATTTTGTTTTACCTCCTACACTCTTGCTCTTGCCGGTCACTTTCGCGCCAAATTCGGATTCTCCTTCTCAAGCTTCAACTGCGAGGCTTAATAAGGGTAGGGTTATTAGTATGTTGATTATTGGCTTTGATTATCACCTATATGGCTCTTCGCAATATGCATTTTACACAGTGTCCTCTGTGTTTATTCGCCTCTGGTGGTCTTCAATCGATACTGAATTGATGTTTAACGCTGCTGTTATTTTCTTATTTCTCTGGGGATCTGGCTATCAGTCACAACAAGTTGCGTTCAAAAACAAGTTGCCTTGAAAAAGATCCTGTAAGGGATCGAAACGTCGGCGAAGATTTTATAAAAATCAACGCAACTTGTTGTGACTGATAGCCAGATCCCCAGAGAAATATCCAAACATCCCAGTCGAAAATCACCAACAGTTATTTTCTTATGTTGGGATTGTAAGCGTTTGATAATGCCTAGCCACTTCCCAAGGCTTTAATTTTGACAGCTCAGATCAATCTTCAGCATAAAAGAACAGCTTTAGTTCAAGTACCTTACTTTGGTAGGGAGGATTTCTGTCTAGGTGTCTTAGCTTTTATTAACACCTACATATATTGTTTCGCATTATGCGTTTTACCCGATGTTTGCTACTTTCAGTAAAAATGAAATGGCAATCTCGCGTGTCATGCCTCGAGCGGCAATTAACTTCCTCTGATGATGATTTGCTTGAATGCTTATTCGATACTCACTTCTCCGGATGTGTGGATATTACATTTCCGTATGAACTTGATAGATATCTATTGACTAAATGCACTAAATCATTTTGCTGCTTTTAAATCTCCAAAATGTGAATACTTTAAACATGTTTTCTAAAAACTGCTTGTTTGCAGCCTTGCTATTCCCAAATCTTGGCGGGATTATACTGTCAAGTTTATTCCGGGAGAGGGCAGTGCTTCGTATGACGATCAGACCTATCAGTTTGATCTCTTTCTTCTGAAATGATTAGAACGCTTTGTCGAGCATCACATCCGTGATGTTTTTCTGGCTAACATGCGTCTCCATGGGAAGCAACATAACATGCTTACTAAAATGGACAGTAATTTACTCTACAAAATCCCTCTCTTATATGCGTATTTCACACACTAGTGCCAGAATAAAAATGGCTACAATAAAATGTGTCTCTGCATTATATACATACAATATCTGAGTATGAAGCATAAACATTCACCCAAAAACTTTTTTGAGCATTATCGGCCTTTAACGAACGATATCACACCATCCAATTTACATTCAGTGATAGAACATGCTGAACACTGAGATAATAATCACCCTCGCCGAAAGTCATCATTATTATATTATTGTGCCCTGACAAAGGAAGCAAATATCATCCTCTTGCTAGCTCTGCAGGTATTCATCTACACATCTACCGAACAGACATACTACCCGAGTCCAACAGACACCTGCTTGGCTCGTGGCTTATTTCATTGTTGGCCGACTGCTTGCTGCTGGTCAAAACCGAAAGCCGCAGCAACGATACTTATGGACAACAAACGACAGACCCACAGACGCAGCAAAGGTCCCCCCGGAGCACAAACGAAACAGAACATCGCAACAACCAACAACGAGGGGGCTTTTGATTGGAAATTAATCGTTCTGTTGTAATAATGTTTTGATAGCAGACGACCGCAGGCTCGCGGAGTTCGAATGGAAGCCGAGGGTTCGTCGCTCGTCGCGGTGATGGCGCAGGAAGTCACCGAACAACAGCCAGCAGCGCTCGCGCGCGGAAGGAAGAAGTATTTGACAGGAGACCTTTTGTCGGTGCGATGGGTTTTTATTCTGTCGATTTCGTCGAACGTCAGTCAGGATCAGCGCAATAAATCTTTTCATTTTAAGGAATTAGAAGGCTCGGAAATTAATTGCACTAAATGACTAAATGGGGATGGGAAAATTTGGCTTGAAATTGATCCGTCGGCCCCGCGGTCGCGGGATTTAGATAGAACCATCAGTGAGACGAGCGAGAGAGAGAGAGTACCTAATCCGGGTCGAGGAGTCTCCTCATTTGAGAAGACGTACCTTGTTTATTGCTTATTAAGGATACCAGTTAGAGTGCAAGCGTATTGCAACAAACCTCGATTGGATCGATTTTGAGGACTGTGCATGTCTTGAACCACACGAGGGCGCAATTCACCACAGCGACCCGATGCGGGTAACGAGCCAGCAGACTTTTCGTTTCAGTTCTCGGTTGATTGGGCCAAATCTCAATAAGCACGCTGCTTATTCCTAAATAAATACAGTTAAACCTCCAAGCGAGACGCATTTTATCTACGTGGATTTGTTTCGAAAGGTTCGCATTTTAACGATTTAATAAATGACATCCTGAAACGTTATCTAGATTGTAGGGTATGAGTATTCTTCAGCCTTTGCCCCTATGCTCATCTTATTCTCAAAACAGGCGATTAGGCATCGATTGTTTTTGTTCTTCTTGTTATTATGCATGCACACTCCTAAAAAATACAAATATAAACAAAACAAACACTGCTTAAAAGCTTTGATTCGACTTACACACATTGACTGAAAGATTAGGTTGCAGAAATGGAAAAGTATCGAGGCGTGGGAGTGATCATCCGTCAGGATGTAAAAAAAGAGGTGTTTCAAGAAACAGCCATATTATGAAGTGAAATTTCACTAAACTTTTATTTCCTCCACTTTGTTAAATCAAAACTATTCATCATCATTTTTGCAATCAATCCATCCTAATCTCGTTCGCTCATTGCATTACTGATGAGACATGTCATTTCCGTTCATCCGGCAGAGACAACCGCACTCCCGCCCGCGAACGGACGGTCTCTCGTCACAATGAAAGCATAAATGTCTTATAATCCGGGCGTTTTGTGTTATTATTGACAGCTTTTTACGATGCCGATGATGATGATTCGCATGATCGGTTTATGATTGATGTCTCCGTTGGTCTAAACCCGCAGACGTGGATCCATCCGCATGGACAATCGAAACCGGGGCAAGACATTCATAAATTCTAACCTCAAATATGTTTGAACTTTTTTCGGCACCGTTTGCGGAACGGCAGATGATTCAGTTTTTGGACATAATACACATTTTCTTCAGCCCATAAGATTGCTTGCCATAAGAGAGAAAGACATAGGTATCTTGTTTCTTTTCCGAAATGCCCCTAAAATGCTCTCACAAAGCAAACAAACAAAAATCCAATTTATGGAAATGAAATGTGTCTGTTTATGCTCTACTACATATTTAAAACAATTACAGATCAATAATCCGCATATAAATAATACATAACCTATATTTTCCGTTTTCGGGGGCTTTTTCCGTTCTTCCGTTTCTTCGCCGAAGCACTTTTGGCTTAGATCGTCCGTCGTTTCTCTGTCTCTCTGCCTGTCGTGTGTCTTTGTTCCTTTCTTCCATTCGATGACCGTTCCGAATTGGACGGACCACTATACCTTCCTGTATAGCTACTTGTGGAAGGGCTTGATCCGCACACATTTTGAGGCTTTAATTTCGAAGGCTATGATGGTTCTCGGTGGCAAATCGCCTACTTTCAAAACACCTGGCCGCAGCTGGACGCGCAGCCCGCAACTCAGCACTATTGGTATATACCTACACAACATCTTCAACGAGAGAGGAAGAGCACGCGTGCAAAGGTTCGAAATTGTGTTGTTTTGTACAGTGGTTTCTCCATGCAGGGCTTACTTACACAGGCGCAAGCGTTAAGCTGAAGCTGACAAAACGGCCTTTCCCAATGACGAATTTTATGTGAAGTAACGTCCAGAAGCTCGGATGCGTAATTAAATATGTCTTCTTTCCTAGGACCTTGACCTGATACAACCTGACGTTTCATGCAATGGTCCACTGCACGAATTTATGCTGGCCTGGTTACTCTCACAGACAGACAGACAGACATACAGACAGACAGACAGACAGACAGACAGACAGACAGACAGACAGACAGACAGACAGACAGACAGACAGACAGACAGACAGACAGACAGACAGACAGACAGACAGACAGACAGACAGACAGACAGACAGACAGACAGACAGACAGACAGACAGACAGACAGACAGACAGACAGACAGACAGACAGACAGACAGACAGACAGACAGACAGACAGACAGACAGACAGACAGACAGACAGACAGACAGACAGACAGACAGACAGACAGACAGACAGACAGACAGACAGACAGACAGACAGACAGACAGACAGACAGACAGACAGACAGACAGACAGACAGACAGACAGACAGACAGACAGACAGACAGACAGACAGACAGACAGACAGACAGACAGACAGACAGACAGACAGACAGACAGACAGACAGACAGACAGACAGACAGACAGACAGACAGACAGACAGACAGACAGACAGACAGACAGACAGACAGACAGACAGACAGACAGACAGACAGACAGACAGACAGACAGACAGACAGACAGACAGACAGACAGACAGACAGACAGACAGACAGACAGACAGACAGACAGACAGACAGACAGACAGACAGACAGACAGACAGACAGACAGACAGACAGACAGACAGACAGACAGACAGACAGACAGACAGACAGACAGACAGACAGACAGACAGACAGACAGACAGACAGACAGACAGACAGACAGACAGACAGACAGACAGACAGACAGACAGACAGACAGACAGACAGACAGACAGACAGACAGACAGACAGACAGACAGACAGACAGACAGACAGACAGACAGACAGACAGACAGACAGACAGACAGACAGACAGACAGACAGACAGACAGACAGACAGACAGACAGACAGACAGACAGACAGACAGACAGACAGACAGACAGACAGACAGACAGACAGACAGACAGACAGACAGACAGACAGACAGACAGACAGACAGACAGACAGACAGACAGACAGACAGACAGACAGACAGACAGACAGACAGACAGACAGACAGACAGACAGACAGACAGACAGACAGACAGACAGACAGACAGACAGACAGACAGACAGACAGACAGACAGACAGACAGACAGACAGACAGACAGACAGACAGACAGACAGACAGACAGACAGACAGACAGACAGACAGACAGACAGACAGACAGACAGACAGACAGACAGACAGACAGACAGACAGACAGACAGACAGACAGACAGACAGACAGACAGACAGACAGACAGACAGACAGACAGACAGACAGACAGACAGACAGACAGACAGACAGACAGACAGACAGGCAGACAGACAGACAGACAGACAGACAGACAGACAGACAGACAGACAGACAGACAGACAGACAGACAGACAGACAGACAGACAGACAGACAGACAGACAGACAGACAGACAGACAGACAGACAGACAGACAGACAGACAGACAGACAGACAGACAGACAGACAGACAGACAGACAGACAGACAGACAGACAGACAGACAGACAGACAGACAGACAGACAGACAGACAGACAGACAGACAGACAGACAGACAGACAGACAGACAGACAGACAGACAGACAGACAGACAGACAGACAGACAGACAGACAGACAGACAGACAGACAGACAGACAGACAGACAGACAGACAGACAGACAGACAGACAGACAGACAGACAGACAGACAGACAGACAGACAGACAGACAGACAGACAGACAGACAGACAGACAGACAGACAGACAGACAGACAGACAGACAGACAGACAGACAGACAGACAGACAGACAGACAGACAGACAGACAGACAGACAGACAGACAGACAGACAGACAGACAGACAGACAGACAGACAGACAGACAGACAGATTTCTGAACACTTGCACACCTGGCCACATTATCTCTCGACGCAGTTACCGGTATATATAAACCGTCAACCAGTTAAGCCGTGGCCTCTGACTACGATCGAACTCCCCCCCGGATCTCACTCGCTGTTCAGAGTTCCTACATTAGAACCAAGCCAACCCCAATTAACAACCACTCATTTTACAAGCACCCTTACGACGAATTTATTCAGCATGATGCTGAATAACATTTGGATAATTTTCAGGCACAACCTTTGTTCGTGTTTTGGTCGCACAAATTTGGAGAAACTATAAACCATGGTGTGGTGTCCCAACTGAACTGTTTGTTGTTAAATCGTTTTACAACTTTATAGTAAAGTTGTTATTCAGCTTTAGCAAAAATGATTAAAAGTGAATGAAATGCAAAACTTTTCAATTACCACAAAAGTCTGTGATTGATACTGAACAACTGTTGTGAATTAAGGTGAAACGGGACGCCGTGTTATTTTTCCTATCTTGCCTCTCTTTCTAACAATTTGCCTCGCGATTTTGAAGATGGTAATCTCGAGTTCTATCGCACTGAAGATGCTGAAAAACAATCAGCATATGCACTGCAAGTGAGCATACACAGTGATAGGTTTTTGTTGCAAAATATGAAGTAGAATCTGAGATTACCATCTTAGTAGCAACAGAGCAATGGCGGATATTTCCCCAACCGTCCCGTCCGCCCTTAATAACTACACATAAATTTACCGAAATCAAGATTCGAACTCTACACCCGTTGATTACCAGCCGCATGCCTTCCTATCTGCGACATCCTAGATATAATGAATTGAAGCGCTCAAAACAAAACATAAACTTTCCGTGGTTTAATAATGATCACACTTTGACTCCTATTCAGCAGTGGTGAATTAGCACAGAACATTATGGTTAACAACTGAACAACATATTAACTCAGCTGCTGTTCCGTGAAAAACACGTGTTATGATGATTCGAAAGTGCTAATTTGACTTGTGAAAAACACATTTTACAGATACATGTGCTTATTTTTACATGAAATGAACAAGAAGCTGAAAAAAGGTCTTGTTAAACTATTTTGTAAAGGAGTTACTGCACGTCAAATGAAAATCTTATTAAACGCATGAAAAATGTTTTAAAATATCATTGTTAAAATCGATACGAAAGGTTGAACATTGACTACTTGTTCAATTGAAAATGCATTTGTACAGTAATGTATGCAGCATAATTTTAGTTCAGCTATTATTACTTTTACGTCGGGCATTTAACAAACTACCGTTTGAAAGCTTAAGACTGAATAGTCGAAAACTTCAGCTATAATTAATATTATAAAGCAACAATTCAGCATGCATGCTTGTTTGCGGCTTGCGATTGCTAGTTGGGACGGTTCTAACTAAATGAAACAACTTTGTTCAGTTTTAACTCTTATTTACCTCACGTCATATTTACTACCTTATTATTGCAACTAATCAACTTGTACTTTTCCGTTTTGTTTAATTTATCAATCACTGGTCTTTGCTACTTTAGCTTAAGTTTTGTTGGCTTTCATTTAATCAAGATTACTTCGACGAAAAATTTTAAAAAGAGCGATTGTTCCAAAAAACACACTACGTAAGCTATTACAGGCATCGACTGATGACCCGAGAAAACTTCTTCAACCTGAACCCTTCAAGACGCGCGTCGTTAAAAAAAGTACAACATTCCGAAAAAACCTCGCTTGTTGCAAGCCGTTTTCCGTTCAAAACTGATATTTTTAAAATGAATGAAAATTTACTGTTTTCAGGCTGGAGATTCTACTTCGGGAAAACCTGACCAAACAGCAGCCAGCAACATTGTAAAGTGAGAATCATTTTAAGCGATATGACGAAGCATCTGGCAACATATTTCGAAAAGGGATTCATATAGCCTTATAATTATTGTCAGATAGACGCGAATGAAATCTCCCAGTAATAAAAACACAATATCGCTCGGGAATCTTCCATCCGTATCATTTACGAGGTGATCAAAATAAAAGCACACTCCGGCCGGTGAGATCGTTGATCTTGGTTGGTTGGCAATTGCATTTGGCTACACCACATTCGTGGTCATCTCGTGTGGTGCACATTTTTCTGCATCTTTCGCCCGCGATGATGACGACGCCGACCGCGCGGCCGTCATTGATAAGGTCTTTATGTCTCATTTATCATACCCCTGCTGCTGCGGCTGCGGCTGAGTGAGCGAATCCGCGAATTCGTTTGGACCTTGAAAATTGACCACACGAATTTTGCGTGTTTGGAAGCAATGTCGTTAGGTTTTGTTAGGTTCGCCTGTCTGCCTTTGCCTGTTTGGTCGCGAAGCCAAAAAGAGGGCGTTTAGGCACCTAATGGCGCTTGATTGCGGGGTTCTGGTTTGCACGACGGCGACGCAATAGGTGTAGGTATCGATGAGAAGTGCGTTTCTCGGTTAATGGAAACGCAGGATGGCGCTTGCTGTCGATGCGGATAACAACACTGTTGATTTATGGCAAGATTAATCACTATAATATATGCACGCGTTTCACGGTATGAATTTGGAGTGTTGCCTGTCGCTGATTAATTTTGGAACAAAATGGTCATAGTTCGTTAGTTGACACATATAATAGGGCACATGTAGGCAAAGACGTTTCCCGGGAATCATTGGGGATTTAGTGGTCTTTCAAGGAAGGGTCAGTGAATTTTGAGGGGGTTTTAAGTCGTTTCTAGGCGTTACAGGGTATCAGCTTATATCAGGAATATATATATTGGAATACCCTTGAAATCACATAAATACCTCGGGAATATCCCTGGAACACCTCTGACATGCAACACCTTTGAAACTTCTCGAAACACCCTGGAACACCCCTGAAACCTCCTGAGGACTTTAGAACAGTCCTGGAACCCCTTGGAAAACACTGGAACGCTCCTTAAACCCGTGTTTCAAGCACTGGATACCACTTAAAGGCCCATGCCCAACTAACAATCGCCAGCCGCAAACAAGCATGCATGCTGAATTGTTGCTTTATAATAGTAATTATAGCTGAACTAAAATGATGCTGTACACATTACTGTACAAATGCTATTACAACTAAAAAAGTAGCCAATGTTCAACTTTTCGTATTGGTATTAACAATGATAATTTAAAACACTGTTCAAGCGTTTAATAAGATTTTTATTCGACTCGCAGTAATTCCTTTACAACATAGTTTCACAAGCCTTTTTCTGCGTCTTGTTAAGTTCATGTAAAAAATAAGGACATGTATCTGTACAATGTGTTTTTCACAAGTCAAATAAGCGCTTTCGATTCATTATACTACGACTCACGCCGCGTAGTTGCCGGCTAAGAATAGGACTACTAACCCCAATTCAAGGTGTCAAGCGACCCGTGCCGAGGAATGAGTGATCGAGGGGGTGAAAAAGATGCTCGATCTTTAACGGAGCCTGTGGGGCACCTGGGCACCCCCCACAGTAAGCTGTCCCTTACCGCGTTAATGCAGAGCTCTGGCGTGGTGGACATTATTTCTCGTGCGACTCGTGGGAATCAAATATGAGTAAACAAATTTCTAAAACAAGTGCAACAGGTAGTAGTGGTGCGATCAACCCCTTCGCAAGAAGCGGGTTGATGCGGTCTCCAACAAGGAGAAGCGAGGAGTTAGGTGCTGGAAGCTGCTTACGCAGCTCAAGCGTGGGAGCTCCTGTCCACTCCACGGCAAGCCAGCCGGCGGAGGTTATGGACGGAGCGTGGTTGCTGAGGGCCATCAGCCAAGTAGCAGGAAAAGGACGGCCCGCATTGGAGGTAGCTGAGCAGCAGCTTGGCAAAATTATTGACTTCGCGACAACTAAGTCGAATATAAGTAAGGACCTGAAAACGGCCTTGCTTCGGCTTAGAGCGTCAGTCGATGAGGCCAAGCAGGAGCACGCGGTCGCGGTGCTGGCGGTGGCAGCGGCGGAAACCGCAAAGGAGAAAGCGTCTAAGTTTACGCAAACGGAGGCCTTCTCTTTCGCGGGTAGTCCGAAGAGTGTGGAAGCGAATGCTCGTGACAAACGTGACAAGCATTCGCAGAAGCGGGCGAGGCAGCCGTCAGGTGAGGAGCTGTCTGGCGGTGCCCGCAAGGCCAGGCGTATAATAACCCCGAAAGCCGGTGGTTATGCCGGAAAGTCGGAGCCCAGCCAGGGTTCCCGGAAAACTGGGAAGGGTGGGCCTGAAAAGGCCGGCCCGTCTCGGATTGATGGGAACAAGGGGTTGCGACCAATGGTGGGCCCTCAGCAGCCACAGAGCAGGGCGGTCCAAGGAGAAGACCCTCCTTGGACAAAGGTGGAGCGGAAGAAGAAGAAGAAGGGGAATCCGCAGGTAGAAGCGCAGGTCGCCAAGCCAAGGCGTAGGAAGGCAGGTGCCAGGCGCGAAAAAGGTGACGCTATCGTCATCAAGACCGAACAGTCGAAATACTCGGACGTCTTGAAGGCGATGAGGTGCGACGCCAAGCTCGAGGGTCTTGGAGCCGACGTACGCAGTATCAGACGTACTCGTACGGGCGAAATGATCCTGGAGCTTAAGCGCCAGAAGGATCACAAGGGCGCCGCCTACAAGAGGCTGGCAGAAGAGGTCCTTGGAGATGGAGTGGAGGTGAGGGCTCTTACGCATGAGGCGACTCTGAAGGTCAAAGACCTAGACGAGATCACCGAAGCGGAAGAGCTCGTCACGGCACTGCGGCAACAGTGCGATGTTCAGGTGGCCGCCACAGCCGTTAGGCTGCGGAAGGGGCCAGCAGGGACACAGATAGCTCTGGTTCAGCTACCTGTGGCGGATGTTAAAAAGTCCGTTAAAGTAGGGAGTATTAAGGTGGGCTGGTGTGTTTGTCACCTGACATTCCACGAGCCACCTGAGGTTTGCTTCAGGTGTCTGGAACCAGGACACAAGTCGTGGGACTGCAAAGGCCCTGACAGGCGCAAACTGTGTAGGCGATGCGGCGCTGAAGGTCATAAGGCCCAAAGCTGCACGAGTCCGCCCATCTGCATGATCTGTACCGGGAAAACCTCGAAAAACAGACATGCGATGGGTGGTCCAGGGTGCCCGGCCTTTAAGAAAGCCGCAGTGAGCAACAAATCACAGTGCAGGTAACGCAGCTGAACCTGAACCACTGTGATGCGGCTCAGCAACTGCTTTGTCAGGCGGTTTCTGAGTGGGAGACGGATATCGCCATCATTTCGGACCCATACCGAGTACCCGCCGGCAACGGCAACTGGGCCTCGGATGGGACCAGGAAAATGGCGGCGATATGGACGACGGGTAAATACCCCGTGCAGGAGTTGGTGTCTACTACCTATGAGGGCTTCGTGGTCGCCAAAGTAAACGGGGTCTTCTTCTGTAGCTGTTATGCGCCTCCGCGGTGGCCGATCGAGCGGTTCACGCAAATGCTGGACCGCTTAACGACCGTGCTAACAGGGCGAAGGCCAGTGGTAATAGCGGGTGACTTTAATGCCTGGGCTGTGGAATGGGGAAGCCGTTTCACGAACCAGCGGGGTCAGATCCTGCTAGAAACACTGGCCATCTTAGATGTCGACTTGGCTAACGTCGGTACCAAGAGTACCTATAGTCGAAATGGAGCGGAGTCAATTATTGACGTGACCTTTTGTAGTCCTGGCCTAATAAGTAGTTCGAACTGGAGAGTAGATGATGGCTACACTCACAGCGACCACCTGGCGGTTCGCTACAGTATCAACTACAACAACAGCAGACAGCGGATAGAAGAAGAGGCGGCTAGGCCAAGGCCAAGCCCTCGTAGGTGGAAGACATCATACTTCGAAGAAGAGGTATTTAGGGAAGCGCTCCGCCGTGAGCGAAACTTACTCGGTTTAGACGGCGACGAGCTGGTAGCGGTGCTCTCACGTGCGTGTGATGCGACCATGCCTAGGAGAGTCCACCCTAGAAATGGGAGGCCACCGGCTTACTGGTGGACCGACGCGATTGCGGACCTGCGCCGCGCCTGCCTACGGGC
This sequence comes from Aedes albopictus, assembly GCF_035046485.1. NCBI lineage: Eukaryota > Metazoa > Arthropoda > Insecta > Diptera > Culicidae > Aedes > Aedes albopictus. The sequence goes on from NC_085136.1 coordinate 90,921,275, forward strand.
TAGGCGGCGGATGCAGCGAGCACGATTAGAGGAAGAGCGAAACGAACGGCGGGTGGTGTTCGCCGCTGCAAAAGCCGCGCTCAAGACCGAGATAAGAGCAAGCAAAAAGGCCTGCTTTGAGGGTCTCTGTCAGAGCGCCAATACGAACCCGTGGGGTGATGCCTACAGGATCGTTATGGCCAAGACGAGAGGTGTGATGGCTCCTACAGAGCAATCTCCAGAGATGTTGGAGGGGATCATTGGAGGACTTTTTCCGCGTCATGATCCTAGTCCTTGGCCTCCTTTCGTAGGACAGCCGGGGACTGGGGCTGGCGATGAGGAAATGGTCACCGATGTGGAACTTGCGGGGATAGCTAAGTCCCTTAGCGTAGGTAAGGCCCCAGGTCCGGACGGAGTTCCGAACCTGGCCTTAAAAGTAGCTATTGCAGAAGCTCCCGAGATGTTCAGGTCTGCTATGCAGAAATGCCTGGACGAGGGAGTTTTCCCAGAAGCTTGGAAGAGGCAGAGCCTGGTACTATTGCCAAAGGCGGGGAAACCACCCGGAGACCCGTCGGCATATAGACCAATATGCTTGATTGACACGGCGGGGAAGGTGCTCGAAAAGATCATCCTCAATAGAATGTTGAAGTTCACTGAGGGCGTAAATGGTCTCTCGAGCAACCAGTATGGCTTCCGGAAGGGGAGGTCCACCGTAGACGCTATCTTGTCGGTTACAAAAACCGCCGAGAAAGCACTCGAGCCTAAGAGGAGGGGAATTCGCTTTTGCGGGGTAGTGACTCTGGATGTAAGGAATGCATTTAATAGCGCCAGTTGGGCTGCTATTGCTGATGCGCTCTTGCGTCTGGGGATACCGGAGTACTTGTACAAGATTCTCGGAAGCTACTTCCAGAATCGCGTACTAGTATACGACACGGAGGTGGGTCGGAAGTGCTTTCACATAACCTCAGGAGTCCCGCAAGGTTCCACCCTGGGTCCGGTGTTATGGAATGTCATGTACGACGAGGTGTTGAGGTTAGAGTACCCAGTGGGAGTGGTGATTGTCGGATTTGCCGACGATATTACGCTCGAAGTCTACGGTGAAACGATCGAGGAGGTGAAGTTGACTACCGACCACTCGATCAAGGTTGTGGAGGCGTGGATGCGGTCCAGAAAACTGGAGCTGGCTCACCACAAGACAGAGGTGACGGTTGTTAACAACATGCAGTCGGCGCAGCAGACGGAGATCAGTGTAGGAGAGTGCACTATCCTGTCGAAGCGCTCTGTCAAGCACTTGGGCGTGATGATCGACGATAAGCTTACCTTCGGTAGCCACGTCGATTATGCCTGTAAAAGAGCCTCCACAGCTATTGCGGCACTGTCCCGGATGATGTCCAATAGCTCAGCGGTGTACGCCAGTAAGCGCAAGCTTCTGGCTAGTGTTGCTACGTCCATACTTAGGTATGGCGGCCCGGCGTGGGGTACCGCGCTAAGTACTGAATGCTACCGACGGAAGCTGGAAAGTACTTACAGGCTTATGTGTCTGAGGGTTGCAAGCGCGTACCGTACCGTGTCACACGACGCTCTCTGTGTCATTACTGGTATGGTGCCCATCAGCATTCTTATCAGTGAGGATATGGAGTGCTTCGAAATGCGCGGCACAAGAGGCATACGCAAGACTGTCAGGATGGCCTCTATGGTCAAATGGCAGCGCGCGTGGGACAGTTCCACCAAAGGAAGGTGGACCCATAGGTTGATACCGAGGGTAGATAGTTGGATTAATAGGCGCCATGGGGAAGTTTCATTCCACCTGACACAGGTCCTTACAGGTCATGGTTGCTTCCGACAGTACCCGACTAAATGGACATTACAAAATTATAACAAGCTGTGTTATTTTGTTACAATAAATTTTTATAACAAGGGTTGTTATAAAACATGTACCGTTAGTAGTTAAAATAACAAAAATTCTAACAAAGTTCCCCTATGAAAAGAACAAAAACGTAATAACTTTTGTTATGATCATAACAAAAATATTACAAAACCTGTTCCATGAAATATGGTAGAATTAAACAAAATTATAACAAATTGTGTTATAATTCATTGGCAACCTTTTAGGGTAAAAACTAATTTTTATACACATTTTTTGGGTAAATATTTTTAAGTGTGTTATTCTATTTTTAGAAAAAGTAGGTAACATAAAAGAAGTTTCCAGTACGTTATAAAATTTTCGGATTCGAACGGGATTTGAACCAAGACACCTACCATCGGTAGCAATCTGACGCCTCTGCCAATGAGGCCATCACAACACTTGAAGAGGGCGGTGATAGAAGCTTTGCTGGTTCTACGTATTGTCAGTTTCCTCATTCAAATCTTTGTTTGTCAGACGCACTCGAGCGGGGTAGTATGACGTCATATTGAGCTCGATGACGTATAATAGACTTGATTTATCGTTAGTGATTTTGTTTTAATCTATCACAGTTATATCATATGCAGATATGATAACAGCTGTAGATATAATTTAGTTATATTCCACTTTTTTTTTAATTTTAAGCAATGAAATGGAATCTATCACATAGGGGTCATCCATTAACTTTATCGTCACTTTGGAGGAGGCAGGGAGGGTTGAAAATTTCCAATTTTATCGTAACGTACTTAATAGATGTTCCCTAAGGTCGAAGCAAAATATGTAGGTAGAATAATCAAATTCCATGTTATAATTATTTAGTTCCACTTTTGCTTTCTCCATGTTTATTAACATTCTCTACTTTGTATACTTTTTGGCGAAATTAGAACAGCAGTACTGTTTTGGTATTTATTGTAATCGATCTAATGTTTTCGCGTGTAAAGATACGTCATTTTTGTAGAATTCAACTCAAAAGTATCGGAAGGCATACAAAACGTAGTTCCATGTAATGGAAACATTGCTCGTCCGGTCGCAAATTGCAGCACATGCAATATCCGTCGTTTTAGATAGGATGGCTTTGGGTATTACCGACAGGATTGTTCTATTCGTCTTGAGGGTTTTATCGGCGAAATTGCCTGAAACATCCCGGTCAACCAGTGAGAGATTTTCAATATCGATGGATACCCGACTAGATGGACATTACAAAATTATAACAAGCTGTGTTATTTTGTTACAATAAATTTTTATAACAAGGGTTGTTATAAAACATGTACCGTTAGTAGTTAAAATAACAAAAATTGTATCAAAGTTCCCACAAGAAAAGAACAAAAATGTAATAACTTTTGTTGTGAACATAACAAAAATATTACAAAATTTGTTCGATGAAATATGATAGAATTTAACAAGATTATAACAAATTGTGTTATAATTCCTTGGCAACTTTTTAGGGTAAAAACTAAATTTTTATACTCATTTTTGGGTAAATATTTTTATGTGTGTTATGCTATTTTTAGAACAAGGAAGTAACATAAAAAATAGTTTCCAGTACGTTATAAAATTTTGGATCCGAACGGGATTCGAACCAAGACACCTACCATCGGTAGCAATCTGACGCCTTTGCCAATGAGGCCATCACAACACTTGAAGAGGGCGGTGATAGAAGCTTTACTGGTTCTACGTATTTCCAATTTCCTCATTCAAATCCTTGTTTATCAGACGTCACGAGTGGGGTAGTATGACGTCACATTGAGCTCGTTGACGTATAATAGACTTGATTTGTCGTTAGTGATTTTGTTTTAACCTATCACAATTATATCATATGCAGATATGATAACAGCTGTAGATATAATTTAGTTATATTCCACTTGTTTTTTTTTTTTAATTTTAAGCAATGAAATAGAGTACTGCAAGCACCTGATCTAACCTCACTTTGTGTGACAGTTCAGCGAGCTTGTTTACAAGGTGTTAGAATTTTTACCAAGCGGAGAAAACTAAATTTACGTTCTCCGTCTCGTAACCGTTATGATACGGAAATATCGATTATATTCATCTCTACTAATACAAAATTAATCATCCAACTACCGTTTTAGTGAAATTGTATCGAAAAACAGTTTTGCCGGATCTCCGCCAGAGACTAAGTCCATGTAAACAAGCTCGCTGAACTGTCAGTGCACGCCTTCGTGACGTCATCTTGCAGTATCCTATGGAATCTATCACATGACGGGTCATCCATAAACTTTATCGTCACTTTTGGATGAGGCAGGGAGGGTTGACAATTTCCAATTTTATCGTGACGTACTTAATAGATGCTCCCTAAGGTCGAAGCAAAATAGGTAGAATAAACGAATTCCATGTTATAATTATTTTGTTCCACTTTTGATTTCTCCATGTTCAATAACATTCACTACTTGGTGTACTTTTTGGCGAAGTTAGAACAGCAGTACTGTTTTGGTATTTATTGTAATCGATCTAATATTTTCGCGTGTAAAGATACGTCATTTGTATAAAATTCAACTCAAAAGTATTAGAAGGCATTCAAAACGTAGTTCCATGTAACGAAAACATTGTTCGTCCGGTCGCAAATTGCAGCACATGCAACATCCGTCGTTTTAGATAGGATGACTTTGGGTATTATCGACAGGATTGTTCTCTTCGTCTTGTGGGTTTTATCGGCCAAATTGCCTGAAACATCCCGGTCAACCAGTGAGAGATTTTTGATGTCGATGGATATCGATTTGTTTTGAATCGATGACGAACACTATCGTCAGATAAATCACTATAAAGAAAATCCGAATCTTATTGATAGGGATGCTCACGCAGAAATGACGCTTGTTTGAAACAATAAAACGCATGATTGATTTACAAACTGAGAATTCACTTATTTCAAAGTTGTATTTCTTTATTCTTACTTAGAGTTTATCGATAAAAAGAACCCATTATCATCATTTCACGTTTGAAACTTCAATCGTTTCTACAAAATGAAGTTCACAATCTTCCTATAATTTTCGAACTGTTCGTCCAATCAAGTGAGTGATTGTTTTTGGGATATACAAATGTGTTGGAAATAACATAATGTTGTTGATGGAGCATCGAATAACTTCTTACATAAATATTGAGAGACTCATGAAGTTAAATCCCAAATATCTCGGAAACGGTTACCTTCAGAAAGGTTATTACAGTAGACGTTGGGTCAGTGCAAGTGGTTTAACTGCAATGCTTTTTAACTGCAAGCACCTCCAAATGTCAAAATGGTGCGCCATGTTAGCCTAAATGAACAGACGAATGAAGTTCACGTTCATTTAACGTCAATTGATACTGTCAGGCGTTTCAGTTATCGGATTTTTGTTCGCTAAGTGAAACGTCAACATGTTGCAGTTATCGAACGTCTACTGTATCTTTGATATCCTACTAAAATTTGAAAACGATCTGATAAAAAGCTCCAAACCTTGTTTCACGTTGTTTACCCGATTACCTATCACGTAAGAATACAAAACTAAGGTTAACAGAGAAGCAAGAAAAGCTAATGATCTGATGAAGGGGAAGATTGTCAATGTATTCTTGATTTGTTTTACACCAGACAAGACTTAACAAAACTAACCCAACATCATCTAGATCAGTGTTTCCCAAACTTTTAGGAGGTTTCGCCCCCTTTGAGCTTGCGAAAAACATTTTCGCCCCCCTAAGTGAGATTTCTTTTTCCATGATAAAAGGCTAAAAATTTGCTAAGCGAAAGCCTTTGAAAGCCCACTATTTGACGCTACTGTGGCAAACTGGTAATTAATGTATCTCAAATAGTATCGCTCTCATTTTCATTGAGTGCTGCTGTGAGAAAAAAAACTAATATTGCATGTAAAAACGAACGCTCGTTAGCCTCAACCAGATATTTTATTTACCAGTGCTCTAGAAGTGGGTTCTTCAACACCCAAGATGTTTGGTCACAAGTACTCAAATAAGACTGGTGAGAAATTGAAAAAAAAAAAACAATTGAGGGGGTTAGAAGCAAAGGGGTGTAAGTGACAAAAACACACTTTCGAGTAAAAGAAGTTTAGAGTTTTTGACCAATTTTTCATACCATAAAAATTCATGGAGTTTCAAAATCTACCCAATTTTCTTTGATTTATTGTTATTTTTCTAAACATCGTAGAAACAATTTTAAAAAAGTTCCTGAAAGCTTGAAATCTGAAGAATTTTATGATTTGCTCAGTTCTAAATCGATAAAATTGTAATTTCCACCCCTTTGATTCTGGTCCCCTCAATTACAAAATTATCTTTTATGCAAAAAGTGCAACTCAGGAATGTATTTGTGTATGTTTGAATGTAGTCAGCTTTGCTCAATAATTTAAAATGAAATGAATTGACAAGCTTCCTATAAATTGGAGAACTTTTTAATGTCAAATAAGCAGACATGCATTACCTAGCTTTGAAGAAATTCAACACTGAATTCGAGAAAAAAAAATCAAAATAGCTTCTAGCAATAAGTTACGTTAGGAATTCCCTCGGGTAGCTTCTCTGAAATATTTCTAAACAATGAGTGACGACTTTCATCCGAAAAGTGTTCAAAGATTAATCTTAAACTTCATGTTTTGGTTGAAATTTTCATAAAAAACAAACCGCATACAAATTTGAAAATAAAAACTTTTTATCGCGTAAAAATGAATCCTGTTCCTTTCATAATTTTACAGAAATCGATCAGGAATTTTTGCCATAGAAGTTTCTTATTGATTAGTTCTCCAGAATCACTATAAAATCTTTCGGAAATTCGTGTAGCAATCGTCTGTTTGTTTTAGAATTTTGCCAAAATGTCCACATAAACATCGAAATTTTTATTCATTCAATCGATTCGAAACAGACATTCTTCAAAAATCCTAGAAACAAAAAAATCTTGAAATGTTAGGGATTTCTAATGATTCAGTTGACATTCAATACAATACAATTCAACACTTTTGATATTCCCCAATTATTCAAAAAATCGCCCCCCTTTTTAGTATTTTCGCCCCCCAATTTTGGTTTTTCAAATTTTCGCCCCCTTCGACCTGATTTTCGCCCCCTAGGGGGCGATTTCGCCCACTTTGGGAATCACCGATCTAGATTCTAGAAAATACTGTGCTGTTGCGTTAACAGGTTCTTCGCCACAGCTTCCAGCAGAAAGTATGTTCTTTAAAACGCTACAAAGCACTGCTGGTTTGGGAAGAATTTGGCAGATTATAACTAAATGATAACGCTGTTGCAGTTTTTTAAACAAACATGACGCCATCCCGGAATTACGCGTCGCTGAAAGGAGAAGGAAAAGTACAACCGATCGTTACGGGCCATACAAAAATTTTATGACTTTCATACAAAAAAGCGTAAAGGAAGAGGGGGGGATCGAGTTGTTAACATGACGATTTAAGCGTTGCGTTCTAAATGAATGCGATAAGTTTTGTTTTATGGCTTTTGACTCGAGTGGTCAGTATTACAAAAATGATCAAACTATTTCGCGTCAATATAAAAAACCTAACACATTTTAAAATTATTTTGTTACAAAAAATGTAGCAAATACTACAATAAATGTGTTACGATATTTTGTTATGGGCAATTATTTTGATATGCATAATGTAACAAATGCTGTTATATATCTGTTTGAATAAATAATACAAGTTTTGTTATAGTTTTGTTTTTAAAATAATAACACATTTTGTTACAATTTTGTTATGGTTTTCACATATACGAATCCTTCCAACAAAATTATATCAAATTATGTTATTTCTAACAACGGTTGTAATAATTTTGTTATAATCTTGTTAGGAGCTTCTGGTCGGGTATCTACACCGTTTCGGGCATGCGGATTCTCCCGAATGCCCAGTGTGCAATGGTTTAGAGGAAACGGCGGAACACGTTTTGTTCGTGTGCCCGCGTTTTCACAATGCGTGACCGCATGCTTGCCACATGCGGGGAGGACACAACTCCGGACAACTTGGTCCAGAGAATGTGTAGGGATGAGATTAGCTGGAATGCCGGTTCAACGGCTATCACCCATATCGTCTGGGAGCTACAAAGGAGGTGGCGCGTGGACTCGGAGAATGGCTAGTCCAGATGCAGTACAAGAGGTGGTCCAGGGGTTCGAAGTCGGCTTCGTAGGTCATACCGGTGCCCTGCGGTCGAGATCGACCCTTACAGCGATTAAGTGGCCGCGGAGAGGAAGTCCCGGTAGCGGTGCTGTCGTGGCGTCAGTCTACTGGGTTGGATCTGAGCCCGCGGTTGGAAAGGGGTCCCCGGCAAGGGTCGGGGTAGGTGAGACCCTGCTGTCTGCAACCTACGGATGCAGCTGATAAGGCCTGAAGGGTAGTGATACTCTTGCCTTCAGCAGGTCAGATCGGGTTGCATGTGGGCATCAGTTCTTGATGTCCGCTCAGCAGTAGGGCGCGGGCGGGGTTGACCCTGCCCGCCTTCCGAGGACAAAGGGAGTGGCGAGGACCACTCGGGAAACTGGCTAAGCGCCAGCATGCTATCGTGATGGACTCTCCAGTGCGAGTCATCGATGTTCGTTGCTGCTAGGCTACGGCAGCTAACCTTGAGGGTGCGATATGCACTAGCCCCTCTCTGAAGCAATACCTTCTTGGTAGTTCCGGAGAGACGTAGGGTTTGGCGACCATAGGAATGTGTTTTAGTGGGTCGAGGAGAGAGTAGTCCTGGCTTCTACCGGCATTGTAGAAGACGGCCTCATCCCCACACTACCCTAACCTTCCTGTTAGGGTGTCTGATGAGCAGATTTATCCCCCTATGGTTTAGAAGAAAAAAAAAAATACTACGACTCAGAGTACATGATGAAAAACACGTGCTTTTTTACTGAACAGCTGCTGAATTGATCTGTTGTTCAGTCGTTAACCATAATGTTGTGTTAATTCACCACTGCTGAATAGGAGTCGAAGTCTGATCATTATTAAACCACGGGGAGTTTATGTTATGGTTTGGGCGTTGCAATTCATCATCTCTTGGATGGCGCAGATAGGAAGCGTGCGGCTGGCAATCGACGGGTCTCAAGTTCGAATCAGGATTTAGGTAAATTTATGTGTAGTTATTATTTTACAATATTTGTTCACAGTATTGCTTTTTTTGCACCGTATTCGACCCCCTGCAGAAATTTTTTGTCACACCACAATATGTTCCCACCAGTTTCAGCATACATTGGTTTGTTTCGCTGCTAGAAATTTTAAGCGTCTGTTACACTTTTTGGGTGGTGCATGGAATAATCGGTTTGTTTACTTGCTATTTTCTTTGGTGTTTGACGTGTGAACAAATATTTCAGACGATTGAACATTTGCACGGTAATCTATAAAGCAAAGCAAGACGCAATATTAAGTTCCAATCATAAACTCTCGTGGAAATTGAAAAATTTTGCATTTTTTTTAAATTAATAATCATTTTTGCTAAAGCTGAATAACAGCTTTACTATATAGTTGTATAACGGTTTAACAACAAACAGTTCAGTTGGTACACAACACTATGCTTTATAGTTTCTCCAAATTTGTGTGAACAAAACCCGAACAAAGGTTGTGCCTGAAAATTATCCAAATGTTATTCAGTATTATGCTGAATCAATTCGTCGTCAAAGTGCTTGTAAAATGAGTGATTGTTAGTTGGGTGGAATGCTCTCAAAATGCTGTGAAACCGGCTGAAACCTCATGGAATGCCCCTCAATCCCCTGGAGCCTCATGATACGCTCCTGAACATCTCTGGAATGCTCCTAGGATCTCCAGAGACTTGCTTAGTTACTGGAACCTCCAAAAAGCACCATGAACCCCCAAAAAGCTTCTATGAAACCCATTGAAATACCATAACACCCCCTGAAAAACCTCTAGACCCCTTTGAAATCCCATGAAATACCCTGAGACCCCTAAAACCCCCATGAAGCCCCATGTAACACCCCTAAACTCTCTGAATCACCCTTGGAACGCTGCTGGGACCCCTAAAAGATCCGGAGCCATTCAAAGCCATTGGAACATCCCTGAAACTCCCCGAAACACACCTAGAACTCCTTTTAATCTTCCTGAAACACCATGGAGCACCCCAGAAACCCCTCAATATCCCCTAAAACACCCCTGGAATACCTCTGGGACATTCAGGAAACACTTTGTATCGTGTAACATCCCTGAAACGTCTCGTAAACGCCCTGCAACCGCATGCAATGTCCCTGAAACGTGCTTGAAACCATTGGAACATTCCTGGAACGCTCATATAATCATCTGAAATCCCCTAGAACACCCTTCGAACGACCCTAGTACTCTCCGAAACTGGGATCCACTGAAACCCCTTGGAACATCCCTAAACGCCCCTAGGACCCCCTGAAACCCCTTGAAGCCCCATGAAACGCCCCTGAAATACCCGAATAAACCTATTCTAGCTTAAAGCGTTAAGCCTTCACATAAGTGTTTTGCTTTAAAGATTTGGTGACCGACCGTACAAAATCTTTAAGAGTTGTGTCACCCAGGATGCTGGCAAGAAATACAACCGGCTATAATTGCCAATCGTGCAACGAGCACGACGTCGTAGATTCGATGGTGGCCTGTGATATTTGCAGCGCCTGGCATCATTTCAAGTGCGCTGGCGTCGATCACAGAATTAAGGACCGCAGATGGATGTGCAACAAGTGCGATGGCGGTGAGTCTTCCGGCCTACTGAATCCGCCTCAAACGAAAGACAAGGCAGCAAAAGGGGGCGCAAGCCGCACGTCCAAGTTATGCAGCAAAAAAATGTGAGAAAATGGTCGGATCTAAAGGGAATGTCACGTCCAGTGCCCAGACTGCACCCTTGGAAGCCCAGATGCTCTTGCTGGAAGAAGAGGAAAGTTTGAAGGAAAAGAAGTTCAAGGAGCAAGAAGAACTACAACGACTGGAGTTCGTCGAGCAGCAGCGCAAGCTTGAGATGAAGAAAAATTTGATAGATGAAGAAGCGAGACTCCGAGAAATGGAACTATCGAAGCAAATGAAGTGACGACTACTACTGGTTGGAAGTTTGAACAGACTGTCATCATCAAACCGAAAGAAGGCTGATTTAACGCAAAAGCATATTCGAGAAAAAATAGATCCAATCGATTTTTCTGTAAATTTGAGCAAAGGGGCGCTCAAAACGCTTGAAGTGATATTTGTAATATTAAATATTAAATTCTGGAAATTGGTACATTCTGGCAAATGGTACTTTCGGGCAAATATAAATTTTCTCCATTTTCTAAGAATTATTCGAAACTAAAGATGTGATTGTGAGAATTTGGTGGGTATATTTCAGTCCATTAACATAAAAAAATGCCGTCAGTTTCAATCTTTTACGATAATTCAATATGTGCACTGCTAGGGTGATCTCTTGGTTTGTTTCGATAAAGGACGACAAGGCTAGAACACTGGTGATGATTCACCGGTAGTTATTGAGCAAAGAGAAAATCGATGAAGAGAAATCTCTCGTTAATATAGACAAAAAAATAAGCGCGAGACTTCGATGTAACTAAGCTATAAGTGCATAGGTCCACAAACATCTGGTATGGTGAAAATACTGCTGACCGAAGTCCATTAGGCCGAATGGTCAATGGGTAGAATGATGATCAAGAATCGCAGTTCAGTGATAATGGAACAAGAATCGGAACGATTTCTTAAATTTGTTCGATTTTCTAATAATTAGCTGATACTTCTACAATATGTATTAATATTCACTTATTGTTTTACCATAATCAACAATAAAAGTCAGAATCTAGTCTTACTAACTAAGAAGAACAGCTAAAAGAAGGCAAAATTCACTAGTTGCACATCAATGGTTTCGGTGCAAAAAAACTATTTTTCTACAACGAAATTATCCTCTCTAGTTCAAACAGTGAATTTCCCTTCTTCTAAACACAGGCTGTTTTTTCTAGTTCCATTGTAAGACTAGTTTCCGGCATAAATGGTTGATTATGTTAGTACCATAAAGCAATATTGGTATTGCGGAACTAATAGTGATTTATTGAAAAAAAAAACAGATCTTTAACTCGTTTATTGTTCCTATATTTAAAAGAATGAAAGATTCATGGGTAAAATACAGTAGCTCCAACTTCAGCAATTATTTTAACAGCAAAAAAGGAGAACACGAAAAAATATGGCCATTCGGCAAAATAACATTTTGACCTAATGAACTTCGACCAAATGACATTTGACCAAACGGCCTTCAGCCGAATGCCCTAACACCATTGATATTAATATTCTATAACAGTAGCCGGAGCACCATTAGAAAAAAAAACTGCTGGAATTGGGTTTTTAAATTTTGAAAAATGTATTGATATTTTGATTTTATAAGAAAGCGCACCTTTTTCTGAGCCACTATGATTTTTTTTTTCAGATTTTTAGAACTTTATTTTAGTACCTAATTTAATTTCAAAGATTTTTTTAAATCACATTTTGACAGCTGGGCGACTGTTTGACAGCTCTGCCTAGTACAAAATGCAACGTGGGGCTATTCGATAAATCGCTCCCATACAAACTTCAAACTGATTTTAAAATAGGTTCCCGGCCATCAAAAGTCATGAAAATTTGGATTTCGGCTCAGTTTGACATGCAGATTCAGAATATGAAATTATCTCAACACCGCTAAAGAAGCCAATTATTAAAATTTATTTCCTCAAGAACAAGCTTTTTATAGAATTTGATCAAGTGATATTCGGCCTAATGGTACATTCAAGCTTATGATATTGAGGGTATTGGCTTTCGGGCAGAGACAGTCAGGCTAATGGTATGTATAGGTAAAACCGTCACATAAGTTATTATTTCTGTGTATTTTACTCGTTGCTTACAAAAGGTTTTTGTTTATGGTATTTGATTGGACTTAAGTGTGTGATCATCAATTCCGGGTAATTTTTCTGTTTGGCACAAAAAATATTATTTAATGTGATCATGTTATTGTTATTGTCAAAAATTAGTTTGAAAAATTACTTTCAATTGAAAGAAGGGAATCTTTGAAAAATATAAGTAAAGACAAAAATTCCATATCAGTAAAAGCTGGAAAGAACATCCTATGTGTTGAAGAAAGGAAAATATTTGATGAGTATTGATCGAATTCCGTCAAAATAATAATTGATCAATTGGATCCACATCATGATCAACTTGTGCACAAGACAAATTTGTGGAAATGTTCTAATGGATTACCCGCTTCGGCGGAAATTGCAACAGATGGCGCTAGTGAGCAGGAGTTTTTCACCGTTGAAAATGTATGCAGAAAGTCATAAAAATGAGTTTTTTCCACTAATAAAACATTTGTCGGAAAAAATATTTGGTACAGGTTGTAGGTCACAGTAATAGCCATCTGCGGTACCAAATATTTTTTGCCAACATTTCGTAAAATATGAAATATATGAAAAAATGTTCAAATCTCCATACATTTTTTGGATCGAAAACTTCTGGCTCGATATTTATTGGTTGCTCTTCCTTTTTCTATACATGGCATAAATTGATAGTGATATACATGGAGTCATGTTTGCTTTCGCATCTGTCAGAAAACAAAGAACGAAAACAAAAAGTTTGGAACCAGCAGTCGGCAACCTCGTCAACGGAACGAAAAAAAAAAAACGAGGGGAAGCGAGAAAAATAAAACGGCACGATCCGGAACGCCGGGCACCAGTATCTACGTCGTTCGCAGGAAAATTGTTCAAATCTCTAACAGGTTTGTATTTACCTTGATAAGAATTATGTTTAGATGATGCGAATTAGATTTGTGTTTACTTTTTGTTTTGCAGAACCACGAAGAAGCATCTGTAATCTGGTCAAGCCGGGAGTGTTCCTTTGGCCGCTAATGGAGGTCACACGTTTGGAGGAAACAACCCGCCCGATGAAAAGCCTAACGTCGGCTGCCAAATTATTCCTGTCGTGCTGACTAATTTTGGATGACATCTGCGTTGCTGCGCATTGCCGTTGCCGTGACCCATGTACGGTTAGAGGAGACGGGAACAAACTTCCGACGGCGCTGTACAGATGATTATCGCGCAAGTGTTGCGCACCATTTTGGTGATTTCAGAGAGCAGTATATGCTCAACACAACAACAAGGTAGGAATACTTACAGGGGGGAGGTCAGGATGGGCCAATCGCGTTCAAATTTCTGAACAAGAACGAAGTAAAGTGACTTTGGATATTATCGGCAGGTTTATTCTGTTCGTCATGGGGGGAGGGCTTTGTCGGCCAAATTTCCTGAAGCTTGGTCATATATACAGCTTGGTTGGGAAGGATTTGAGACAAACATTGAGTTCAATAGGTTTCAAATAAAATAAAAACCATGACGAAGAGAACAAAACTGCCGAAAATACATAAGCTTCCCTATGTAGGTAATACCTAGACATTGAACTTGCGTGTCAGAGCTCAAAAGCAGCAAAACTCAAGAACATACCGTTCAGATCCCCATTTGACTCTGAGTTGTTATGCGCTTACGTTCTAGTGATATGTCATGTATGGGTCCTGGAAAATTATGATTTCACGGTACATGTCCTTCCAACATACGTTATGGAGTTGGGGTGAGGCAGACACGGACAAATACGTCATAAAGAATTTGTAAGTTGTGGCCTCGGACCTTTCCTTTCCAAATTTTCAAAGAAATTTCCTTTACGTAAAGTCCATGGACCGACTGGGAATCGAACTCGCCACCCTCAACATGAATATCCACGCCTATACAGCTGTGGCTTCGGCGGACATTAAGTTATTGCACCGAAATACATATTTTCCCGAACCCAAATGATTCCTTCAGAGTTTCCTTCAAAGATTCCTACTTGAGTTCCTACAGAGTACCTTCAGGTGTTTATTCCGAGATTCCTTCAGAGGTTCCTCCAGGAGTTTCTTTAGGGATCCTTTCAGACATCTTTCTGGGATCCTTCAAAGAGTTGCTTCAGGAATTCCTCCAGGAGTTAATTCTGAAATTTTATGGGGGGTTTCTCCATGGGTTCTTTCAGAGATCTTTCCGGAATTCTTCCTGGAGTTCCTGCAGGGTTTGTCCCAAGAATTCTTTTAGGATTCAAAGATTTCTTCAGGGATCTTTACATGAGGTTTTTCTAAGAATGCTTCTAGTAGTTTCTTATGCCATTCCTCGAAGACTTTCTTTAGGGATTCCTTCAGAAATTGCTTTAGAGATTTTTCAGGAGTTCATCCAAGAGTTGTTTCTGTAGTGTATTTTCCAAGGATTCCTTCAAGAGTTCTTCCAGAGATCCATTTTGAAGTTCCTTCAGGGATTTTTACTGGAGTTTCTTCCGAGGTTCCTTCAAAGATTCCTCCAAGAGTTGCTTAAGAGAACCCTTCAGGAATTTCTTTAGTACTTTCTTTAGTACTTCTGTCAGGGGAATCCCTGATTTCCTCCCGGAAGTTGATTCTGGAGTTTCTAACGGACTTTCATCAGGGATTTTTGCAGGAGGCCGTTCATGGATTTATGTAGAAGTTCGTTGAGGAATTCGTCCAGCAATTGTTTAAAGAGTTCCTTCAATAGTTCTTTTGGGGATTTTTGTTTTATCCAGTAGCTCAATCTTGGATTCTTTCAGGAGTACTTACATGGAATCCTTAAGGTATTTCTTCAGGAGTTCCTTCAGAGATTCCTTCAGTGATTGCTTCTTAATTTCATACAAGGATTCTTCCAATAATTCCTTCTGATACCCTTTCAGGGATGTCACCAGGGATTCTTCCAAAAACCATTCAGTTTTTTTTTAATAGGAGTTCATGGAATCGTTCCTGCAATCCTTGGAATCCTTCCAAGAGTTCCTTCAGAATTTTTTTTACAGTGTTTTCGTTAGAGTTTCATTTCGGAATATCTTCTTGCGTTTATCCAGGAAATTATTCAGGGATTCTCCAGGCTTTTCAGATTTTGCTCGAGAAGTTCCTTCCTAGTTTCTAAAAGCTCCTTATGGGGATCGTCCAGTAGCTTCTTAAAGGATTTCTTCAATTGTTCCTTTAGGAGTTTTCCCAGGAATTTTACAGGAGACGCTCCAGGAGCTCTTTCATGTTTTAATCCACCAGTTCTTTCAGGGATTTTTCTAGGATTCCATTACGAGATTCATTCCAGCAGTTCTGTCAGAGATTTCTTCAGGATATAACGACTCTTCTTGGAGGTCCTTCAGACATGTGGAGCGGACCTGGTGTGATGGTTAGAACACTTGACTATCACGCCGAGGATCTGGGATCGAATCCCACTCCCAAGATGAACTAGCCTAGGGTTAAAAATCTCGTTAATACAGATAATAAAAAAAATCCATTTAACCTTCCTTAGTCCCTAAAAAAAAGTTACAAATAAGACCCTGGGGTCATTTTTGACCCCAAACTTTGAACGGCTCTCAAAAATCAGTGGCTGGGCCGATTTTGATTTTCTTTGGCTTAAATGAAAGCCACACATGTCTAGTTTTCAAAACCACCGGAGAGTTCCGGATTTGGTCACTGTGGCCACCGGGAACCTGCTTCAACTGAAAAATGCCGCTTTAGAGACCCTAACTTTGGCAAGCTATAACTTTGCAACCAAACAAGTAATCAGGACCGTTCAAAAATCGTTGGAAAGGTATTCACGTGGACTTTGATTAAAGATATTAATATTGACTAATTCTTAAGAACCGGTTCCGGAAATCCGCAACATCCGGAAAGTAATGTTTTTCACGATAATGTGCTAGAAAGCACATTCATATTATTTACAGGATAGAAGTTTTTGCATCAAACTACTTTAGGCCATAATACAATCTGTCGAGAACTATTTCTGTATGTTCCTGGTTATGTCCCGTCCTTCTGGAACCGGTTCCAGGGATCCCACAAGATGGCCAACGAGTGAACTGTAACGAAGTTGAACGGTTTTCCGCGCTAAACACATCTGCGTTGGTTAACTCATGATGAAATCTCAATAATTTCACATGCTCCATATTGTTGTGATATGTAAAAACATTGTTGGACATTGTGGTCCTATGTGGCCACCGGAGTGACCACCGGAGAAACCCGTATTGAGGGACTTCCATGTTTTTGCAACAAAGATAGGCATTCGACGGCTCTAACTTCATGATTTTTCATGGCCATGTTACTTCTGGCATTAAAAAGAAAAATTGACCATTCTGGTCCGTTTCGGCCACCGGAATGACCACCGGAGAAATCCGTATTGAGGGAGTTTCATGTTTTGCAACAAAGATAGGTATTCGACGACTCTAACTCAATGGTTTTTCATGGACATGTTGCTTCTGGTATTAAAAAGGACAATTAATTATTTTGGTCCACTTTGACCATCGGAGTGACCACCGGAGAAACCCGTATTGAGGGACTTCCATGTTTTTGCAAAAAAGATAGGCAATCGACGACTCTAACTTCATGATTTTTCATGGACACTGGTATTAAAAAGAACAATTGACTATTCTGGTTCGCTTTGGCCACCGGAGTGACCACCGGAGAAATCCGTATTGAGGGAGTTTCATGTTTTAATGGCCATGTTGCTTCTGGCATAAAAAAGAAGAATCGAAATTGACATGTTGCTTCTAGTATTAAAAAGGACAATTAATTATTTTGGTCCACTTTGTCCATCGGAGTGACCACCGGAGAAACCCGTATTGAGGGACTTCCATGTTTTTACAAAAAATATAGGCAATCGACGACTCTAACTTCATGATTTTTCATGGACATGTTGCTACTGGTATTAAAAAGAACAATTGACAATTCTGGTTCGCTTTGGCCACCGGAGTGACCACCGGAGAAACCCGTATTGAGGGAGTTTCATGTTTTTGCAACAAAGATAGGCATTTGACGGCTCTAACTTCATAATTTTTAATGGCCATGTTGCTTCTGACATAAAGCATTATAGACTTATCACATACCGTCGTTGGGGGTGAGAATGGGTCAAAAATGCATACACATTAATTGTTCAATAACTTTTGCTTCTTTGCATGAAAAAAAACCTTTGATCACTGGAATGTTATCTTTGGTAATGGATGCATGAAGGGGTAGGAATGGATCAAGGGAACCGAATTTATTCCGCATTAACAACAAATCAAGTTTATAAAGTTCTGGTCAAGGTTGATACTACTTACCAATAATATAATACGATGGCTATGAGCTTGAGATTCTAAAAAGTATCAACTCCCCCAACATTGTGATGCTTCATCGAGCCTTAAAATTGACGTTTTAAAAAGGCCTTTTTTTTTCAAGCATTTTTCGATGATTTATCAAAACCTAACTAATTGCTCTAGAAATCTAATTTTTCGACAAGAACTGCTGGCAACTACGAGGATTTATTCATCAAAATTTAGATTCGATATTCGCAATATGAAATGAGATATTTCTTATAATGTTTTGACCCAATCTCGCTCCTCTGACCCATTGTCACCCCCAATGACGGTACATAAAATGAACTAAATTGGTTAACAGACAGCCTGGAAAACGTGGTGGGCGTAGGAGACCCGACTGTAATTGTTTTGCTGCAAAGATGTTTCAACTGTACCATTGATTCGATTTAATTTCTAAAATTGTTGATCCACAATCGCTAAATTATCTTCAATATTTGAATGATGCTTATGAAACAAAGTTCATATTATATCAGTGTTCAGTGTTTGCATCAATAATGCCAAACTGATGGCTAAATCTTTATATTTTCACAGAAAAAAAAATTGACAGTAGCCACCATGGGCGTATTCAGCTTTTTCTATTTTCTAGTTCATTCTCCTAACAAACACGAGGGGGCGATGAAAAAAAGAGCCCTCCATCCTTCTCCTTCTCGTGTTTTTATGAGAGTGAGCAAGAAAAAAAACTGGCTGCGCCCTTTTTCTTCTTCTTTTTTATGGCTCTACGTCCCCACTGGGACTTGGCTTGCCTTTCTTCAACTTGGTGTTGTTTGAGCACTTCCACAGTTATTAATTGAAGGGCTTTCTTTGCGGGCCATTGCATGAATTTGTGTATAGTGAGGCAAATGCAATGATACACTATGCTAAGGAAGTCGAGAAAAGTTTCCCGGCCGAAGCGGGAATCGAACCCGCCGTCTCCTGATTGGCGTTCCTAAGCATTAACCACTCCTACCAACTAAGACAACTTTTCATTCTGAAAAAGCTGACTTCACGTATAAGAAAATAGAGCCAGCAAGAAAGGAGAAAACAGATCAAGTACAAACAAATAATGTGGACAAATCTAAAAAGGTAATGAAAAGAAACGATGTGATTTTCAAGAACAGTGAACATAGACGACCAAAACGTTAAGTGGTGTGAACCAAAATATACGATGAAAGGTTTGTTTGTGAACCAAAGTAAAACTATCCTCAATTCTCGAACTAACCATATTACCATTGACAGTACAGTATCAGATTACAAGAATCGCAGTATATTTTAACATGAATTGCCTCTACTACAGAATAACCTTGTTGAACAATAAGAATAATATAATAATAACAACTGAGCATAAAGATAATATGTCGCGTGTCGAAGCATGAAAATTGAGCCGTCGAATGACTGCTTCTGGTGATAAATCTAGATAATTTGAGCATTTAAAAATAAACATAGAAGTTTCCTAGTATGTGTTTCTCCAGGTGGTCACTCCGATGGCCAAAGCAGACCAGAATAGTCAAAATAGTACAAAATCATGAAGTTAGAGCCGTCGAATGCCCATCTTTGTTGCAAAAACATGGAAGTCCCTCAATGCCATTTTTTCCGGTGGTCACTCCGGTGGCCAAAACAGACCATTGTGGTCAATTCTTCTTTTCAATGCCAGAAGCCACATGGCCATGAAAAATCATGAAGTTAGAGCCGTCGAATGCCTATCTTTGTTGCAAAAACATGGAAGTCCCTCAATACGGGTTTCTCCGGTGGTCACTCCGGTGGCCAAAACAGACCATTGTGGTCAATTCTTCTTTTCAATGCCAGAAGCCACATGTCCATGAAAAATCATGAAGTTAGAGCCGACGAATGCCTATCTTTGTAGCAAAAACATGAAACTTCCTCAATACGGGTTTTTCCGGTGGTCACTCCGGTGGCCAAAACAGACCAGAATGGTTAATTCTTATTTTCAATGCCAGAAGTATAATGGCCATGAAAAATCATGAAGTTAGAGCCGTCGAATGCCTATCTTTGTCGCAAAAACATGAAACTCCCTCAATACGGATTTCTCCGGTGGTCACTCCGGTGGCCAAAGCGAACCAGAATGGTAAATTCTTCTATTTAATGCCAGAAGCCACATGGCCATGAAAAATCATGAAGTTAGAGCCGTCGAATGCTTATCTTTGTTGCAAAAACATGGAAGTCCCTCAATACGGGTTTCTCCGGTGGTCATTCCGGTGGCCAAAACGGACCAGAATGGTCAATTTTTCTTTTTAATACCAGAAGTAACACGGCCATGAAAAATCATGAAGTTAGAGCCGTCGAATGCCTATCTTTGTCGCAAAAACATGAAACTCCCTCAATACGGATTTCTCCGGTGGTCACTCCGGTGGCCAAAGCGAACCAGAATGGTAAATTCTTCTATTTAATGCCAGAAGCCACATGGCCATGAAAAATCATGAAGTTAAAGCCGTCGAATGCTTATCTTTGTTGCAAAAACATGGAAGTCCCTCAATACGGGTTTCTCCGGTGGTCATTCCGGTGGCCAAAACGGACCAGAATGGTCAATTTTTCTTTTTAATACCAGAAGTAACATGGCCATGAAAAATCATGAAGTTAGAGCCGTCGAATGCCTATCTTTGTTGCAAAAACATGAAACTCCCTCAATACGGGTTTCTCCGGTGGTCACTCCGGTGGCCACATAGGACCACAATGTCCAACAATGTTTTTACATATCACAATAATACGGAGCATGTGAAATTATTGAGATTTCATCATGAGTTTACCAACACAGATGTGTTTAGCGCGGAAAACCGTTCAATTTCGTTACAGTTAACTCGTTGGCCATCTTGTGGGATCCCTGGAACCGGTTCCAGAAGGACGGGACATAACCAGAAACATAAAGAAATAGTTCTCGACAGATTGTATTATGGCCTAAAGAAGTTTGATGGAAAAACTTCTATCCTGTAAATAATATGAATGTGCTTTCTAGCACATTATCGTGAAAAACATTACTTTCCGGATGTTCCGGATTTCCGGAACCGGTTCTTCAGAATTAGTCAATATTAATGTCTTTAATCGAAGTCCACGTGAATACCTTTCCAACGATTCTTGAACGGTCCTGATTACTTGTTTGGTTGCAAAGTTATAGCTTGCCAAAGTTAGGGTCTCTAAAGCGGAATTTTTCAGTTGAAGCAGGTTCCCGGTGGCCACAGTGACCAAATCCGGAACTCTCCGGTGGTTTTGAAAACTAGACATGTGTGGCTTTCATTTGGGCTAAAGAAAATCAAAATCGGCCCAGCCACTGATTTTTGAGAGCCGTTCAAAGTTTGGGGTTGTAAGTGTTTGGTTTGTTAATTGGTTGTGTTGAAGTGATTTTGTGTTTTTTTATTCGAAAATGTAGGGTATTTGTGCCTATCTTAGTCTCATTAAGGATGTGCAACATGAAAAATCACTCACAGCGCAATGTATACGCTTCAAACTTAATGATACAAACTTTTAACACACGTGCTCACTTCCACTGTTGATCTTACGATGCACTAGAGTGGGATTTATCTTCAATATTTGATTTAATTGCGATCACAAATCGCGAGCCACTCGCACCTATCTTCAGCACACCGTAAAATTTTCATCTCATCGCGGTCCACCGGGTGGCCCCTTTTTCATCTCAACAGTATTTACAGCAAATCCACAACCACTCTCACATTTTCTCATCGTAGAGCATTCTGCACTCACCCACTAACGCACTCCCTTTCCCTAGCAGGTGACAGTTTCAGTGTGATTGTTTTCCTCTCTCGCAAAGGAGAAGTCACAACAATGTGCGGCGCGACGAATCGTCTATGCTCGCTCCCCACGTTTTTCACTCGCATACATTCACAGCTGATTGGCAAATCAGTGCTGCCGAACTGGATGATAGTTCGTAAAGCTTGAGCGGTAGCAGCATATTTAGATGAAAACCAAACCAAATATTTTGAAAGAAATGGCGTTGGAAAATGAAATTATTGATCGATTTGCGTAGAAGTTCGATTACCAAGATGTTAAACCAAGAAACGACCATATTCTGATTGAAAAAACATCGTATTTGTAGTGACCAAATCTCATTCAATTAACTACTTGTTTCTTGATGTCTGGCACCGCTGTGATGCTTGCTTTGGTGCTTCGGCAGAGATGTGCGCCGCGGTTAAAACATCATTTTTGGTCGTCGGCGGCGGCGGCGTTAAAAATGAGAATTCAATATACCGCATTTAGTTCACCACTGGACTGCGAACTGCGACTTCATAAGTGCAAAAACGTAAATAAAAGTGCGCGTTTGCATCAAATCAGGTTGATGTCTTCGGCGCACTATTTCTTCAATCCATGGTGAACAAGTGCTCTGAAGACACCGAGTTGATTTGATGCAATCGCGCACTTTTATTAGCGTTTTCGCACTCGTGAAAACTAGTGCGATAGTCCAGTGGTGAACTAAATGCGCTATATTTCGCTCTTTTACATCTCATATAGCGAAACATTTTAACAAACTATACTTTGCATATGAGAATGTAAATACACTAAAACCTCAATTTATGCATGTTATTTTTATGCACTTTTTAATTTATGCACCTTTTTTATGACCTGCATAAATTAAGGGAAAGCTACTCAGAACCAATATTGTGCATAAGAATATTTAATAATGACGGTAACTATTGCAACGGCGGCTAAAGGGTGTTTATAAGGATGAGCAAATGGAAGTCACAGGGGAGTTTCAGGGGGTTCCCAGGGGTTTCCACGAGGTACCAGGAGATCTCCGGGGTGTTTTCGGGATCTGAGGGGGTTTTCGAAAGCATTGCAGAGAGTTTCAGAGGATTTTCGACGGGGTTTGGAGGCGTTACTGGTACGTTTTCGGGGGTTTCCGAGGATCTCACGTGCGTTAAACGGGTGCAAGTGGGTCTTAGATGGATTCGGAGGCATTAGGCAGGCGTTTTTGGGGGTTCAGATGCGTTACATTGGGTCCGAGGGGATTTTAGAGGGATTTTGGAGGCATTTCAGGAAGTTTCAGAGCATTTTTGGCGGGATTCAGAGGCCTTACGGAGGCGTTTTCGGGGGTTTCGGAGCGTCGCAGGTGCGTTACATGCATACGCGCCAACTTGTGACGTAGTTGGGGGGGGGGGGGGGGGGGGGGCGAGGCCTCTCAAAATCAACCAAATTCGTAAAATTTCGACGCAGTTCATCTAGTTTAGGCATATTTACGTGAAAACTAGTGCATTGAGCTAAAAAAAGGTGAATTTTGTCCAATTTTGGAGCTTCGCCCCCCCAACTACGTCACAAGTTGGCGCCTATGGTTCATGGGGTACGAGGCGGTTTAAGGGGAATTTTGGAGCCATTTCAGAAAGTTTCAGAGCATTTTCGGCGGGATTCAGAGGCGTTACGGAAGCGTTATGGAGGAGTTTTTTATGCACAAATTTCCCTCATTTTATGCCTTTTTTAATTTATGCACCCCCAGCCATGTGCATAAATTGAGGTTTTAGTGTAGTAACTTGTAATTGCGCACTCGTATATAGTGCGGCAGACAATTAAACGTTCCATAATAAATAAAAAAATCCATAAGGCGCAGTCCACAAATTACGTAACGCTCTTGGGGGAGGGGGGTAGTATGGCCAAGCGTTACGGCCCATACAAAAATTTTTGGATTTCCATACAAAAAAGCGTTACGGAGGGGGAGAGGGGGGGGGGGTTCGCAAAAATAACGATTTTAGCGTTACGTAATATATGGATGCTGCCTGAATAATTCTTTAGTTATGGCATGGATTGAATTATTAGGACCTGAATTCTTCAGATTTCAAGCTTTCAGGAACATTTTTAAGATTATTTTTACGATGATTGAAAAAAACTTATAATACATCGGAGAAAATTGGGTTGATTTTGAAATTCCTCACATTTTGTATGTATGTAATGAAAAATTGACGAAAAATTTTAAACCTCATTTACTCGAAAGTGGGTTTTTGTCACTTACACCCCTTTGCTTCTAACCCCCTCAATTATAAACGAACGTCGTTATGACGTCACGCGGGGAAAAGCATGCATGCTGTCATTGCATGCTTTATACACCTTGTGTGAAGAATATGATATTTGTTAGGATTTTTATATGATGATATATAAGTGACTAAAAAGTAACTAAAATCTCAACAGGATCATTGAACGAAATATTTTGTTTATTCGGCAATGAATGACATGCATTCATTTTGGGAGCGTTTAAACTTAAATCGATTATTTTCTGAAGATTATTGGGGAAATTCTAAGTTCGGCGGCGTGATGAGTTTTAAGCTGGCGGCGTGCTAGAAAATCAAAACATCCGGCGGCGTGAAGTAATAAATCTCGACGGCGCACATCTCTAGTCCTTGAGACAAAATGAGATGAATATAGGTACTAGGCCGAAGAAGGGGGCTTTTACCCTATAGGACAGGTAGATTTCGTGTTAGAAATAGGTATTCCCCCCAGTAGTCCCCCACTTTATAAACAGCTAGCACAGTAGTAGGCAATTCACCTTAAATGCAGCATACCTCCCACCGAGCTTCAGCAATCCACCACCAGAGGTCGAAGACGATGCAGTTATGACGGCCATGAGGGGTGGCGTAATGGGGCCATTACGAAGGGTGCCTCTCGAAAAGGCAATGACCGAGGGCCGAGGTCATGGACCTTGAAGCCTTGTGAAAGAGCCATAGTCTTTCACTTACCCGGTAGACGTTGTTCAAGCCAGACGGAAAGTTTTAAACCCAAAACGAAGTGAGTGAGCGTAGTTGAAACGCTCAGAGTTTGAAGTCGTGAAGAGTTGTGGAGAGGTGAAAAGTGCGGAAAAAGGACATCAGGTAACGAAGTTAAACCACCCGATGTCGACCTGTTCCTTACATCGACAATTGTCCATCTTTTTCACCAGGACCCCGCAGTTTTAGTGCGAAGCCTGTAAAGGTTTCTCCTTCGCCCTACCACGTCCTGGTGCTTCAACCGGGTAGATTCCGGCAGCGTTGTTGGCCGAAGGCCGATCCGTCCAAATATCGGCAGCCTAGGACGTGTAGGCGGGTCCATTCAGCTGCAGCGATACCCCAAAGCCACCCCGTGGCGAGAGACGTGGCCAGACGTGGCCTGAAGAGAACGCGGTGTTCCGAACCTCGGAGAGAAGGACATCGGCGGCCGACATTGAGGAGAAAGGAGGAAGAAAGGAGGTTGCAGCAGAAGAAAGGGGCCCCGAAGAGAACAGGTTAGATAGATTGTAAGAAAGTGGGGAGGAGTAGAAGGTTGTAAGGAGTAGAATAAAGTGTGCACAAACAGTCCAAAAGTCGAAATACAGTTATTTAAAGTCAGTGCAGTGTAGTTACCATATTTCGAGTGCGAGAATTCCCTGTCCCGCGATAAACGTAGGTGAGCGTGCCGACCCTGAGGCAGTTGAGTCGGGGAGTCTCTAAGACGCTCCCGATTGGCTGACCCGATACTTACACTTTGGCGCCCAGCATAAAATTGACTTACCCTCAGTTTGTTGCGGGCTCAGCTTGGAAATTTGCATTGTAATTACTGGTTTCGACGGAGGTCTCTGGGAAAACATCCAGGCCTTCACAGGACGGTTGCCATTTTGGGCTTACTCCTTTTATCTGACACAGAACGTGGAATTATTTCATTTTGAAACCGAGGGGTTCTGATTGTCCATTCATCAGTAACAAAGAACGATTGTTTAAAAAGTGAATGAGAGTTGAATTGAATTGGAAGGAGCGCAGTGTTAAATCGTGTGGTGTGATTCGGTAGGTGGAACTGAAAACGCAAGAGCAGAATCGTATTTTATTTGCGGATTCGTAAACTAGGATTTTCAAATTAACAGTTTTTAGGTTTTTTCAATTTTAGGATTTTTAAAATTAGGATTTTCAATTTTTTTTTTTCAGCGTGCAAGACCGCTTTTTGCAAATCTAGGTAGTTCTTTTTAAATTTTCAAATTTCGATTTTTTGCTGAAACGTAGCGATGGAGTTGGCAACACTGCAGTCGCAGTACTATGCGATGAACGCCGCCCATCTGGCCGATGACGAACTTGACCATGAACTGCAGATCCGTGACGTGAACATGATCGGTGAATCGCGTAGCAAACAGGAGCGAACCTTGCGTAGTCTGTTAAAGGCTGAAAAAGAGAGAAAAACTATTAGTTTCAAACCGTACTGGTTAACTTTGGTAGACGAACTGAAATGGTGCGATGAAAAGCTTGTAGAAGTGAGAAAAACGTTAGAAGAGAGGAAATCGCGAAAGGCACCGGATCAGATTCATAAAACTAAGCTTCTTCACATTTTCTTTAGAATGGAACGGTTCAAGGCACATGCAAAAGAAGAAGAAGACTTGAACAGCATTGCGATTATAGCAGGAGTTTGTTCCGCGTTATTGAAAACCTTTTTCTCAATCACCTCGCCGCTTGCAGAAGTGAGAGAAGCGGAGGTCGCGATAATTAATGAAAGTTTACGACAGATGCGTGAGGAAGCACAAGAGAATAGAGAACATTTAGTTAGAGACGTAGCCGATCATGACGAGATCGAAAACGCAGGAGTTGGTATAGGAGAACCAGACGCGGTTGAGCATAGGAGAGAAACTACTGGTTCCGATAACGGTGAGCATAGGGTTCGTGAGCAGCATGCAGAAGACGATGATCATGATGAGGAAAACGGTAGAGAGAATGTAGTGGAAAAGCTTTCTGATGAAAATGAACGTTTGAAAGTAACCGTGAATATGTTGCTTCGACGGATACAGTTACTCGAAACTGTGAATGCGACAAAACAGAAAGAAATCGAGCAAATTAAACAGAGTACTCCGGTAGACGATAGATCGCGACAGAATGTGGATGAGCAAGAGCAGGGTCAAGGACAGGAAAACTTTTATGAATGGATGAAAGCTAGATGCGATTCGTTAGAAAGTTGCGTGAATTTGAACAAAGTCGTTCCATCGTCAAATAAAGAAAAAACGAGTGTTAGGCAGGAAATTAAAATCGACAGACCGAAAGGTAGTCGGTTACCGGTACACAAATGGTTAGTGAGATACGACGGAACAGACAATGGTAGGAAGCTGAACGAATTTTTAAAAGAAGTAGAGTTTAATGCGAGATCGGAGGGATTTACAGAAGAAGAATTGTTCGTATCTGCGCACCACCTCTTTACGCGGAAAGCAAGATCGTGGTTTATGGAAGTCAATGGGAGCAATGAGTTAGGAA
Organism: Aedes albopictus; assembly: GCF_035046485.1. Classification (NCBI taxonomy): domain Eukaryota; kingdom Metazoa; phylum Arthropoda; class Insecta; order Diptera; family Culicidae; genus Aedes; species Aedes albopictus. The sequence goes on from NC_085136.1 coordinate 90,948,367, forward strand.
CGTGGCAAAATCTAGTCAGGGAGCTTAAAAATGAGTTTTTACCTGCGGACATTGACTACCAGTATGAACGGTTGGCTAATTCGCGAAGGCAAGGTCCAAGAGAGAAATTTCAAGATTTCTACTTGGACATGGTGAGAATTTTCCGGAGTATGTCCAGGCAATGGGATGATGCCAGAAAATTCGACGTGTTGTTTCGTAACACCAGGGCGGATTGCAGAACGGCGATGTTAGCTGCCAATGTAACGTCCATTCCTAAAATGAGGGAATTTGGTAAACGATTTGATTCGATCAACTGGCAGATGTATGCTAAGAGGGAGAACAGATTTAGTAGACCGAATTCTCAAGTCGAGGAAATTAGTCAGCAAAAACAGAATTGGAGAGGTAGCGAATCGAATGCAAGAGGTCAGTCAAGTTTCAGAGGAGGTTATCAGGGGCGGAATTTTAACCCGAACTATAACCCCGCGAATAAGCAAAGTCCTCCAGTTAAGTCTGGATACCAGGGGGGCAATTCTGAACAGAGATTTCCCCAAAAACCCAAACCGCGACCCGAGAACAGCCAAAAACAAAATCGTTTGCAGGACGAACCAAAACCTTCTTCGTCTGGTACAAGCGCGCTACAGAGGATTGTGAAAGCCTACATTCCAATCAAACGTGGTGTGTTTTAATTGCCATGAAGAAGGACATAATTCAAAGGACTGTGAGCAGGAAAAACATGTCTTTTGTGAAAACTGTGGTTTTCCCGGCTTTCACATAAATAATTGCCCTTTCTGCCAATCAAAAAACGCCAAAAAGACTGCTCAGTGAGGCAGAGCAGTCCGTTCGGTTCCTTAAGTCCTCAGCCTGAATCTTCGGGAGATCCAGAAACCGTTCTTCAACAGTTAGGGTATTCGAAAGTGGTCAATCGGTCCAAGAAGCGGGACGAAATCGCAACCTTGCTCGTCAAGCTTAGTGGAGACGCACGGCCGTTTACGAAGATTGAACTGATGGGAATTGGGTTGATTGGACTTCTCGATAGTGGCGCTGCACGGACGGTTTTAGGAATCGGAGCGAGGAAAATTATCAAACAACTTAACTTGAATGTCACGCCAGCATCAGTTACCTTGACGACTGCTGCTGGAGAAGATTTAGAAGTCCTTGGATGTGCGGACATTCCGATCACATTCAACGGAACAACTAAAATTTTACCCGTGCTCATCGCTCCGAAACTTAACCGGCGATGTGTACTAGGGTATGATTTTTGGCTAAAATTTGGAATTACGCCAGCCATACGTAGTCAACCGATCGAGCTTTTAGACGATGGTGTTAGTGAGGACTTAGAAAAAGAAGAAGAGTTAACGGATGAACAGAAAGAGAGATTGGAGAGAGTAAAACAGCTTTTTTTAGTCGCAGAGCCAGGAAAGCTAGGAATGACGGATTTGATTGTCCATAAAATTGAGATGAAGGAGGAGTTTAGAGACGCAGACCCGGTGAGGAAAAATCCTTATCCGTGGAGTCCGGAAATTCAGCGTAAGATTTATGGAGCAGTCGACAACATGATCCAGGAGGGAGTAATTGAACAGTCTGATTCAGACTGGGCTTTACCGGTAGTCCCAGTAGCAAAACGAGATAGTCAGGAAGTTAGGCTTTGCTTAGACGCCAGAAAACTCAATGAAAGGACGAAAAGGGATGCCTATCCGTTGCCGCACCAAAACCGTATTTTGAGTCATTTGGGACAGGTGAAATACCTGACAACCATTGACTTATCTCAGGCGTTTCTCCAGATTCCATTGAGCCATGAATCGCGAAAATACACAGCCTTTTCCATACCCGGTAGGGGACTGTTCCAATTCACACGTCTTCCGTTTGGGTTGGTGAACAGTCCTGCTACATTGAGCAAGTTAATGGACCGCGTACTCAGCCATGGAGCTTTAGAACCGGCAATATTCGTTTATTTAGACGATATTGTTATCGCTAGCCAAACTTTTGAAGAGCATCTTCAAAAGCTTGAAGACCTCGCAAAGCGTTTGAAAGAAGCAAACCTTTGCATAAACTTGGCCAAATCCAAGTTCTGCTGTCAAGAATTGCCGTATCTTGGATATATTCTATCACAAGATGGATTGCGGCCTAATCCAGATCGCGTCAAAGCGATCTTAGGATATCAGGTTCCGAAATCGGTGAGACAGTTAAGGCGATTCCTCGGTATGATAAATTACTACCGCAGGTTTATTGCAAATTATAGCGAGATTACTGCACCTCTCACTGACTTATTGAAAAATAAGCCAAAGAGGGTGCAATGGAACTCGGCAGCAGACACGGCATTTGAGGTCATTAAAGAAAAGCTAATTTCAGCCCCTGTGATGGCTAACCCAAACTTTTTGCTTCCTTTCACGGTCCAAACGGACGCAAGCGACAACGCGATTGCAGGTGTTTTAACGCAGGTTCAAAACGGAGAGGAGAAAGTTATCGCCTACCATTCAGAAAAACTTAAAGGCGCAGAGCTACACTACCACGCTGCTGAGAAAGAAGGACTTGCCGCTCTCCGCTGCATCGAAAAGTTTAGAGGATATATTGAGGGTACTAAGTTCACTTTGGTGACCGATTCCTCGGCCCTAACTTTTATAATGCGAGCGAAATGGCGGTCCTCTTCTCGTCTCAGTCGCTGGAGTATAGAACTGCAACAGTTTGACATGGACATTCGGCATCGGAAGGGTAAGGAGAATGTTGTACCCGATGCGCTCTCCCGATCCATCGAGACTCTCGATGAAGAGCCCGAGGACGGTTGGTACAAAAAGCTTTTCAAAGCCGTAGAGGACGACCCTGAAAAGTACGTTGATTTCAAAATCGACAACGGAATTCTTTACAAGTTCGTCGCTGCAAAATCTGACTTGTTAGATTACCAGTTTGAATGGAAACAGTGCGTTCCCACTTCAAACCGCAACCGCATACTAAAGCAGGAACATGACGATAGTCTGCACATTGGTTTCTCCAAATGTGTGGAAAAAGTAAAGCAACGCTTCTACTGGCCTCGCATGAGCGCCGATATAAAGAAGTACATTGGACAATGCGAATCCTGTAAAGAGAACAAACACTCTACTGTATCAACCGCGCCTGAAATGGGTAAACAGAGAGTCGCAACCCGGCCGTTCCAAATTATTTGCATGGATTACATCCAATCTCTGCCCAGAAGCAAGCAGGGAAACACTCACTTATTAGTGGTCATGGACCTGTTCTCTAAGTATTGCCTGCTTGCTCCTGTGAAAAAGATTTCGGCGGTCTCCCTCTGCAAAATTTTGGAAGAGCAGTGGTTTAGACGGCTCTCCGTACCACAAATAGTCATCTCCGACAATGCTACAACCTTTTTATCGAGAGAATTTCAGACTTTGCTCGATAAATATGAGGTTCAACATTGGGCAAATGCAAGGCATAGAAGCCAAGCAAATCCGACAGAACGTCTCAATCGAACCATTAATTCAATGATTCGTTCCTATGTGAAGGAGAATCAACAGCTGTGGGATTTGAAAGTTTCAGAGATTGAATTCGTACTTAACAATACGATTCATTCAACTATAAAATTCAGTCCTCATTGTGTGATCTACGGTCACGAGATCATATGCAAAGGTCCGGAGCATAAGCAGGACCGCAAAAATGAGATGAGTGACGAACAGCGAGTGGAGAGATTGAGAGGAGTTCACCAGAAAATCGGAGAATTGGTGAGAGAGCATCTCCAAAAAGCTCATGAGGATACGAAGAAGCGGTATGACCTTCGCCATAAGCGATACTCACCAACGTTTGATGTGGGCCAACGCGTCTACAAACGGAGTTTTCGTCAGTCGTCAGCCGGAGACCAGTTTAACGCCAAACTGGGTCCGCAGTACACGCCCTGTACCATCGTTAGGAAGGTTGGAACTAGCTCGTACGAGGTGTCCGACCAGCAGGGAAAGTTGCTCGGCATATTTTCAGCCGCCGATTTGAAGGCATGATGCATCTAAAAAACATAATTGAGTTGAAAGCTAGCATTTGTTTTACAATGAGTCGTTGTTAGAGAGTGAGTTAGGTGAATAGTTCAAGTCAAAAAGAGTATGTTTGAATACTTAACGTCTCCTGTCTAATCGTACCGATGAATGAATTTTCCCGGGAAATTATTGCGTGGGTGTCACGTAGATGTGCGTCCAAACTCGTCGTAGATTTTGTAAATAGAAACGGCCGTATAGTCAATAAGTTGCATGTTTACCTAAAAGTTTAGAAGTAGTTTTGTATTTTTTTAAATTTGTTTCTTTTAATTTGTTTTGTATGATGAATCGTGGTTGAAAAAGCATAAATGCGTCGTTAGTTTAACATATCTTGTAAACAAGGTTGCAAACAAGTTTTAACGTTGTGGTAGTCAAGTCAAAAGCAGTCCATCGAAAGTTATAGGTAGTAGATAGAATGTCGAGTGTATTTGTCAAGTTCAAGGTTAAAGGTCGTCATAGTCGAAATTTGTAATTAATTATCCAGATAATTCATGTCAATATCAATCACTACACGTAGAATCCACAGTATTTTTCACTATGCATAGCAGTCATATCTGCTGTACCCATACTTACGCCCTGAGAGCAAGGACAAATCAGTCCAAGCATACTAAATGAGCTTTTAGAAAGGAATTCCCAGATGGAAAAATACGAAAACACGAAACTATTAAAAAGATCGAATGGCCAATAATTAATCCGCGGATTCAAAACACGATAATTAAAGTTTTCGTAGAGCTCACTTTCCAGAAATTGCTTTTAAAAACCGCATTTGTTAAAAACCCACATGTGATCACTAATTCTGCAGCATCACTATTGACAGACAGTTGACAGTTTTATCCGATCTTAACCGAATCCACACATACTGATGAAATGCTGATAATGTAATCGTGAAGGAAGTACTAGAATATAACTCCGACAAATTGCGAGAAATATTTCATGCACAGTTTGCATGACTTTAATTTTGTACATATGCTCCAAATTTTATTTTTTTTAGAATTTTAAACTATTTTTCTTTGAATTTGTTTTGCATGTTTTATTAATCATAATGTTAAATATTTTAAATGTCTTTTTAAACAATCGGTGAAATTAAATGCTAATTGTTTCGAGGTTACCAGGTAAAAATCCTGAGTATTTGATCGCTGGAGACCGGAGTCAGAAGACGGTGATGGTCAGTACTGACAAAATGTCACTAAATTGTGAGGAGTTGATTAAGTTCGACGATGAAAACCTATGACCCCGATACTCGATTACAATGATAGTCAATTTCACACACTTTTTACTGTTTGTTGGGTCTTTCTTAATCTAGTACGTGACAGGTGAAATGTTTCGTGAACTACCGTCAGTGATTGTGATTTTGTCCAGATGTGTATATTGAAATGTGAAGTGCAGGTTCAGAGGAAGTGTAATCGGTGTATGCAATGTGAGTTCTAGATAAAAAAATATTTACTTTGTAAATATTTTTTACCCGAGCTGGGGGAGAGTGTAAGTGTTTGGTTTGTTAATTGGTTGTGTTGAAGTGATTTTGTGTTTTTTTATTCGAAAATGTATAGGACAGGTAGATTTCGTGTTAGAAATAGGTATTCCCCCCAGTAGTCCCCCACTTTATAAACAGCTAGCACAGTAGTAGGCAATTCACCTTAAATGCAGCATACCTCCCACCGAGCTTCAGCAATCCACCACCAGAGGTCGAAGACGATGCAGTTATGACGGCCATGAGGGGTGGCGTAATGGGGCCATTACGAAGGGTGCATCTCGAAAAGGCAATGACCGAGGGCCGAGGTCATGGACCTTGAAGCCTTGTGAAAGAGCCATAGTCTTTCACTTACCCGGTAGACGTTGTTCAAGCCAGACGGAAAGTTTTAAACCCAAAACGAAGTGAGTGAGCGTAGTTGAAACGCTCAGAGTTTGAAGTCGTGAAGAGTTGTGGAGAGGTGAAAAGTGCGGAAAAAGGACATCAGGTAACGAAGTTAAACCACCCGATGTCGACCTGTTCCTTACATCGACAATTGTCCATCTTTTTCACCAGGACCCCGCAGTTTTAGTGCGAAGCCTGTAAAGGTTTCTCCTTCGCCCTACCACGTCCTGGTGCTTCAACCGGGTAGATTCCGGCAGCGTTGTTGGCCGAAGGCCGATCCGTCCAAATATCGGCAGCCTAGGACGTGTAGGCGGGTCCATTCAGCTGCAGCGATACCCCAAAGCCACCCCGTGGCGAGAGACGTGGCCAGACGTGGCCTGAAGAGAACGCGGTGTTCCGAACCTCGGAGAGAAGGACATCGGCGGCCGACATTGAGGAGAAAGGAGGAAGAAAGGAGGTTGCAGCAGAAGAAAGGGGCCCCGAAGAGAACAGGTTAGATAGATTGTAAGAAAGTGGGGAGGAGTAGAAGGTTGTAAGGAGTAGAATAAAGTGTGCACAAACAGTCCAAAAGTCGAAATACAGTTATTTAAAGTCAGTGCAGTGTAGTTACCATATTTCGAGTGCGAGAATTCCCTGTCCCGCGATAAACGTAGGTGAGCGTGCCGACCCTGAGGCAGTTGAGTCGGGGAGTCTCTAAGACGCTCCCGATTGGCTGACCCGATACTTACACTTTGGCGCCCAGCATAAAATTGACTTACCCTCAGTTTGTTGCGGGCTCAGCTTGGAAATTTGCATTGTAATTACTGGTTTCGACGGAGGTCTCTGGGAAAACATCCAGGCCTTCACAGGACGGTTGCCATTTTGGGCTTACTCCTTTTATCTGACACAGAACGTGGAATTATTTCATTTTGAAACCGAGGGGTTCTGATTGTCCATTCATCAGTAACAAAGAACGATTGTTTAAAAAGTGAATGAGAGTTGAATTGAATTGGAAGGAGCGCAGTGTTAAATCGTGTGGTGTGATTCGGTAGGTGGAACTGAAAACGCAAGAGCAGAATCGTATTTTATTTGCGGATTCGTAAACTAGGATTTTCAAATTAACAGTTTTTAGGTTTTTTCAATTTTAGGATTTTTAAAATTAGGATTTTCAATTTTTTTTTTTCAGCGTGCAAGACCGCTTTTTGCAAATCTAGGTAGTTCTTTTTAAATTTTCAAATTTCGATTTTTTGCTGAAACGTAGCGATGGAGTTGGCAACACTGCAGTCGCAGTACTATGCGATGAACGCCGCCCATCTGGCCGATGACGAACTTGACCATGAACTGCAGATCCGTGACGTGAACATGATCGGTGAATCGCGTAGCAAACAGGAGCGAACCTTGCGTAGTCTGTTAAAGGCTGAAAAAGAGAGAAAAACTATTAGTTTCAAACCGTACTGGTTAACTTTGGTAGACGAACTGAAATGGTGCGATGAAAAGCTTGTAGAAGTGAGAAAAACGTTAGAAGAGAGGAAATCGCGAAAGGCACCGGATCAGATTCATAAAACTAAGCTTCTTCACATTTTCTTTAGAATGGAACGGTTCAAGGCACATGCAAAAGAAGAAGAAGACTTGAACAGCATTGCGATTATAGCAGGAGTTTGTTCCGCGTTATTGAAAACCTTTTTCTCAATCACCTCGCCGCTTGCAGAAGTGAGAGAAGCGGAGGTCGCGATAATTAATGAAAGTTTACGACAGATGCGTGAGGAAGCACAAGAGAATAGAGAACATTTAGTTAGAGACGTAGCCGATCATGACGAGATCGAAAACGCAGGAGTTGGTATAGGAGAACCAGACGCGGTTGAGCATAGGAGAGAAACTACTGGTTCCGATAACGGTGAGCATAGGGTTCGTGAGCAGCATGCAGAAGACGATGATCATGATGAGGAAAACGGTAGAGAGAATGTAGTGGAAAAGCTTTCTGATGAAAATGAACGTTTGAAAGTAACCGTGAATATGTTGCTTCGACGGATACAGTTACTCGAAACTGTGAATGCGACAAAACAGAAAGAAATCGAGCAAATTAAACAGAGTACTCCGGTAGACGATAGATCGCGACAGAATGTGGATGAGCAAGAGCAGGGTCAAGGACAGGAAAACTTTTATGAATGGATGAAAGCTAGATGCGATTCGTTAGAAAGTTGCGTGAATTTGAACAAAGTCGTTCCATCGTCAAATAAAGAAAAAACGAGTGTTAGGCAGGAAATTAAAATCGACAGACCGAAAGGTAGTCGGTTACCGGTACACAAATGGTTAGTGAGATACGACGGAACAGACAATGGTAGGAAGCTGAACGAATTTTTAAAAGAAGTAGAGTTTAATGCGAGATCGGAGGGATTTACAGAAGAAGAATTGTTCGTATCTGCGCACCACCTCTTTACGCGGAAAGCAAGATCGTGGTTTATGGAAGTCAATGGGAGCAATGAGTTAGGAACGTGGCAAAATCTAGTCAGGGAGCTTAAAAATGAGTTTTTACCTGCGGACATTGACTACCAGTATGAACGGTTGGCTAATTCGCGAAGGCAAGGTCCAAGAGAGAAATTTCAAGATTTCTACTTGGACATGGTGAGAATTTTCCGGAGTATGTCCAGGCAATGGGATGATGCCAGAAAATTCGACGTGTTGTTTCGTAACACCAGGGCGGATTGCAGAACGGCGATGTTAGCTGCCAATGTAACGTCCATTCCTAAAATGAGGGAATTTGGTAAACGATTTGATTCGATCAACTGGCAGATGTATGCTAAGAGGGAGAACAGATTTAGTAGACCGAATTCTCAAGTCGAGGAAATTAGTCAGCAAAAACAGAATTGGAGAGGTAGCGAATCGAATGCAAGAGGTCAGTCAAGTTTCAGAGGAGGTTATCAGGGGCGGAATTTTAACCCGAACTATAACCCCGCGAATAAGCAAAGTCCTCCAGTTAAGTCTGGATACCAGGGGGGCAATTCTGAACAGAGATTTCCCCAAAAACCCAAACCGCGACCCGAGAACAGCCAAAAACAAAATCGTTTGCAGGACGAACCAAAACCTTCTTCGTCTGGTACAAGCGCGCTACAGAGGATTGTGAAAGCCTACATTCCAATCAAACGTGGTGTGTTTTAATTGCCATGAAGAAGGACATAATTCAAAGGACTGTGAGCAGGAAAAACATGTCTTTTGTGAAAACTGTGGTTTTCCCGGCTTTCACATAAATAATTGCCCTTTCTGCCAATCAAAAAACGCCAAAAAGACTGCTCAGTGAGGCAGAGCAGTCCGTTCGGTTCCTTAAGTCCTCAGCCTGAATCTTCGGGAGATCCAGAAACCGTTCTTCAACAGTTAGGGTATTCGAAAGTGGTCAATCGGTCCAAGAAGCGGGACGAAATCGCAACCTTGCTCGTCAAGCTTAGTGGAGACGCACGGCCGTTTACGAAGATTGAACTGATGGGAATTGGGTTGATTGGACTTCTCGATAGTGGCGCTGCACGGACGGTTTTAGGAATCGGAGCGAGGAAAATTATCAAACAACTTAACTTGAATGTCACGCCAGCATCAGTTACCTTGACGACTGCTGCTGGAGAAGATTTAGAAGTCCTTGGATGTGCGGACATTCCGATCACATTCAACGGAACAACTAAAATTTTACCCGTGCTCATCGCTCCGAAACTTAACCGGCGATGTGTACTAGGGTATGATTTTTGGCTAAAATTTGGAATTACGCCAGCCATACGTAGTCAACCGATCGAGCTTTTAGACGATGGTGTTAGTGAGGACTTAGAAAAAGAAGAAGAGTTAACGGATGAACAGAAAGAGAGATTGGAGAGAGTAAAACAGCTTTTTTTAGTCGCAGAGCCAGGAAAGCTAGGAATGACGGATTTGATTGTCCATAAAATTGAGATGAAGGAGGAGTTTAGAGACGCAGACCCGGTGAGGAAAAATCCTTATCCGTGGAGTCCGGAAATTCAGCGTAAGATTTATGGAGCAGTCGACAACATGATCCAGGAGGGAGTAATTGAACAGTCTGATTCAGACTGGGCTTTACCGGTAGTCCCAGTAGCAAAACGAGATAGTCAGGAAGTTAGGCTTTGCTTAGACGCCAGAAAACTCAATGAAAGGACGAAAAGGGATGCCTATCCGTTGCCGCACCAAAACCGTATTTTGAGTCATTTGGGACAGGTGAAATACCTGACAACCATTGACTTATCTCAGGCGTTTCTCCAGATTCCATTGAGCCATGAATCGCGAAAATACACAGCCTTTTCCATACCCGGTAGGGGACTGTTCCAATTCACACGTCTTCCGTTTGGGTTGGTGAACAGTCCTGCTACATTGAGCAAGTTAATGGACCGCGTACTCAGCCATGGAGCTTTAGAACCGGCAATATTCGTTTATTTAGACGATATTGTTATCGCTAGCCAAACTTTTGAAGAGCATCTTCAAAAGCTTGAAGACCTCGCAAAGCGTTTGAAAGAAGCAAACCTTTGCATAAACTTGGCCAAATCCAAGTTCTGCTGTCAAGAATTGCCGTATCTTGGATATATTCTATCACAAGATGGATTGCGGCCTAATCCAGATCGCGTCAAAGCGATCTTAGGATATCAGGTTCCGAAATCGGTGAGACAGTTAAGGCGATTCCTCGGTATGATAAATTACTACCGCAGGTTTATTGCAAATTATAGCGAGATTACTGCACCTCTCACTGACTTATTGAAAAATAAGCCAAAGAGGGTGCAATGGAACTCGGCAGCAGACACGGCATTTGAGGTCATTAAAGAAAAGCTAATTTCAGCCCCTGTGATGGCTAACCCAAACTTTTTGCTTCCTTTCACGGTCCAAACGGACGCAAGCGACAACGCGATTGCAGGTGTTTTAACGCAGGTTCAAAACGGAGAGGAGAAAGTTATCGCCTACCATTCAGAAAAACTTAAAGGCGCAGAGCTACACTACCACGCTGCTGAGAAAGAAGGACTTGCCGCTCTCCGCTGCATCGAAAAGTTTAGAGGATATATTGAGGGTACTAAGTTCACTTTGGTGACCGATTCCTCGGCCCTAACTTTTATAATGCGAGCGAAATGGCGGTCCTCTTCTCGTCTCAGTCGCTGGAGTATAGAACTGCAACAGTTTGACATGGACATTCGGCATCGGAAGGGTAAGGAGAATGTTGTACCCGATGCGCTCTCCCGATCCATCGAGACTCTCGATGAAGAGCCCGAGGACGGTTGGTACAAAAAGCTTTTCAAAGCCGTAGAGGACGACCCTGAAAAGTACGTTGATTTCAAAATCGACAACGGAATTCTTTACAAGTTCGTCGCTGCAAAATCTGACTTGTTAGATTACCAGTTTGAATGGAAACAGTGCGTTCCCACTTCAAACCGCAACCGCATACTAAAGCAGGAACATGACGATAGTCTGCACATTGGTTTCTCCAAATGTGTGGAAAAAGTAAAGCAACGCTTCTACTGGCCTCGCATGAGCGCCGATATAAAGAAGTACATTGGACAATGCGAATCCTGTAAAGAGAACAAACACTCTACTGTATCAACCGCGCCTGAAATGGGTAAACAGAGAGTCGCAACCCGGCCGTTCCAAATTATTTGCATGGATTACATCCAATCTCTGCCCAGAAGCAAGCAGGGAAACACTCACTTATTAGTGGTCATGGACCTGTTCTCTAAGTATTGCCTGCTTGCTCCTGTGAAAAAGATTTCGGCGGTCTCCCTCTGCAAAATTTTGGAAGAGCAGTGGTTTAGACGGCTCTCCGTACCACAAATAGTCATCTCCGACAATGCTACAACCTTTTTATCGAGAGAATTTCAGACTTTGCTCGATAAATATGAGGTTCAACATTGGGCAAATGCAAGGCATAGAAGCCAAGCAAATCCGACAGAACGTCTCAATCGAACCATTAATTCAATGATTCGTTCCTATGTGAAGGAGAATCAACAGCTGTGGGATTTGAAAGTTTCAGAGATTGAATTCGTACTTAACAATACGATTCATTCAACTATAAAATTCAGTCCTCATTGTGTGATCTACGGTCACGAGATCATATGCAAAGGTCCGGAGCATAAGCAGGACCGCAAAAATGAGATGAGTGACGAACAGCGAGTGGAGAGATTGAGAGGAGTTCACCAGAAAATCGGAGAATTGGTGAGAGAGCATCTCCAAAAAGCTCATGAGGATACGAAGAAGCGGTATGACCTTCGCCATAAGCGATACTCACCAACGTTTGATGTGGGCCAACGCGTCTACAAACGGAGTTTTCGTCAGTCGTCAGCCGGAGACCAGTTTAACGCCAAACTGGGTCCGCAGTACACGCCCTGTACCATCGTTAGGAAGGTTGGAACTAGCTCGTACGAGGTGTCCGACCAGCAGGGAAAGTTGCTCGGCATATTTTCAGCCGCCGATTTGAAGGCATGATGCATCTAAAAAACATAATTGAGTTGAAAGCTAGCATTTGTTTTACAATGAGTCGTTGTTAGAGAGTGAGTTAGGTGAATAGTTCAAGTCAAAAAGAGTATGTTTGAATACTTAACGTCTCCTGTCTAATCGTACCGATGAATGAATTTTCCCGGGAAATTATTGCGTGGGTGTCACGTAGATGTGCGTCCAAACTCGTCGTAGATTTTGTAAATAGAAACGGCCGTATAGTCAATAAGTTGCATGTTTACCTAAAAGTTTAGAAGTAGTTTTGTATTTTTTTAAATTTGTTTCTTTTAATTTGTTTTGTATGATGAATCGTGGTTGAAAAAGCATAAATGCGTCGTTAGTTTAACATATCTTGTAAACAAGGTTGCAAACAAGTTTTAACGTTGTGGTAGTCAAGTCAAAAGCAGTCCATCGAAAGTTATAGGTAGTAGATAGAATGTCGAGTGTATTTGTCAAGTTCAAGGTTAAAGGTCGTCATAGTCGAAATTTGTAATTAATTATCCAGATAATTCATGTCAATATCAATCACTACACGTAGAATCCACAGTATTTTTCACTATGCATAGCAGTCATATCTGCTGTACCCATACTTACGCCCTGAGAGCAAGGACAAATCAGTCCAAGCATACTAAATGAGCTTTTAGAAAGGAATTCCCAGATGGAAAAATACGAAAACACGAAACTATTAAAAAGATCGAATGGCCAATAATTAATCCGCGGATTCAAAACACGATAATTAAAGTTTTCGTAGAGCTCACTTTCCAGAAATTGCTTTTAAAAACCGCATTTGTTAAAAACCCACATGTGATCACTAATTCTGCAGCATCACTATTGACAGACAGTTGACAGTTTTATCCGATCTTAACCGAATCCACACATACTGATGAAATGCTGATAATGTAATCGTGAAGGAAGTACTAGAATATAACTCCGACAAATTGCGAGAAATATTTCATGCACAGTTTGCATGACTTTAATTTTGTACATATGCTCCAAATTTTATTTTTTTTAGAATTTTAAACTATTTTTCTTTGAATTTGTTTTGCATGTTTTATTAATCATAATGTTAAATATTTTAAATGTCTTTTTAAACAATCGGTGAAATTAAATGCTAATTGTTTCGAGGTTACCAGGTAAAAATCCTGAGTATTTGATCGCTGGAGACCGGAGTCAGAAGACGGTGATGGTCAGTACTGACAAAATGTCACTAAATTGTGAGGAGTTGATTAAGTTCGACGATGAAAACCTATGACCCCGATACTCGATTACAATGATAGTCAATTTCACACACTTTTTACTGTTTGTTGGGTCTTTCTTAATCTAGTACGTGACAGGTGAAATGTTTCGTGAACTACCGTCAGTGATTGTGATTTTGTCCAGATGTGTATATTGAAATGTGAAGTGCAGGTTCAGAGGAAGTGTAATCGGTGTATGCAATGTGAGTTCTAGATAAAAAAATATTTACTTTGTAAATATTTTTTACCCGAGCTGGGGGAGAGTGTAAGTGTTTGGTTTGTTAATTGGTTGTGTTGAAGTGATTTTGTGTTTTTTTATTCGAAAATGTATAGGACAGGTAGATTTCGTGTTAGAAATAGGTATTCCCCCCAGTAGTCCCCCACTTTATAAACAGCTAGCACAGTAGTAGGCAATTCACCTTAAATGCAGCATACCTCCCACCGAGCTTCAGCAATCCACCACCAGAGGTCGAAGACGATGCAGTTATGACGGCCATGAGGGGTGGCGTAATGGGGCCATTACGAAGGGTGCATCTCGAAAAGGCAATGACCGAGGGCCGAGGTCATGGACCTTGAAGCCTTGTGAAAGAGCCATAGTCTTTCACTTACCCGGTAGACGTTGTTCAAGCCAGACGGAAAGTTTTAAACCCAAAACGAAGTGAGTGAGCGTAGTTGAAACGCTCAGAGTTTGAAGTCGTGAAGAGTTGTGGAGAGGTGAAAAGTGCGGAAAAAGGACATCAGGTAACGAAGTTAAACCACCCGATGTCGACCTGTTCCTTACATCGACAATTGTCCATCTTTTTCACCAGGACCCCGCAGTTTTAGTGCGAAGCCTGTAAAGGTTTCTCCTTCGCCCTACCACGTCCTGGTGCTTCAACCGGGTAGATTCCGGCAGCGTTGTTGGCCGAAGGCCGATCCGTCCAAATATCGGCAGCCTAGGACGTGTAGGCGGGTCCATTCAGCTGCAGCGATACCCCAAAGCCACCCCGTGGCGAGAGACGTGGCCAGACGTGGCCTGAAGAGAACGCGGTGTTCCGAACCTCGGAGAGAAGGACATCGGCGGCCGACATTGAGGAGAAAGGAGGAAGAAAGGAGGTTGCAGCAGAAGAAAGGGGCCCCGAAGAGAACAGGTTAGATAGATTGTAAGAAAGTGGGGAGGAGTAGAAGGTTGTAAGGAGTAGAATAAAGTGTGCACAAACAGTCCAAAAGTCGAAATACAGTTATTTAAAGTCAGTGCAGTGTAGTTACCATATTTCGAGTGCGAGAATTCCCTGTCCCGCGATAAACGTAGGTGAGCGTGCCGACCCTGAGGCAGTTGAGTCGGGGAGTCTCTAAGACGCTCCCGATTGGCTGACCCGATACTTACAGGGTCAAAAATGACCCCAGGGTCTTATTTGTAACTTTTTTTATGGGAGCTCCCCTAGGGGTCGTCCAATGTTTTGGATGAATGGAAATGAAAGTTTTCCACAAAAAAATAATTGTCTGAAAATTTCAGATTTCTAGGCCTTTCGAAACAAAAGCTATAGCGAATTGAAATTCGGAAAAGGTCAAAAAAGACCCCAAGACCTTACTAAGGTTAATGAATACTTCCAGGCATTTTTCAGGAGTTATTTCAGGGATTTAACCAAGAATTCAATCAGGATTTCTACCAGGAGTTCTTTGAGAGTTCGTTCAGCTTTTTATCCAAGAGTTCTTTCAAGATTTTATCCAGGATGTCCTTCAAGGACTTCAGAGATTCCTTCTGGAGTTCCTCTAGATTTTTTTTTTCAGATTTCTCCTGGAGTACCATCTGAGATTTCTTTAGACATATCTTCAAAGCTTTCTCCAGAAGTTCTTGAAAAGCTTCCTCCAGGAGTTCCTTGAAGGATTCCTTCAGGAATTCTTTTTAAATTTATTCTAGTAGTCTTTCAGAGATTTCTCCAGGGGTTCCATCAAATGATCCTTCCAGGAGTTCCTTCAGCGATTCATTCAGGGTTTTATTCCTCTTTCCAGGAGTTGCACCAAGGACTCCATCACAGACAAACAGACGTAACTCTTAGAGGAAATTCATTAAAAACTTTTGCCCGGTGTCATTTTTATGAGCACACTGCCACCTGTTGGTAGAACCGCGCGCGACACTGTCGGCCTTGACGGATTTCGATTTGACGTTTTGCTGACACGTACACTACTACACAAACTGCCTGTAATTTTCGTTTGCATCATTCAGCAACGTGTACACTGGCAAACGTCAAAGCGATCGAACACTAGCGCATCTGGTGGAACGATCGCGCAAATCAAATGAAATTTGAATTGATCGTTAAATGCATGTGCCAAGCCGTTTGAAGAGTGTTACGTCTGTTTGTCTGTGATTCCATCATATTTTTTATGGATTCTTCCAGGGGTTCCTTTAACCCAACTATATTGCCACCTACTGTTTGTATTTTTTTCTGTTTTATAACAATTTATTTCGAACTTTTTTTTGGTTTAAGCAAAATTGGGAACTACACAGTTTATATTATGGGTTAAGCCCTAATCCACTCTAAAATCTCTTTTCCGGCTTTTTGTCGAAGTCAAAAGAAGAAAAATACCCTAAACGGGCAGTGGCAAGAATATTGCCACCAGCGCTGGTGGCCTAAACGGGCAGTGGCAACTATATTGTCACCTCAAAAGCTCGTATTTGGGGTAAACGGGCAGTGGCAACTATATTGCCACCAGCGTTTTTGGGCTGAATGGTGGCTATATTGCCACCTAGATTTTTGAGAGTTTCTTTCAAACAAAAATTGTTTTGTACATGTTATCATGTATATAATTATTTCCATAATAGTATGCGTTGACAACTCTTCTAGTTTTCTCGGCCTTATAAAGGGTTAGCAATTCATCCTGGAGTTCATTCAGAGATTCCTTCAGGAACTCTTCTAGATGTTTCTTTCGGCTGAGGGTTCCTACAGGATTTTTTTATTTCTTCAGGGATTCTGCGGGGATTCCTTAAGGGGTTACATAAGGAGCTTTCTTGAAAAGTTTTATAGATTACTCAAAGGCTTTATTTTGTAGTTCTTTCAGTTCCTTCAACTCCTCCAAAAGTTCTTTCAGGGTTTCATCCTGAAGTTTATTCAGAGATTCCTTCAGGTGTTCATTCTGGCTAGTGAATCCTCCAGGAATTCCTTCAGGGAATCCTCCTGAAGCTTTTTCATGAATTACTTCAGGGATTCATTCAGAAATCTTCAATGTTTTATCCTGAAGTTCCTAAAAGGATTTTGCCGGGATTTCCAAAAGAATCCTTCCAGGAGTTTATTCAGTTTATTTAGACATTTGACCAGAAATACTTCCAGGATCTTCGCTGTGTATCGTCAAGTGCTTATAAGGTAGTGGTAACGATCTTCTGGGAGTTTTTGAAGTTACAGTTATAACGTTAAACCATTGGAAGCACCGATTGCAATGCTCACTGATACACCTGTTACCCTTATAGCTTATTGCGCATTGCAAACGGCACTAAAAGGTTTCCTAACGGCATGAGTTGGGAATTTGCTCCCGTTGTATTCTTAAATATTTTTTTTTATATTTCTTGCAGTTTCTTCTGGCGATCATGGCTGTTCCGGTTACCAACCCCACCCCATGGCAAACGAAATCAGAGACATCCCTATAAATACCTATAATACCGGACAAGTTCAAAAAATCTTTATCTACTATTATATATATTTATAAGTAATAAAAAAAAAACCTTTGGGGAGAGAGGGGGGGGGGTGTGTGGGAGTCTGTATAAAAAATTCCGAAAATCTCAGGATTGATTCACCATATTCTCCAAAGTTATAACTTCGGAATATTTCATAAGTTAATTAGCATAGCATAGCATGCTCACTGATACACCTGTTACCCTTATAGCTTATTGCGCATTGCAAACGGCACTAAAAGGTTTCCTAACGGCATGAGTTGGGAATTTGCTCCCGTTGTATTCTTAAATATTTTTTTTTATATTTCTTGCAGTTTCTTCTGGCGATCATGGCTGTTCCGGTTACCAACCCCACCCCATGGCAAACGAAATCAGAGACATCCCTATAAATACCTATAATACCGGACAAGTTCAAAAAATCTTTATCTACTATTATATATATTTATAAGTAATAAAAAAAAAACCTTTGGGGAGAGAGGGGGGGGGGTGTGTGGGAGTCTGTATAAAAAATTCCGAAAATCTCAGGATTGATTCACCATATTCTCCAAAGTTATAACTTCGGAATATTTCATAAGTTAATTTTGCATTTATTCACAAATAACCAAAGCTGGTTCGCCAAGTTCTCCGCAGATGCGAAGTGATGCAGATCCTTACATCCTTTAATAGTTGGATAGTGATTCTTTTTTGAATCACAAATAACAAAGAATGGTTCACCAAGTTCTCTAAAGTTGCGAGATGACGCACAACCTTACATCTAAAAACTTTGAAATAGTTGGTTAGTGATCGTCGCATTTAATCACAAACAACCAAAGCCGATTCACCAAGTTCTCCAAAGTTGCGAGATGACGCACATTCTAATATCTCAAACTTTGAAATGATCGCAAATAACCAAAACCGGTTCATCAAGTTCTCCAAAGTTGCGAGGTGACGCATATCCTTACATCTAAACCTTTGAAATAGTTGGTTAGTGACCCTTGCGTTTCCGGTTCACCAAGTTCTCCAAAATTGCGAGGTGACGCATATCCTTACATCTAACCCTTTGAAATAATTGATTAGTGATCCTTGCGTTTCCGGTTCACCAAGTTTTCAAAAATTGCGAGATGACGCACATTCTTATATCACAAACTTTGAAATGATCGCAAATAACCAAAACCGGTTCATCAAGTTCTCCAAAGTAGCGAGGTGACGCATATCCTTAAATCTAGAACTTTGAAATAGTTGGTTAGTGATCCTTGCATTTCCGGTTCACCAAGTTCTCCAAAGTTGCGAGATGACGCACATTCTTATATCTCAAACTTTGAAATGATCGCAAATAACCAAAACCGGTTCATCAAGTTCTCCAAAGTTGCGAGGTGACGCATATCCTTACATCTAAACCTTTGAAATAGTTGGTTAGTGACCCTTGCGTTTCCGGTTCACCAAGTTCTCCAAAATTGCGAGGTGACGCATATCCTTACATCTAACCCTTTGAAATAATTGATTAGTGATCCTTGCGTTTCCGGTTCACCAAGTTTTCCAAAATTGCGAGATGACGCACATTCTTATATCACAAACTTTGAAATGATCGCAAATAACCAAAACCGGTTCATCAAGTTCTCCAAAGAAGCGAGGTGACGCATATCCTTAAGTCTAGAACTTTGAAATAGTTGGTTAGTGATCCTTGCGTTTCCGGTTCACCAAGTTCTCCAAAATTGCGAGGTGACGCACATTCTTATATCACAAACTTTGAAATGATCGCAAATAACCAAAACCGGTTCATCAAGTTCTCCAAAATTGCGAGATGACGCATATCCTTACATCTAAACCTTTGAAATAGTTGGTTAGTGATCCTTGCGTTTCCGGTTCACCAAGTTCTCCAAAATTGCGAGGTGACGCATATCCTTACATCTAAACTTTGAAATAGTTGGTTAGTGATCCTTGCGTTTCCGGTTCACCAAGTTCTCCAAAATTGCGAGATGACGCACATTCTTATATCACAAACTTTGAAATGATCGCAAATAACCAAAACCGGTTCATCAAGTTCTCCAAAATTGCGAGATGACGCATATCCTTACATCTAAACCTTTGAAATAGTTGGTTAGTGACCCTTGCGTTTCCGGTTCACCAAGTTCTCCAAAATTGCGAGATGACGCATATCCTTACATCTAAACCTTTGAAATAGTTGGTTAGTGATCCTTGCGTTTCCGGTTCACCAAGTTCTCCAAAATTGCGAGGTGACGCATATCCTTACATCTAAACTTTGAAATAGTTGGTTAGTGATCCTTGCGTTTCCGGTTCACCAAGTTTTCAAAAATTGCGAGATGACGCACATTCTTATATCACAAACTTTGAAATGATCGCAAATAACCAAAACCGGTTCATCAAGTTCTCCAAAGTAGCGAGGTGACGCATATCCTTAAATCTAGAACTTTGAAATAGTTGGTTAGTGATCCTTGCGTTTCCGGTTCACCAAGTTCTCCAAAATTGCGAGGTGACGCATATCCTTACATCTAAACTTTGAAATAGTTGGTTAGTGATCCTTGCGTTTCCGGTTCACCAAGTTCTCCAAAATTGCGAGATGACGCACATTCTTATATCACAAACTTTGAAATGATCGCAAATAACCAAAACCGGTTCATCAAGTTCTCCAAAGTAGCGAGGTGACGCATATCCTTACATCTAAACCTTTGAAATAATTGATTAGTGATCTTTGCGTTTCCGGTTCTCCAAAGTTGCGAGGTGACGCATATCCTTAAATCTAGAACTTTGAAATAGTTGGTTAGTGATCCTTGCGTTTCCGGTTCACCAAGTTCTCCAAAGTTGCGAGATGACGCACATTCTTATATCTCAATCTTTGAAATGATCGCAAATAACCAAAATCGGTTCATCAAGTTCTCCAAAGTAGCGATGTGACGCATATCCTTACATCTAAACTTTGAAATAGTTGGTTAGTGATCCTTGCGTTTCCGGTTCACCAAGTTCTCCAAAGTTGCGAGATGACGCACATTCTTATATCACAAACTTTGAAATGATCGCAAATAACCAAAACCGGTTCATCAAGTTCTCCAAAGTTGCGAGGTGACGCATATCCTTACATCTAGAACTTTGAAATAGTTGGTTAGTGACCCTTGCGTTTCCGGTTCACCAAGTTCTCCAAAATTGCGAGGTGACGCATATCCTTACATCTAACCCTTTGAAATAATTGATTAGTGATCCTTGCGTTTCCGGTTCACCAAGTTCTCCAAAATTGCGAGGTGACGCATATCCTTACATCTAACCCTTTGAAATAATTGATTAGTGATCCTTGCGTTTCCGGTTCACCAAGTTCTCCAAAGTTGCGAGATGACGCACATTCTTATATCTCAAACTTTGAAATGATCGCAAATAACCAAAACCGGTTCATCAAGTTCTCCAAAGTTGCGAGGTGACGCATATCCTTACATCTAAACCTTTGAAATAGTTGGTTAGTGACCCTTGCGTTTCCGGTTCACCAAGTTCTCCAAAATTGCGAGGTGACGCATATCCTTACATCTAACCCTTTGAAATAATTGATTAGTGATCCTTGCGTTTCCGGTTCACCAAGTTCTCCAAAATTGCGAGATGACGCACATTCTTATATCACAAACTTTGAAATGATCGCAAATAACCAAAACCGGTTCATCAAGTTCTCCAAAGTAGCGAGGTGACGCATATCCTTACATCTAAATCTTTGAAATAATTGATTAGTGATCTTTGCGTTTCCGGTTCTCCAAAGTTGCGAGGTGACGCATATCCCTAAATCTAGAACTTTGAAATAGTTGGTTAGTGATCCTTGCGTTTCCGGTTCACCAAGTTCTCCAAAGTTGCGAGATGACGCACATTCTTATATCTCAAACTTTGAAATGATCGCAAATAACCAAAACCGGTTCATCAAGTTCTCCAAAGTTGCGAGGTGACGCATATCCTTACATCTAAACCTTTGAAATAGTTGGTTAGTGACCCTTGCGTTTCCGGTTCACCAAGTTCTCCAAAATTGCGAGGTGACGCATATCCTTACATCTAACCCTTTGAAATAATTGATTAGTGATCCTTGCGTTTCCGGTTCACCAAGTTTTCCAAAATTGCGAGATGACGCACATTCTTATATCACAAACTTTGAAATGATCGCAAATAACCAAAACCGGTTCATCAAGTTCTCCAAAGAAGCGAGGTGACGCATATCCTTAAATCTAGAACTTTGAAATAGTTGGTTAGTGATCCTTGCGTTTCCGGTTCACCAAGTTCTCCAAAATTGCGAGGTGACGCACATTCTTATATCACAAACTTTGAAATGATCGCAAATAACCAAAACCGGTTCATCAAGTTCTCCAAAATTGCGAGATGACGCATATCCTTACATCTAAACCTTTGAAATAGTTGGTTAGTGATCCTTGCGTTTCCGGTTCACCAAGTTCTCCAAAATTGCGAGGTGACGCATATCCTTACATCTAAACTTTGAAATAGTTGGTTAGTGATCCTTGCGTTTCCGGTTCACCAAGTTCTCCAAAATTGCGAGATGACGCACATTCTTATATCACAAACTTTGAAATGATCGCAAATAACCAAAACCGGTTCATCAAGTTCTCCAAAATTGCGAGATGACGCATATCCTTACATCTAAACCTTTGAAATAGTTGGTTAGTGACCCTTGCGTTTCCGGTTCACCAAGTTCTCCAAAATTGCGAGATGACGCATATCCTTACATCTAAACCTTTGAAATAGTTGGTTAGTGATCCTTGCGTTTCCGGTTCACCAAGTTCTCCAAAATTGCGAGGTGACGCATATCCTTACATCTAAACTTTGAAATAGTTGGTTAGTGATCCTTGCGTTTCCGGTTCACCAAGTTTTCAAAAATTGCGAGATGACGCACATTCTTATATCACAAACTTTGAAATGATCGCAAATAACCAAAACCGGTTCATCAAGTTCTCCAAAGTAGCGAGGTGACGCATATCCTTAAATCTAGAACTTTGAAATAGTTGGTTAGTGATCCTTGCGTTTCCGGTTCACCAAGTTCTCCAAAATTGCGAGGTGACGCATATCCTTACATCTAAACTTTGAAATAGTTGGTTAGTGATCCTTGCGTTTCCGGTTCACCAAGTTCTCCAAAATTGCGAGATGACGCACATTCTTATATCACAAACTTTGAAATGATCGCAAATAACCAAAACCGGTTCATCAAGTTCTCCAAAGTAGCGAGGTGACGCATATCCTTACATCTAAACCTTTGAAATAATTGATTAGTGATCTTTGCGTTTCCGGTTCTCCAAAGTTGCGAGGTGACGCATATCCTTAAATCTAGAACTTTGAAATAGTTGGTTAGTGATCCTTGCGTTTCCGGTTCACCAAGTTCTCCAAAGTTGCGAGATGACGCACATTCTTATATCTCAATCTTTGAAATGATCGCAAATAACCAAAATCGGTTCATCAAGTTCTCCAAAGTAGCGATGTGACGCATATCCTTACATCTAAACTTTGAAATAGTTGGTTAGTGATCCTTGCGTTTCCGGTTCACCAAGTTCTCCAAAGTTGCGAGATGACGCACATTCTTATATCACAAACTTTGAAATGATCGCAAATAACCAAAACCGGTTCATCAAGTTCTCCAAAGTTGCGAGGTGACGCATATCCTTACATCTAGAACTTTGAAATAGTTGGTTAGTGACCCTTGCGTTTCCGGTTCACCAAGTTCTCCAAAATTGCGAGGTGACGCATATCCTTACATCTAACCCTTTGAAATAATTGATTAGTGATCCTTGCGTTTCCGGTTCACCAAGTTCTCCAAAATTGCGAGGTGACGCATATCCTTACATCTAACCCTTTGAAATAATTGATTAGTGATCCTTGCGTTTCCGGTTCACCAAGTTCTCCAAAGTTGCGAGATGACGCACATTCTTATATCTCAAACTTTGAAATGATCGCAAATAACCAAAACCGGTTCATCAAGTTCTCCAAAGTTGCGAGGTGACGCATATCCTTACATCTAAACCTTTGAAATAGTTGGTTAGTGACCCTTGCGTTTCCGGTTCACCAAGTTCTCCAAAATTGCGAGGTGACGCATATCCTTACATCTAACCCTTTGAAATAATTGATTAGTGATCCTTGCGTTTCCGGTTCACCAAGTTCTCCAAAATTGCGAGATGACGCACATTCTTATATCACAAACTTTGAAATGATCGCAAATAACCAAAACCGGTTCATCAAGTTCTCCAAAGTAGCGAGGTGACGCATATCCTTACATCTAAATCTTTGAAATAATTGATTAGTGATCTTTGCGTTTCCGGTTCTCCAAAGTTGCGAGGTGACGCATATCCCTAAATCTAGAACTTTGAAATAGTTGGTTAGTGATCCTTGCGTTTCCGGTTCACCAAGTTCTCCAAAGTTGCGAGATGACGCACATTCTTATATCTCAAACTTTGAAATGATCGCAAATAACCAAAACCGGTTCATCAAGTTCTCCAAAGTTGCGAGGTGACGCATATCCTTACATCTAAACCTTTGAAATAGTTGGTTAGTGACCCTTGCGTTTCCGGTTCACCAAGTTCTCCAAAATTGCGAGGTGACGCATATCCTTACATCTAACCCTTTGAAATAATTGATTAGTGATCCTTGCGTTTCCGGTTCACCAAGTTTTCCAAAATTGCGAGATGACGCACATTCTTATATCACAAACTTTGAAATGATCGCAAATAACCAAAACCGGTTCATCAAGTTCTCCAAAGAAGCGAGGTGACGCATATCCTTAAATCTAGAACTTTGAAATAGTTGGTTAGTGATCCTTGCGTTTCCGGTTCACCAAGTTCTCCAAAATTGCGAGGTGACGCACATTCTTATATCACAAACTTTGAAATGATCGCAAATAACCAAAACCGGTTCATCAAGTTCTCCAAAATTGCGAGATGACGCATATCCTTACATCTAAACCTTTGAAATAGTTGGTTAGTGATCCTTGCGTTTCCGGTTCACCAAGTTCTCCAAAATTGCGAGGTGACGCATATCCTTACATCTAAACTTTGAAATAGTTGGTTAGTGATCCTTGCGTTTCCGGTTCACCAAGTTCTCCAAAATTGCGAGATGACGCACATTCTTATATCACAAACTTTGAAATGATCGCAAATAACCAAAACCGGTTCATCAAGTTCTCCAAAATTGCGAGATGACGCATATCCTTACATCTAAACCTTTGAAATAGTTGGTTAGTGACCCTTGCGTTTCCGGTTCACCAAGTTCTCCAAAATTGCGAGATGACGCATATCCTTACATCTAAACCTTTGAAATAGTTGGTTAGTGATCCTTGCGTTTCCGGTTCACCAAGTTCTCCAAAATTGCGAGGTGACGCATATCCTTACATCTAAACTTTGAAATAGTTGGTTAGTGATCCTTGCGTTTCCGGTTCACCAAGTTCTCCAAAATTGCGAGATGACGCACATTCTTATATCACAAACTTTGAAATGATCGCAAATAACCAAAACCGGTTCATCAAGTTCTCCAAAATTGCGAGATGACGCATATCCTTACATCTAAACCTTTGAAATAGTTGGTTAGTGACCCTTGCGTTTCCGGTTCACCAAGTTCTCCAAAATTGCGAGATGACGCATATCCTTACATCTAAACCTTTGAAATAGTTGGTTAGTGACCCTTGCGTTTCCGGTTCACCAAGTTCTCCAAAATTGCGAGATGACGCATATCCTTACATCTAAACCCTTGAAAAAGTTGGTTAGTGATCCTTGCGTTTCCGGTTCACCAAGTTCTCCAAAGATGCGAGGTGACGCACATCCTTACATCTAAAACTTTTATATAGTTGTTTAGTGACCCTTGTATGTGATCAAAAATAACCAAAGCCGGTTCACCAAGTTCTCCAAAATTGCGAGGTGACGCATATCCTTACATCTAAAACTTTTAAAAAGTTGGTTAGTGATCCTTGCGTTTGATCACAAATAACCAAAACCGGTTCTCCAAAGTTGCGAGGTGACGCATATCCTTACATCTAAAACTTTGAAATAGTTGATTAGTGATCCTTGCGTTTCCGGTTCACCAAGTTTTCCAAAGTTGCGAGGTGACGTATATTCTTACATCTGAACGTTTGAAAAAGTTGGTTAGTGATCCTTGCATTTCCGGTTCTTCAAAGTTGCGAGGTGACGCATATCCTCAAATCTAAAACTTTGAAATAGTTTATTAGTGATCGTGGTGGTTAATCACTAAAGTGGTGGTTAAAACTAAAGACAACGCCCCGTATTTTCTATTTAGGGGAACTTACGTATTCTCGGCAATTTTGTTCTCTTCGTCATGGGTTTTTTTGAAACCTGTTGGTCTCAGAGTTGGCCTAAAATCCTTCCCAGCCAAGCTGAGTTATATGCCCAAATTTCAGGCAATTCGGCCCACAAAAACCCCCCATGACGAAGAGAACAAATCTGCCGATAATACCCTTCGCCACCCTGTCTCTTAAAATTCCCGTTAAGGTAGCCCCCTGCTTTAGCATATCTACTTTCCACATGAAGATCACTTGTTTCTAATACTGCCTCTAAACAGCATGTTCTCACAGATTGCGGAGCATGACCCGCTAGCGTATCTATTGCGGCCCACAAAAATAAATCCGGAGGAAATGAGTTTCGAACATTTATTTGAAAATACATGGTTTTCAATTTTCACTTATGAGTTCTACTTGTACATCGATGGCACCATCTACCGCTCTTCTCGGATCTCGATGATTCGTCTATTTCTTTTGCGCCCCAACAGTTGCTGCCCAATCTTCCGGGATTAATCCGTTCCGCAGCATGTCCACACTTGGGTTGGCCGACTTGTTTGAAGCGAATCGTTTTCAGCCTTGAAATGTTTCGACGTGATGGTTGCTTCTCCATGGGACCATCCTTCCACCGGGTGTTCACGCGAAGGGATTTTTGTTTGGCCGTTGTCAACAACATTCCACTTCTTGACCATCTATACCTCCATAGTTCCGTTCCTTCCGGGTGCTTTTCCAATGGATACATCACTTTTTTCCCCATTCGTATGATTCGGTTCGATGTACTGGGATGCCAATCCTGCGGGAGCTTTTCGTTTGGATCGGAGCAGCTGGCTATTACGTCCATTCACGACAATCGGTTCTACGGGAAACGATTTAATTCCGGTCTTTTCACACGCGTAATTTAGTTGTTCGCACTATTTTCTAGTTCATCTTCCGCAAATCAACTAAAATTTTAACGTTTACGATTACGATTTGATTTGTTTTTGTTGTGCGGATGTAAATGATTCCACGGCACGGGACACAAATCAGCTGTCAAAACGGTCTTGCCGTAGCTTTACCGTACTGAACCAACTTTGGAATAAAGTGGATAATTTATACATTTTTAAATACACATAATTAAAAAAAATGTGACCTGTGGATTGTTTTTTAAACAAATAAAATATAAATGTAAAACAATGCGTTGAGTAGAGATAAAAAAAAATAATTTACAGCATAATCTCAAGCAAAAACATTTGAAAAACTGCCTTCCCTAATTTGGTACAATCACTGTAAGCTTGTTTTCGCTACAGAGTCACCATCTGTTGGAATTTGATGGAACTTTCGATAGTTTTCGTTAGTTTCCGACAGAGTTCAAGAATACTTGAAGCGCCTCTCGCGGTGGAAAGTGTCGGAAGCCGATGCAGGTAGTTCATTGAAAAAAAGTCTAAAAGGTTTGAGTTCACTAGTTCACATCATTTTTGTTTTGTTTTAGAGAGATTTGCCCTTCTTCAAACTTTAGGCTTTTCTTTGAGAGTAACTTTGAACTCTAAAACCATTTCTTGTTTGCTCTTACATCAGTTCCAATAATTTATTTAATTTTCGCATAAAAATCTGTACAAAAATAATATTTTACATTTTTACAATCGTTATCGTGGGCTAATCGATCCCAAACAAATAAAAAAACACGATTTAGTTTTCAATAAGAATGTTTTAATGTACCATTAGATTGGGAACACTTCTGGATTGAGAACTTTGGAAAATTTCTGGGAAATGGTGCTTTCTGGGGAATGGTACATTCTGGCAAACGCTTTTCTGGGAAATAGTTCTTTCTGGCAAACGGTTTTCTGGGAAATGGTATTTTGTGGCAAATGTCTTTCTGACCAATGGCATTCTGGCGAATGGTTTTCTGGCAAATATCGCACAATCCTTGAAGTTTGTATGGGGAAACTTGGCCAAATGTATGCAGAAATTTAAAGTTTCCGAATTTTGCCGCCAGGGGGCGCTGTAAGCGTTCAATAACACTAGTTTACAAAATGAAACGAATGTCATGAACTTCCGTCATCGACCAAAATTTTTGAAGCACAATTTAGCACTGATTTCGAAACCGTGCTTCAAAAAATTTTAAGTAGAGCAGTTTTTGAGTTTTAACTCAATATCGAGTTTTACAACTTTTAAAAATATGGAATTTATTAAAATTCAAACATCTTGCGTTTTGTTCAACTAATTTCAAATCTTTTTCCATAAATTAAAAGCTGAATACAATACCATTCGATCATCTGAATGCAGGTTTTGCGTCAGATTGATGAAATTTAAGATATTGGCGAGTTTGAGGGACGATCTCCTTAAATTTTACCCAAATTTCCAAAAATATATGAAGAAATGTATTTTTTACAATAAGAAAAAAACAATCTAAAAATTCTCTCTCAACGTTTATTTGACATATCATATGTAGGCGAGTTACAGTAAAAAAATCAGCTCAATCGGATCATTGATTACGGAGAATGAGATATGTGAAGTGAGCGACGTTGCTTAAAAATAGAACAAAATTCGATTTCAAATCCTCAACCTTGTATGGAAAGTCGAAAAAATTTCTGCTCTACTGGATTTTTTTTCCTTCGCGTTTCCGAACTCAGGGCATGATTCTACACCAAAAATGATCATCAGCTTACCGAGTTCAAAAATGCTGTAAACTAGTGTAATCAAACCCTTTTGTATTATTGTAGGTGACTATATGCCAAAGAACTTTGTCGAAGCCCGCAAAGTGATCCAACGTCTGTTGATAAAGTAATACCCTAGGTAAAGTGAGGATAAACTTTATTGTTGTTTTTTCCAATACATGTAAAGGAATAACACAGACAAACAGACGTTTCACTCTACTCACTATCCATCGTTTCCTTTTTTAACGGATTATTCAAATATTCTGTAGTTCGCAAATGGCTCGTTCATATCGCTCGCATCGTTTTCGCTCCTGTTTGACGTTTGCTCACTACCGCCATCTACTCAGTGAGTTTACAAACCACAGCCTAATTAGCATTGGGCGATTATGTTTTCGTAACGATGATTTTTATCGCATTTTGTTCCTAGTGATACGTCTGTTAGTCTGTGGGAATAATATCAATAATGAAATCTCAATACTTTGCCTCATTTTGCCTAGGGCAGTGTTGCGAATACTCACTAGTAAAAAATTATACTCACTTGCTTCTATCTCAGTCCAGAAGCATGCTATCAAAAAATGATGTTTGAAGGGGTTTTAGATTGTAGTTTAATCTAAAAGTTTGCCGAATAAAGTAAAGGTCGCAGACGCATACCAAAACCGTGAGAGAGCTGTGAGTACAAGGTGAGTATAAATTACACGAATTTTACTCACCTCGTACTCACAGCCCTCTCATAGCTTTGGTATGCGTCTGCGATCTTTACTTTATTCGGCAAACTTTTAGATTAAACAACAATCTAAAAGCCCTTCTAACATCATTTTTTGATAGCATGCTTCTGGACTGAGATAGAAGCAAATGAGTATGACTCTTGCAAGTGAGTATTCGCAACACTGGCCTAGGGTATAACTTTTTCACAGCCGTCAGATCACTTCGGATGACTACTAGCCCTAGACAGGCAAAAAGATCGTGGTTGTGATCTGTTAAATGTTGTTCATCATCAAACTACTAGTACCTAGCCGTTCAACACGAAAACGTTAGGCAAAGGGGTCGTCGCTGTGATTGTGTTGTTCAATTATGGCCCTCTGTTAATTTTCAACTTCTATTCAATTTCTCTCGTCGCACACTTGCGATTCTATCCACCGTTTCTTTCATTACTTTCGTTACTCCCTCCTTCTTTGAGTAGTATTAAGTTCACCGAGAAAAGCTAATAAAATTCAATTATCATAAAGTCATGCGGTGATTAAACCTAGAAAGTAAAATCCAGTTGGCAAGAAAGAATGAAACTCGGTTCGAATAAGATCATTTGGACACAATAGGAGCATACGCCGAGGCGGTAAACGCACGGGTATTCAGCAAGACCATGCTGAGGGTGACGGGTTCGATTCCCGGTCGGTCCAGGATCGTAAAGGAAATTTCCTTGGCTTCCTTGGGCATAGAGTATCTTCGTGCCTGCCACACGATATACACATGCAAAATGGTCATTGGCAGAGGAAGCTCTCAGTTAATAACTGTGGAAGTGCTCAGAAAGTAGCTTCTGGGAGTCCAAGACAACTGATTTAGGTGGTAAGACTTGGTATTTTTCGAAATTTTTGTTTTTCATACAAGTGGGGGCCACTCTAATGTAGATGCTTCTGGGCTTGTCCCGATTCTAAAGAAGCAAAACGGATTGTCACCCTCGTCTGAAATAACACAGATTCGTATGCGCAAGATTGAGAAACGGAAAAACTTCCCGTTCATCGCTATTCTTGAGACCGATGCTCAAACTTTCGAAACTTTGATTCAACGGCAGTGTGTTATTGTTCGTTGGGATCGTTGCCAAATTGTTGAAGATGTCAATGTTTAGCGTTGCTTTGAATGCTCGAAGTATGGCCACAACGGTTCTTGTGGAAATACTACTTGCCGCCCCGTGTGCGCTGGAGATCACGATGTTCGAGAATGCGATGCCACCTTTGAGAAGTGCATCAACTGTGAGCTAAAGAATAAACAGATGGACAAAGGTAACCCGTATGACGAACTACTGAGCATCAATAAATCAGCATGGAGTCCCAACTGCCCATTTATCAGAAGCGTGTTGACTGCCTTCACACACGCATATGGTAGACTATTTGGGGCCTAGCAATCAATTTCCGACAGCGTATCAACTGCTTTTGGTGGTAAATTTAAGACCAGTATATGTCTTGCCGAAGCACAAGTAGATGCTGCACCAATTCAAGTGGACTTTTCATCGCAGAAACGTGGTTCTTTCGACATTGGCTCAATCAACCTCAGCAGCTCTCCGGCCACGAATCCTGCATCAGGAAACTCTCATGATTGTCTTGTTGACAATCCTGTTTGTACAGGTAAATTAGAAGAATGTATATGTCGCGCCGAAGCTAGTACGGATGCTGCCCATCTTAATAGCCATCCGGTTTTATAAGATATCGCTACTCTAAGCGCCGACGGATGTACCAGAGATGAAGCAGCTGCTCTCCTAGGTAAAGCTTGCAGTATATGTCCTGCCGAAGTAGTAGATGACCCTGCACTCCCTGAGTCAAGTTATCGATGTACTTCTAGCTGCGACGGGAGCTCAACCTCGCAGAGAATCGGCGATCACCAAACAGGACACAAATTGTCGTTCTTCTACCAGAACGTTCGTGGACTGCGCACCAAGATTGACGCTTTCTTCCTCGCAGTGACGGCATGCCATTATGATGTAATTGTACTTACGGAAACATGGCTTGATGCGCAAATTCTGTCTCCTCAACGTTTTGGAAACTCCTACACAGTCTTCAAAAATGATAGGAACCAACAAAATAGCAGAAAGACTGGTGGCGGCGGTGTACTCATCGCTATCTCATCAAGAATTAGATGCTGTGACGAACCCTCGCTTGTTCATGAGTCTCTTGAGCAAATTTGGATTTAACTTAAATTACCCAGATTCAGTATCAGCGTCGGAGTTGTATACCTGCTTCCTGATCGCAAAGCAGACATGTTTGGCATCAAAAACCACGTCGAGTCCATCGAATCCGTATTCTCGAACTTGGGTTCACATGATCACGCTTTTCTGTTCGGTGACTATAATCAATCCGATTTACAGTCGAGTCTCTTACTAAACGAATTCCTATTAAACGGACTCCTACTAGACAGGGGTGAGCGTTATAGGAGACTAAGAGCTTATAGGATTTCGGCTTTTTGGGGGTGTGACCGATTATCTCAGGTGTGTTAAAAGTTAGCGCAATACTTTCTTGGGCAAAGTTTTAGGGCTTGATAAGATCTACCATTTAGAACTTTGGTTCATATGATTAGTTGGTAACTTGGCCGCTAGAGGGACCGTCAACAGTTTGATGCTAAATTGCACTACAGGAACCATATCAGGTTATCAAGCAAACGCAACGATATGCGACAGCTCAAGACCCTGATACTTTGGAAGGATAGTTTCTTCGGAAAAGTTGTTGGATACGCCAATAACGTACTGATGATAAGTTGCGAAGTTCGAAATTTCTCCACCGGGCGGCGCTAGTGAGCAAGTAAATTTTCAAAACCTCATATCTCAGAATCCCGATAACTTAGAAAGTTGGCGTCTTTGGCAAAGTTGATCAGTATGACATAAACTTGCATAAAAATAAGCACTTGTTTCGCAATTCTACCACTAGGCGGCGCTAGTGAACATGCAAATTTTAGAAATTTCATAGCTTTATTGTTATGTAAGTTTATGTCATACTGATCAACTTCGCTGAAGACACCAACTGTCTAAGTTATCGGGGGGAGCAACACTAGCTTTGCCAATCCAAAAATCCCAAAAAAAGTACACTCTTAAAAAATTAGGAATTTACACGTGACGTAAACCATTAACGTACGTAAACATTTCATGACTAAATGGTAAATTTGCCTCAATTTTACATCCACCATGTAAGCTCGAGTTGGTTGCACAAGATGTCAACAAACTTATCTGACCAGATTGGTGGAATCAGTTTTACATTTATCATTTGTATCACAACTCGGTGATACAGCCGTGAGGTATAGTACGCGCCTCTCAATCAGCGGACCAGAGTTCGAATCCAGTTCATTATTTTACTTACATATGTTTTGTCTCTCGCTTCGGCTCTAGCGATTGCTAGCTCGACTTTATTTGTGATAGAAGATGTAAATTTGTGTCAAACGGGCCGCTCCTTTTATGTGCATCCAAGTGAACTTAAATTTACATGATTTTTTCTAAGAGTGTAGAAAAAAGACGAAAAAAAACGGTAAACGCCGCCTAGTGGCAGAATTTTGAAACAAGTGTTTATTTTTATGTAAGTTTATGTCATACTGATCAACTTTGCCAAAGGCACCAACTTTCTAAGTTATCAGCATTCTAGCCAATGAGATTTCTAAAATTTGCATGTTCACTAGTGCCGCCTAGTGGCAGAATGGCAAAACAAGTGTTAATTTTTATGTAAGTTTATGTCAATCTGATCAACTTTTCCAAAGACACCAACATTCTAAGTTATCGGGATCCAGAGATTTGAGGTTTTGAAAATTTACTTGCTTACTAGCGCCGTCCAGTGGAGGAATTTCGAACTTCGCAACTCATCGTCAGTAAGTTATTGGCGTACCCAACAACTTTTCCAAAGAAACTATCCTTCCAAAGTATCAGTGTCTTGAGCTGCCGTATATCGTAACGTTTGCTTGATAACACTGAGGCAAAAAAACTTAGGAAGAACGAAAGAACCCCTTATGATTTAGCGACATTACGATTATTGTTGAAAGCCATAAATTTCACTTATGATTAAGAGGGAAAAAATCAATATCCAGTCCCTTAACAAAATCATAAGTTTTCGCTTATGAATATCATCGGATAAAAACTATGCTTGTCGTATGTTTTCTCTTATTGAATTCAACTACTAATGCTTATGGAAATCGATATTGTTCATTATGAATTTCAAGGCGCAAGTAATATAATATTCGTATTCCAATTTTATTGATTATGGATGAATTAATTATATTCTAAATCATGTCATGACATTGCATCTGGGAATTACCGAGTAAGTAGAATGATCGGTTTTTCTTGATCGATAATTTAAAATAAAAGGACAAGGAACGCGTTCAACTGTTCTTTTATTTAAGTTTGTCTAAGTTGCTAACACTTGGGCTAACATTCTGTGGCAAATAATGACCGTCTAATTTGCTACTTGTCACTTTATTTAATCGTTGATATCGATTAAGAACGACCGGTCGTGATACTTCCGTAATCCCAGATTTATTGTTGATTTGGACGGAGAATTCTTGAAGTTAGAAAATGAAGGCAATTTGACTTTTTATGTCCTTCATTTCCGAAAACAGATCTTTGAGTAATGAGTGTTTGTCCAATAAGCAGCAGCTAATTGGAATCAATACCGTAACTGTAACGATTTTCATAGTTTTTAAATATGATTTTTTCACAACAATGCCGCTTATGGCAATCATAAGTTGTAGGTATGAAGTGCAGAAATGCAAGCACAACAGCTATAAAATAAATAAGCGAGTAATGAAACAGAAGAATCGTCCATTCATTAATTCCAACTTATGAAAATCCTAAGTGTTTTTGCCTCAGTGAACCTGATATGGTTCCTGTAGGGCACTGCACTGTTTTGATTTTGTATGGGATTTTGACATTTCTTGGCCTTGTTGTTTACAAATTTTCTGTAAGAGTGAAAGAGAAGGAGAGAATTTCATGCAGTGCCCTGTAGTGCAATTTAGCATCAAGCTGTTGATGGTCCCTCTAGCGGCCAAGTTGCCAACTAATCATACGAACCAAAGTTCGAAATGGTAGATCTGATCAAGCCCTAAAACTTTGCCGAAGAACGTATTGCGCTAACTCTTAACACATCCGAGATAATAGGCCACACCCCCAAAAAGCCAAAATCCAATAAGCTCTTAGTCTCCTATTAAGCGGATTCCTATTGCGCCCCCCGACCAGTGATCTTAGAAGAGTCTCGACTGCAGTTTGGAATTCGATATCGACCAGCCCAACCTTGGATGTTATGCTCTCTTCTGTGTCTACAGCATGCAGTAATCTTTTTGACGGCTTCTGTTTGAACCGACTAGCCCAAATCAGCCATATTCCATTTCATATTTTTAGTATTACATCAAATTCAAGATAAAACTGCATCAACAATATTTCTCCATAATACACTCTTCGTGGCTGCCGCTTTCCTTCCTCGATCACGCCCGTGCCCGTGCCCCGGTCATCGATTTCTTACATGCGATTACTATGGCGTGTTTCACATCACAGCGTTCCGGGGCTCGGTCGGGCCCCGGCCGGGCTAGTAGGCCCGACTTCCGCTGATGATGCGCCTCCGAATTTCACGGCTCACGTTGTTGTCAGCCGTCAGCAAGAATCCGAGGTAAACGAATTCCTCCACCACCTCGAAGGTATCCTCGTCTATCGTAACATTACTACCCAGACGGATCCGGTCGTTTTCGGTTCCGCCTACCAGCATGCTGCTTCGCGTTTCAGGTGGGTGTACAGTTCTGCCACCGTTCAAATTGTTCTGGCGATAATGTCCATGTCGTCCGCAAAGCACACAAATTGACCGGATTTTGTGAAAATCGTACCCCGGCTGTTGACCCCGGCTCGTCGCATTACACCTTCAAGAGCGATTTTGAAGAGTGGTCATGAGAGTCCATCACCTTGTCGCAGTACCCGGTGAGATTCGAATGAACTAGATAGTTCACCCGAAACCCTTACGCAGTTTTGCACACCGTCTATCGTTGCTTTAATCAATCTAGTCAGCTTCCCAGGAAAGCCGTTTTCGTCCTTGATTCTCCATATCTCTGCGCGGTCGATACTGTCGTATGCCGCTTTGAAGTCGATGAACAGGTGATGCGTTGGGACCTGGTATTCACGGCATTTCTGGAGCATTTGTCGTACGGTAAAGATATGGTCCGTTGTCGACCGGCCGTCGATGAAACCGGATTGGTAACTTCCCACGAACTCATTTACTTTAGGTGAAAGACGACGGAAGATGATCTGGGATAGCACTTTGTAGGCAGCATTCGAAATGGTGATCGCTCGAAAGTTTTCACACATTAACTTGTCGCCATTCTTGTGGATGGGACAGATTACCCCTTCCTTCCACTCCTCTGGTAGCTGTTCGGTTTCCCAGATCTTGACCACTAACTGGTGCAGACAGGTGGCCAACTTTTCCGGGCCCATCTTGATGAGTTTTGCTGCGATACCGTCCTCATCAGTCGCTTTGCTGTTTTTGAGCTGGTGGATGGCATCCTTAACTTCCCTCAACGTGTGAGCTGGTTCGTTCCCGTCCTCTGCTGCACCAACATAGTCATTTCCTCCACTGCCTTGATCCCCCGTGCCTACATTCTCTTCGCCATTCAGGTGCTCGACGAAGTGCTGCATTTACCTTTCGATCACCTCACGTTTGTCCGTCAGGAGGCTGCCGTCCTTATCCCTGCAGATTTCGGCTTGTGGCACGTAGCCTTTGCGGGATGCGTTGAGCTTCTGATAGAACTTCCGTGTTTCTTGGGAACGGCACAGCAGTTCCATTTCTTCACACTCCGCTTCTCCCAGGCGGTGCTTTTTCTCCCGAAAGAGACGGGTCTGCTGTTTCCGCTTCTGTTTGTAACGTTCTACGTTCTGTCGAGTCCCTTGCTGCAGCATTACCGCTCTCGCTGCGTTCTTCTCCAAAACCGTTCTGCACTCTTCGTCGAACCATTCGTTCCGTCGATTCCGTTCCACGTACCCGATGGCGCTCTTGGCTGCGTCGTTGATGGCTGCTTTCACTGTACTCCAGCAGTTCTCTTGAGGGGCCTCATCGAGCTCGTCCTCGAGATTCTGCGCGTATGCTGAGGTGACATCCGGTTGTTTCAGACGCTCTAGGTTGTACCGTGGCGGTCGCCGGTACCGTACATTGTTGATGACGGAGAGTTTTGGGCGCAGTTTGACTATCCCCAGATAGAGGTCGGAGTCGATGTTGGCGCCACGATAGGTCCTGACGTCGTTAATGTCGGAGAAGTGCCGTCCGTCAATCAGAACGTGGTCGATTTGAGATTCCGTCTGCTGTGGTGATCTCCAGGTGTAACGATAAGGGAGGCTGTGTTGGAAAGAGGTGCTACGTATGTATGGCCATATTTTTGGAGGCGGCGAAATCAATGAGTCGTAGGCCGTTTTCGTTCGTCTGCTGGTGGGCGCTGAACTTACCAATCGTCGGTCTGAATTCCTCCTCCTGGCCTACCTGAGCGTTTAGATCTCGTATAATGATTTTGACGCCGTTGCATTCTTGGTTGCATTTGCAGCGGTCGTACTTTCGTTTGAGTTGCGCATAAAATGCATCTTTGTCATCATCAGTTCTTCTGGGATGAGAACTGTGCACGTTTGTTATGCTGAAGTTAAAGAATCGGCCTTTGATCCTTAACCTGCACATTCATTCGTCGATTGGCCACCAACTGATCACGCGTCTCTGCATGTCGCCCATCACGATAAAAGCTGTTCCCAGTTCACGAGTGTTGCCGCAGCTCTGATAGATGGTATGGTTACCTCTAAACGTTCGCACCATGGATCCTGTGTTGGACACACCTCCTGCAGCGCTACGATTCCGAACCCGCGGTCCTTCAGTATATCGGCGAGAATGCGGGTGCTCCCGATGAAGTTGAGAGATCTGCAGTTCTACGTACCGAGCTATCAATCACAAGTCGCTGTGGTTGTCGCCATTGGTATCGTTTTGCATTCTTCTCTTGTTGATTTTTCGGTGCTAGTCTTTGCACGGCTGACTCGCGGGGCCTGACATCAACCCTTTAACCCAGCGAGCTGTGCTTACCTTCCCGGAAACTACGGGTTCTGCAATGGCATTTCCTGCAACTACAGTGACTCAAGCGCCAGGCTTCGTCGGCGGTGGTGTTTTCAATGTGTTCCAGGAATTCCTTCCAGGATTCCTACTTTAATTCCTTCCAGATATCCTCTAGAAGTCCTTTGAAAAGATTTTTTTCAAAATTTTGATATTCGTTCACTGATTTCTCCTGGGACTACTTCATTGGTTTCTCCCGCGGTTCCTTTATTGATTCCTCTCAGGCTTCCCTCAGGCATTTCTGCCGGGACTCCATTGGCAAATCTAGTTTTTTTTTCTTTTTTCTCACTCATTCTCCTTCATAAACACGAGAATTAGCGGGATGAAAAGGGGTGCCACGGAACCCCTTTCCATCCTTCTCTTTCTCGTGTTTGTTTAGCAGAGTGAATAAGAAAAAAGAAAAAGCTAGATTCGCCAATGCGGGACTCCTACCAGCATTCTTTTTGGTATTCTTTCTGAGGTTTCTCCGGAGAATCTTTCCTGGATTCCTCTAAGGATTTCCCTCTAGATATTATGAGAGATTCCTTAAAAGATTATTTTCCGGAATTCTGTCATTAACTTCTCACATGATTCTATTGAGGTTTCTCCTGGGATTTCTTTAGAAATTTATCCTGAGTTTCCGTCAAGAATTCTTCGAGAGATTCAATCGTGGAATTGATGGATTTGATCCATGGATTCCTTCAAAGATTCCTGCTGGACTTTCTTGGTTGATTTCTCCCGAAATTCTTTTTTGAATTCCAGTGTCCAGTGTCCATTTTTGTGTCAAAGAAACTGGTCAGGTTTTAAGCTGTCGTATGTTTCGAACGACTATACACCAACGCAACCGCGAAACCGAAAGCGGTGTTCAGGAAAAGAACTTTAAAAAGCATAGGACAATTCAGCGCAAAGCTTCTTGCAAAATTATTGGAACGGTGCACGTTTGTATAACTTGTTCTCCAAATCACTTAGCCCGTACCATTCCAGGTAGCGCAGATTTGTCCCACAGGTAAGTGATTATAAATCAATGCAACGAAGCTCGATTCTCAATTATATTAATTATTTATATACTAGTGGAGGCTCGACTGTATCGTTTCAATTTACTCAAGGACTGCATACGATACGTTTCGTCTTCGACTCATCAGTACAGAGCAGTGCCACTTGCACCGCTAAGTAGACGTAATGTCTATTAGAGCTTGTACTCTCTTAGTACTTTCTTCGCTCAAGTCAATGACTGCGCGACAGTGCGCTATGTCGTTCTGTGTGTTAATAATCTCTTATGCAGCACTAACAACACAACTAAAATTTGTCCCACAGTGTTCTAGCCAGAATCACCCCATTATGCTCTTGTAGGTATATAAATAATTATCATTAAAAAGGGTCTTGAAATTAGCAAACGATGTTAATTACTTGCCTAACGTTTCGACACGGGATTAGTGTCTTCTTCAGGGGGGAAACTAATTTGGTCGAAGAAGACACTAACCCTGTGTCGAAACGTTGGGCAAGTAATAAACACCGTTTTTATAGATAATTATTTATATATCCCTCTTTTAGTCACTATGAACTGTATCCTTCATCTACGCCTACTAGAGCATAATGGTAATTCTGGCTAGAACACTGTGGGACAAATTTTATTTGTTTTGTTAGTGCTGCATAAGTGATTATTAACACACCGAACGACATAGCGCACTGTCGCGCAGTCGTTGACATGAGCGAAGAAAGTACTAAGAGAGTACAAGCTCTAATAGACATTACGTCTACTTAGCGGTGCAAGTGGCACTGCCCTGTACTGATGAGTCGAAGACGAAACGTATCGGACGCAGTCCTTGAGTAAATTGGTTATGTGTACCCAGCTAGCACATTTGGTTATGATTATTAATTGCTGAATTAAAGATGATTAGGCGACTCCAAAGCTTCATCTGATCCTTATCGGTTCTATAAATAGAAACATAATTTATTCCCGGTCTGGTTATAAGCGCTTCTTCAACCTTAATTCAGCCGCCCGGAGAGCTTAACTCAACTAATGGCTGAATGAAATCACCAAAATTGGATGTTTAAGAACTGAACAAATGATTACAGTTCTTTTGTTGAAATGAAGGCTGATTTGCAAAAGTTAGAGAAGCGCAATCAACATGAAATTGTTACCTGGGGCCCCTTTTTGCGTTTCTTTTAAGAATTAATCCCAGATATTTTGAGAACTTCTTTCGGGCATTTTGTCGGCAATCACACATTACACGCGGCCCGAGACAAAACATAATACATACTTATCGTTCTTACAATCGTCAAAAAAAAATAATAGAAATTACCTTTACGTCGACCGGTTTTGGGCGTGATCTAGCCAATCTAAAGGACAATGTCCGACTAACTGCGTTGTGTTCGTACGATATTCGTACACGTCCAAAGTGAAGAGAGA
The DNA here is from genome assembly GCF_035046485.1 of Aedes albopictus. Taxonomy (NCBI): domain Eukaryota; kingdom Metazoa; phylum Arthropoda; class Insecta; order Diptera; family Culicidae; genus Aedes; species Aedes albopictus. Next base: position 90,987,589 of record NC_085136.1, read on the forward strand.
GTTACAGTGACCCCACACCGATGAATCACCTTAAATTTTGTACACTATTTATGAATCACCATGTTGATCAAATGGAGTGATCCATAAACTGTGGTCATTTTTGCCGATTCATAAATTGTGGGGTCACTGTACTCTATCGTCAAGTCTGCTAGGTCGAAGAGGCACGACGCGATGGGAGGGTCGTCCTCATTCATCAATGACTTTTTCGTACCTCTGATGAACATGGATGAACATGCATTCAAATGTGAAGCTTTATAGATACATTTGAGCAGTTACGCTTTTTCCCAGTTGATGTTGTGGTTCGTGCTTTCGATGTGAACTGCCACGCTGGATTCCTTTGGTTTGTTTATGTCAACGGCATTCTTGTGTTCTCGAGTTCTAATTTTGAATTTACGTCGTGTCTGGCCTATGTAGGCGATTGGTCAGTCCTTGCATAGAATTTGATAAATTCCTGACTGCTCATCCGGAGGAACTTTATCCTTGAAATTGCACAGTAGTTCACGTAATGTGTTGGTGCTTTTGTGTACTACTTGCAATCTATGTCGTTGAAGCATGGATTTTATTGGATTGGTTACTTTGGCCTTCAGGATTTCTTCCAGGATTTATTCAGAGATTCCTTCTAGGGTTCTTCCTGGGATTTCTACCGGGATTCCTTAATTTATTCCTCCATTGAAGCCGATCTTATTCCAGGTCATACGGCAAAAGTTTCACACACTCGATGTACTTGTTCAATACATGGCCTTCATGCCTGATTTCACCTTCTAACACTGGTTCGTAATACAGGTATTCTTCGATATAACGTATAAAAAAGTTTTCTCTTTGTACGTTATATCGAAGCAGAGAAAAATTCAATATGTTTATGCTACTATTGATGTATTCGACGTGAAATTAATCCAACATAATGATTTCGGTGAAATTCACAAAACCAATAATGAAAAACTTGAGTTTTGACGAAAAAATCATTTCGTTTTTTGTGCTTCGATATAACGTACATTTTGCTTCGATATAACGTACACTAAACTTTTCCCCAAATTGCGCTAATTCTGGGTAACAAGGCTAATGCTGCAACAAAACATTGATTTGAGTGATTTCGTAGTTTATCTAAGGGTTATTCGTGGGATTTTTTTTTTTCAATGTTGTACGTTATATCGAAGCAAAATGTACGTTATATCGAATTCGCTATATCGAGGGTACGTTATATCGAAGAATACCTGTAAAGCGAATACTTTCATATCTATCATTTCATTATGCACTTAGATCTCTACTCCCTTTCACTCTGAGTAGAAAATGACCGATAAATCCATAAAAATGATTAAGTTGACCTATAGAAACTAAGAAACTATTTTAAGAGTAAAGGTATTTTTTAAATTTTTTTTATTTGTGAATTTTTTACTAATGCTAGTACTTCATTCAATATAAAAATAATGAAAAAAAAACAAAATATTGGATTGGTTTATGCAACGCTGTAGTTTAGGCACAGACAAGTGGACTCTGATAATTCTCATCGTACCGTGACGTCACCTAATTCCTATCACTTTTTTACGATTCCTAATTCCGTTCACACCGTGCAAAAAAATGGGGTGAACGGAATTAGGAACCGAAAAAAAGTGATTGGAATTAGGTGATGTTACGGTACGTACACCGATTTAACGAGCTATTTAAAAATATCATAGTTAGCCAACTACCCACTCGGGGCGCTCGCGTCGTTTTTGTTCGAGTTTGACGTTTGCCCACTACCGTTGATGGTTGGCCAAGCAGCTCAGTACTTTAAGCATTGGGCGAACATGTTTCTGTGACTATGATTTGGATCGAAAAATGTTCGAAGTGTTACGTCTGTTTGTTTGAGGTTTTGCGAGCGGTCAGGTGGTAGAGACAAACAGTCGGTCATCCTGCCCGCTCTGCTTGGGTTACACCAATGCAGATGCAACTTTTTCTTGAATAAAATAGCTTATGTTTCTATGCCGGCAACATTCGAATGCAAATCAATAAAAAAAAAACAATGGAATTATTTGGGGGCAAGACACTGAGCAAACCCCATATATATTGCGGAGATTCAAACTGTTTACGATCAAAACGATCAACGATCAAATCTGACTATACATGTCAATGGTTGCTCCTCCGTGATTGATCTGCGCTGGTACCAATTGCACTGAGATCCAAATGAATAAGGGCTGGGACACTCCACTTATTCTCAAAGTGCAATTTTAGCAGCTCATAAATTTTGGATCAATAACGGCGCCGGCCACGTCCTTATAGTCAGTTGGGAAGGGAAAGGAATGTTAGAGTGTGCTGGTTGTTGCTACTAAAGACCGAGAGCACCTCTGCATCCCCACAACCAGTACGGACTGGGGTATTTGTTAGACGGAAAGGATGGGAGATCTGGGAGTCACCGTTGGGTCGGTGATGCGATCCATCGATAGGGATTTATTTTATAGTGTTCGTAAGGTGATAGATTGTGTGGTGAATAAGGTGAATAAGGTCAAGCGGCACAGCACGCTTTGGTTGCATAACTTGTAGGCGTTATATACACTGTGCTGTGAATGGAAGTTGGAAGGGAGAGAAACGACTTTTTTTTCAATTCGTTTCTGGTTCTAGCGATGGCTATGAACATATGAATATAATAGTTGTATATGTAGTGAAGAGAGAGAGAGAGAGCGAAAGTGGATAGAAAGATACAAAGAAGGATGAAAGGGACGGGCCTGGGATTGAACCCATGACTTTCTGCATACGAATCAGAAGCGGTAGCCACTAGACCACCAAGCCCGTCTATTGCGGAGATTCAAACTGTTTACACCGAGAAATAGTTTTACTCATTGGCCATGAGTTGTCCAACTTTTAGCTGAAACTGAGTAAGAAAACAAAGGATTTTACGATTTCTGAGTAGGACCAACCAAGGAAATGGCATCCCTATCCCATCAATGTAATCAGTGTTGCGAAACTCATGTTCACGAGTAAAAAATACTCACTCACCTTACTCATTTGCGAGTAATGCTCACGCTGTGAGTTACTCGCGTATGAGTATACTCACGCGTGAGTAATGACGTCATACTCTCGCGTGAGTATTACTCACTTGTGAGTAATACTCACGCGAGAGTATGACGTCATTACTCACGCGTGAGTTACTCATTTTACTCACGGTGAGTTTAGTGAGTAAGTTATTTTTGTTGGTTTGAAATGATGTTTTCGTTTGTTCTGTACTGCAATGGTGATTATTTATATACAAGGCACAGTTTTCGAGGCAAGGTGGATCTGCTCGAGAGCTTTGGCACCATAGGCTAAAAACTCTTATTGTTTACCTACGCATGCAAAGTAATATCATCAATTAGGAAATCTCTAAATTTCACTATACTTTGTCAATGGTATAACTTTTTTCGCATACGTCGGGTCACTTTACGGTATTCAATAAAGATGTTTGGCATATATTTACCTACCTTCAAATTAAAAATGGTAGGGTCAATTACAGCATCTCCTAGGTCTAAACATTTAAAACTTTTTTTTTTCTGTATACATTTGATCGTTTTTTCCCATGTGGCTAGTTTCTATTACTGTGCAAAAATATAGGGCATATATTGGACAAATAGTGGTTTCGCTTCAAAATTACTTGAGTAGGCAAGTAAGGAAAAAAAGTTTTACACTGGTAACGCCTCCCTTGTAAATCTAAAAGAGCTGTAGTTTTTTCTGCGCGGAAAAATAGTCCGTTCTATTTTTCCGTAAGGAAAAGTAACGTTTTTCCTCATACTAAACACTTGATCAGTTTGTAAGTTAAAATTTATAAAAAAAATAGTAAATTTACTTGAGTACTCAACTTTCGAACATGAAACTTACACACTAAACGCATCCAGCAAGGCAAAAACCAGCTAAACGAATAGTTGATTTTTAAGCAATTTTTTTGCTAGAATCCGGTACAACTTTGTGCCCTATCAGCACAAATTGCTGGATGTTTCATAAAAAAGTGCTCAGACTTGATAGAATTGAAACAAAACTTTATTGGAACTTATGGGTGACAAAAGGAACAAATTGCCAGGGCCCGTAGCATAGTGGCTACACGTTCACTGCATAAGTGGATGGTCATGGGTTCGATCCCAGCACGGCACTTGCAATTTTTCGTCAGTTGCTCTTCCCCCCGAGAGCAGCTGGCACCTGACCCTCTTCAGAGCATATGCTCCAACGGACCCAGACACCTGGATATCGGCTAACGGCAACTCATAATGGACCCCCAATCGGACTGGAAAAGGAACAAGAGCCACACATCAACATCCTCGTGCTCATCATTCTACCATGATAGTGTAGAAAGTGAAAGCATCGCAACGGAATCCAGTTCGATCTAGTAGAATTATAATAAAATATATTCACTGCAAAAACTGCAAACATTTATTTTATGTGAAAATACACATCGATCCAATTGGTCTTTCCACACATAAATTTTATTACCTAAAATATAACTAAGATATTTGTTGTTTATTCTATTCTGCTATTCTGCTATTATCAACGCATCCCCTGGCTTTCGCCCATCTGCGTTGTCTTTTCACTAGGCAATACGTCTACCAATTGATGTTTATGGGCTTGCCGGACCAAGTCATGTAGCTAAGCCAAACACCCCACCTACAACTGTTGGGTAGGCACCATTGTCCCGCCCACTGGTCTTTTACAGCTAGTTGTAGGTGCATGTGTGCGTGTAAGTATTGGAGTGTGTGTGTCAGTGTTGGTGTATTGTAGGCGTCAACTCGTTCTAATCCACTCTGATAGCTAACACCCTATTGAACCATTACCCTTAAATTTGGCAATCTATGAAATAGAATGAGTTAAACGCCTGTAAAAAAACAGTCAGTTAAATCAAACAAGGAATATTAGTATTAAAGCGAAGATACAACGAAGCAACAACGCCCCGAACCTCGAGAGCACAAACCCCAAGAACCAAATGACAGGCAGCGCCGATAAGTCGATCGACTGGCCACCATCAGTGAATAACCAATCGAGTAAACCCCCCAGCACAAACTGCCACCAGCTCTCCCGACCTGCGCCCAACAAATCCGAGGCACAGCCCAGCCTTAGCTTCACCTTAAAACCAAAATCTAGATTACAGAGCACAATACTTCCCAAGTAACCACGCAGCTCGAGCCGCAAATCACGCACAACACGGCACAAATAAGACAAACACTACCACGCCCGTACAACCGAAACCGACCTAGAGTAGAGAAGGGTCTCTTTCCACTCCAACCCGGACTCAAAAGCACCCACAGGGCAGCGCACCTCACCCACACCGCACTCATTCATGCATCACTGTCCGAGCCGCACGGTCACCTGGGTTGAGTCTATCTGCATGACCTCGCCCAACCCGTAACGCAGAGTTTAAATCCCTCTCTTGCATTACAAAGTACTCCCTCTTCCCAAAAATCTGTGCGTGGTATAAATGAAATCTTAAGGCTGAAGAAATCGTCACCAATACAACCGCCAACACTGAGCACTCTATGATGTCGGCCTTATCAACGACGACCCCCTCAGTCCCAAACCCAATTATCCCACACTACCCAAGTAACCACCCTGCTGAAGCCGTAAGCACCGCACGCAGAAAGCACACACACCGACACGCACCACCCCACACAAACCACCAAGGCCGAACAAAAGCGGAAAGCGGTGCCACCACTGCTGAATCACGACTTTTTCAGTATAATTCAGCAATCGTAGATCCATTCCTCGACCCTACTCAGCCCTAATGGTCCATAGCGTTGCCTGTCAATATATGCGCCTCACACATGCAACCCCTACACCCTAACAGTATGGTCACTTGGGTATCCCTGGGTTTTGACATGATGGTCAGGGATCACAGCCATCAAAACGTTCCACACTTTATCAGGGCTTACGACCTGTAGACATGATGATTTCTCAATAGTTTCAAGCTCTTTCGGACCTTCCGCTATTGGAGACCATCATGGCTAGCGGTGTTAACTAAGATATTTGTTGTTTATTGTCTGGATTAGTTTCACACATACTTGGTATGTGTTAACACCCATAGCAAAAAAATATGTGAGTTCACACATAATACCAATGCTTAGCGTCTGTGTCAGCCGCCGAAGATGCGCAAAGTGAAAAAATTGCGACTCAGTGTAAACATGTGCTGCAGGAGTTGTTCAGATATTTTACTTAAATCATCGCAGCTACCTTCCTTGGAGTACAGAAAAATCATAACCAGTTGCTTTACATCGATAAACACTTAGAAACTCGGGTGAAGAGCGCAGTTTTGATCATTATTCGGAGCTGCAAAGTTGATCAATTAAAAACTCAATGGTCGAAAATAATCAACCAACCTTCCAGCGTAATACAGTGTTTGGCTCTTTCTACATGAGCTTTCGACTTGTTAATTTGTTAATAAATCATATCAACTGCATCCATAAATGTTTCATCATTGATAAAACTTTTTTTTTTCAAAAAAAAAAACATTAAGCGCGTATATTGATTTTATTTGTCATTCGGTATTGTTTTTATGTGTAATCACACATCAAAACAATAAATACCAAAAATAATTGGTTATGTGTGATTACACATAAACATCATTTGTCCAGACAAATTGCAAAAATATATGTGTACTAAACATAAAATAAATATTTGCAGTTTTTGCAGTGTTTAGGAGCTGTACAAAGTGTAAATACAGCTTCCAATTGGAATCGCTCACGCAGTGCCCTGGTGGACAAAAGAGCTGTAAATTAGGTAAAGTGATTGAAGAATGAAAAAAAGGAACAAATTCTGAAGGAATCCCATGAGCTTTTTCAAGTCTTAGTTTTTTATTCATATAAAGTTGGACCACTTTAATTATATGAGCCTCGGACCTAAAAAGAAAAAAAACTGCCGAGCAAATTACTACCAGTAACATGGCCAGTATTAATCACACCCAAGTAACCAATAAGCAGCTAAAATGGCTTTAGTTCAGCACTATATGCGCCTTTGCAGCAGGTCTGCTGCTATCGAACTGTCAAATCCAAGGTCAAATCGGCTACCAATCGAGCACACCACACGATTCCGTAAAATTACTTTTTAATAATTGCTATCTCTGCCAACCCCCTGAAGAAAGCGTTAGTTCTTGAAGCCGGCTCGAACGGGTTCGTTTACGAAATTTCAGCCTGCCTTTCAATCTGCTACGTGCGGAAGCGAACTTTGTCGTACGAATTATCGTGCATTTGAGAAACGATCGTTTACACATTTGTTCAATGCGTTTAGTGTTCTTTATTAAATTTTCAAGACGCACAGGCATGCAAATACATTTCGTCCATTTAAAACAACGCTGAACTCAATTATATGCGAATGTCACGCCTGCACTAACAGAAAAAAAAATCACTGTTTTCAGCTTAATGCAACCGCCCATTCAAATCAGCACCACGTCCTGCACCAAATTTTTGGCTTCACGCCAGTTATATGTGGATGACAGCTATTTCAGGGGATTGATCGCTGTCTACAAGAGGTTTGAGTTCAAATAAAAAGCCCTCACGTTGGGCTTCAGGATCGCCCTTAACGGAGCGCTTAGAACTACCAGTAAGATACAATTCGCTAGAATAAAAAAAAAACAATAGAATTATTGACAAGCAACCTTGTCTACTGATTCAATACATTCGCCCCAATAAAACATACTATTTTAATGTTTGATAGGAATCCAAGCCTTTAGATAAATTTTAGATTACCGTATGAATATGAGTAAAGCATACTCGTGAGTGAGTATCTGCACGTCAATACTCACGAGTGAGTGTGAGTTGTACAGCGCTTACTCAAATGTGAGTAATACTCACGGTGAGTTTAAGGTGTACTGCTCATACTCACTCGTGAGTTTGACTAGTTGTGTGAGTACTCGCTCTTTTCGCAACACTGAATGTAATGCTTTCGTAGCCAACATAACTGTGGCTCAAGCGTAGGGCTCAAGCTGACAACCTATCTATCAACATAGTAGCATCGCTTTTATTTTTTTAAGGGAAGTTTTATTTCTTAGAAACTTGGCTCTTCTCATCTATCGACGTTTCTCCTGTAAACTTAAGTTAACTGCTAAGCTTGGGCAACGCATCGTTTCCATTGCCGTTTCGATTATCAGCAAACATTCGTTTGCTTTTCGATTAAAATTTAATGCGCGAAAAAAGTACCTTTTAAGAGACTTTATCAAGAATTGAGTTTACCAATATTGAGACTCCAATCAATATAGGTACTAAACAAGACACACCCAAGAGCGCTTCCAATATGATGCTTAATTCTGTTTGAAATGAACATATATCTTTGGATCTCCAGAAAACATGAAGACAAGTTAATACCCTCATAAGCTTCTTCATTATTTCTGATCAAACACGTTAACAGGGGAAGCTACTTCATGTTTGATTCTTGCCACTGACTGTTCTCTGTCTCTAACAAGATCCCGATTGACTATCAAGGCAATCGATCACCACCGCCCGCCCGAACATGCAACTACTTGCATTTCCAATGCACTTTACCGCGAGTTTCTTCGCGAATACTTCTCACGCCGCCAAAGTTCGAAATAATTACGTTCCCATACCAGCTCACTGAACTTCGGATCGGGTGCGCCTTTCCCGCATCGCGCACTGACTGACTGAATGCGCCGAAAATTGATGCGACCGATCAGCAGCACTACTGCCTCGGTCCGAACGGAGCGGACGACGACACTCGCGCAATCAATTATCCCACACTCCTTCCGTCCGCGCCGTGCTGACCGCAGACGCGGAGGATCGCTGGCGCTGATGACGATCGCGATGATCGACCGACCGGCAATGATCGCACCGCGATGACGATGACGACGGTCGGACCGGTGATCCTTGCGCTGGCCCCTGCCTGTGCCTGAGTCGCTCGCCGGTCGTGTGGTACGCCACGCGCGATCATCGTTCGGCTCACCCGAAAGATCGTTCGGCTAGCAGCCGCGTGCGACTCCTCTGGACTGGATGTTCTCTTTCTCTTTTTGTCCGCGCGGCGCGTTTTCGTCGTTCGTCGGGTCGTCCGTCGGCGATCGATGCGTACGACCAGAAGAGAGGATCGCCACTTTTCGGGGTTTCTTCTTATGTTGCGCGACGCAATCAGGTTTTTTGGAGTTTTTTTTTTTATTTATGCTTTTCTTTTTGTGCCATGTTTTTCGGCGAAGACCCTTAAGGATGAGTTTGGTCGGATGGGCTGGCGCGCGGGTGAAGGTGTGTTGGTGCTCTGAATGTTGGGTATTATGCTGCTCTGAATGCAGGTGCCGGGACAAAAGAGCATGCTACAAATGCACCCGCTTTAGGACGAAAGGTACCATTCCGGGAGCTACCTTCAACGCGGAAAGATCGTACAGGAAAATAGCCGAAAAGAGCTTGGTGTGATCGAAAAAAATAAGAGAAGCCGGTTAATCGCAACAAGTGGTGTTTTGTGTGTTCCGTTTTCGAACTGATAGTGGAAAAAGGACTTTGAAAAATTGGTGGACATTTACGAGTGATCGTTTGAAAAGTTGTTAAGTGATCTCGCGATGGCTACAGTGGTTCGCAGCATGGCCCTTGGGCCGAACATGTACATTCCCAACGGATCGTCGTTGATCCAGCAGGCAGCGCCGGTGAATCCTTATCGGAAGCGACCGATCGCGCCGGCTCCAGTCAGCTCCAATGTTGGACATCAACCAACTCTAAATCTGAAAGATCGTCCGATGATCTCGAAGAAATACTGTGCTTTGCCTTACGCCGTAACTCCTCAACAGTCTGCGTCGATCCAACGACGCAACGCTCGCGAACGGAACCGTGTCAAACAGGTGAACAATGGATTTGCACACCTACGGCAGCACATTCCCAGCTCGGTAGTGACAGCTCTGACCAACGGTGGTCGTGGTCCTCACAAAAAACTCAGCAAAGTGGACACTCTAAAAGTGGCCGTCAAGTACATCCGAAGCCTGCAGCGCATGCTCGACGAAGATCTGGAAAACAGTGGCGAATCAACCAAGTCCACTGTGGACGTCCAGGCCCTATCTCCGGTCTCCTACTACGGATCAATGTCCGAGCCTTCGACAGCATCATCTCCTGCTCCCTCGCAAATCTCCGAGTACTCCAACTACAGCAGTAGTCAAACGGAGACCATCACTTCCTTCAAACGAGAACCCTACGATCCGTACTCAACCAGTCAAACTCTCCCAACGCCAACGACCGCCCTCCCCAGCATGACCAGCTTTAGCACCGTAACTTACACGCAACCGATTCATCATGTGTACAAAACCCAAGTAGCGGACTACCACCAACCGGAGGAACTCAGCCCGCAGAACACCGACGACGAAGAACTGCTGGATGCGATCTCCTGGTGGCAACAGCAGCAGTGAACCCTTGCCAATCCTCAAGTTACCTGGCTAGTACAAGACTGACGGCGGTCGTGATTTGGCGATTTCTCGCTTGGGATGGTAAGTGTCTCATTAAACGCTCATAAAATCTCATTTCCTTCCACTCCCATCAGAAGATATGAAATCTGACGATTTTTCCCTTTTTATCCAATTCACAGAAATCCGATTCGATTGAATACCGGGCACCGGAGCCGGCACCAACAGGAGCCCCATTTGATTGGGCGCCGAGTGGTTGCGCCATAAAGTGTGTAAAAACGTGACGCAGATTCAGAACTGATCTCCAGTGAAATAGTAGTGTCAAATTGTGGTCCCTTGCATAAGTACAAACCGTGAAGTGAACCACATTTGAATGTCCTCCGTACGAAAAAAAAAACTTTAAGGCAAACTTCTGTACAAATTAACGTTAGGTTTTATGGATTCTAGTGCTTCTTGTTAAGGCATAATAGCTAACGATGTTGATTCTAGTCAAAGTGATAGGAATAAATATTTATGAGTTGAAAATATCGAAATTTGTGATTGTTGCTACTTTTTATGATATCCGAAAACCGTCCTGGCGCAAGTTGATTTGTTATAAATGCTTTTTTGTTGGCTTTGGTTGTTCTTTCGAAAAAAAAATAAAGAAGAATTTTCACTCATTGGTAATTGATCCTTATTTACATCGAATTCAATCATTGCTCAGTATGATATTGATTTTTCGAAAGCAATACCTCAATAGATGCTTAAACCATAATAGTGTGCTACTATTAAATCTGTGAACATTATCGTATGCTGAACAAATAAAAAGAGCTAATGTGTTGTTCGAGTTGGGTTCAAACACTAGAATAGGTACATACTACTCATACATTACATCGTTTTTCGACTTTAAGAGTGAGCAATAAAGGGGAAGATATGACGACTTCTTTTCCATCATTTTTTGCAAAATCACGTGGAACTGGAGTTTTTAAAAATTATCATTAATTTTTTCTTCTATTTACTCGAAATTTTAACTTAAGGTCAAGATTTACTTTCAGCTACTTGACCAATTGCAAAACATGTAGCATGATTTCAAAGATTTTTAGTTGTCCAAAAGTGTCGTGAATTCTTTTAGGAATCAATTTTTATGATGTTTTTCACACAAAATGGTCAAAACATACTATAAATCTCAGCTTTTTCATATAAAATTTTGGTTGAGGAAGATTTAAAGGCAGTTTTCACTCAAAATGAGATACTCAGAATTATATTTTGGGTTCTGGAACTGGGCTATAGGAAGTTGCTACAAACCTGACAATACCAATGCTCTGGGGCTGTCCATAAACCACGTGGTCATTTTTTTGGGACTTTTCGACCCCCCCCCCCCGCGTGGTCATTTGTCCATATAAATTTTTCTAAATGTAAATATAATATAAATATTCTAAGATTTATTGCAAAAATCGACGAGATAAAAATGTTCCTCTAGTTCACGGAAAAAGAAATACAGTTTCCAAGAACCTTATTTTGGAGAAAGCCTTGTGAACTAGCTATTTTGTTTGTTCGTGGAAAAAGCTAGTCTCTTGCCGTATATTTCATTATTTATGCCGAGAATTGAAGTTAACCTTCCAGGACGCGCGCCATCAAGCAACCGAAACTGCACCGCGCTAGCGCTGTATACGAAAAGCGAGGTTTTTTGGTAGTGTTGTACTTTTTACAACAGCGCGCGCGCTGAAGGGTTAAGGGGGATATTTATTAAAAAACAACCGTAAGAATTACCAGAGAAACCTCATATCTAGAAGAAAAAACTGAGAAATTCGAAGGAACTTTTGGAGGAATCGTCGACGAAAGTTTAGAAGGAATCTTCGGAGGAATTCCTCAAAGAATTTCTATCAGAATCCTTGGAGGAACATGTGGAGGAACTCTTATAGGAATCCGAGCAGGTTTTCTGCATAAGGCTCGGAGAAATTCTTGAAAAAAATTTCGCAAAAAATATGGGGGGCATCGTAGAGGAAATTTAGAAATCTGTTGATAAATTACAGGAAGAATCATCTCAAGAATTTTCTGTCTGCTAGAAAAAAAAAGTTTTATTCAGAGAAAATTTTGAGAATATCGAAACATAAAAGATATCCTCAAAAACATTCCTATAATATTCTTCGCTTGTATAATTTTCCGCAAAAAAAAGTCAAGTAATCCTTATTGGATTGGAATTGGTGGAATCCTTCGATAAACTCCTGGTATAATTGCCAGAAGAATTTGTAGGGGGATCCTACAAGAAATTCTTACGAAAATCTACGAAGATTCTCTCGGAAACAATTTCCAGAGGAACTCTCTAAGAAATTTGTGGTGGGATTTTCGGAAGAGTTTTTGGAATGTTTTGGGACATCTTTCAAAAATCAAAAACCCGTACGAGTTTTCGAAGTAGTTCATGCCGGAATTATCGAAAAAAAAATCTCAAATTTCTGGAAAAATCTTTGTATGTACAAATTTCTAGAGAAAATCCTAGGAAATATTTCTTTGTAGAATTTCAGAAACTCCTTCCTTGGAAAAAATCCTGGAGGAATTCCTGAGTAAATTTTCAAAGAAATTCTAATAATTATCATAGGAGCTTCCGGAGGCATCTGGGGACTAACGGAGGATCACTCAAATTCTCGGAGGATCTTCGAGGCAAATTCCGAAGAAAAATTTGGAGAACTTTGTGAAATATTCTTGAATGCGTTTCTGGAGCAATTTAAAGATGAATCCCCGGAGAAATCATTAATGATTAATGCTATAGCTTTGGTAAAACTTTTGGAGTAATCCTTGACGAAGTTCTCTAGAAATGTGCTAGAAAATTTAAGATGTAATCATCGCTGGAACACATGGAGGAATTTCAAGATGAATATCGAGCAAATGTTTGCCGGAAATATCGGAGAAAATTGTGGAGGAATCGTTTGCAGGAATTTCCGGAGGAATTTCTGCAGAATCTCTAGAAGGAATCCTCGAGGAAATTATTGAGATACTTATCGTTTAAGGCATTTTCGAAAATAAAGTGGCGTCGAAGAAATCAGAAAAACTTTTGGAAGATTTTTGAGAGAAATTCTGGATGACTCATTAGAGGAATTTCGGGAAAAAAATCCGTAGGGATTCCTAGAGATATTTTTGGAGGGCAGTTCAGAAGAACTTCTGAAGGAATACCTAGAAGAATTCTCAGAAAAAATCGTGGAAAAAAACCTGGAGAAATTCTTAGACAAATCTAGTACATTCTAATGAAAATCTTTGGAAAAAATCTTCTCAGGAATTTCTGAAGGTTTTATCGTAGGCACCAGGAACTCTGAAATGATTCTTCGAAGAACATCCTGAAAAAATGTGTAATAAGAAGTATGCGGAAGCATTTCTGGATGAATCCTTATCTGAATTCCGGTTGCCATACTTTTAGAAATTTCTCGAGAAAATTTGAATAAAAAATCTTCAGACTGACATGTGTTGTTTGTTGGCGAAGCACCCAATGATCCGGAGGGAATCAATGAAGAAGTTAAACAACCCATCGTTCATCACTCGCAGCAAATAGGTAGGTAGGTAGGCACGGTAGGTAGTTGTGTCACAGCTGCCCTGATTCAACGGCAAGCCAATTGACTGGCCAATGTTAATCAGTAGCTACAAGCGGTCTACCATATACGCTCAGGAACGAAAACATAGTGCATTCCAAAAATATCAGCGATCAAAGCTTACGAAATTACCTTTTTAAAAATGTTTTTTTTTTTCTGAAAATTTTCCGCTACATCGGGCATAGTTTTTCCGGCTTTTTTATGATTTGGGAAAAATTAGTGGAAAACTTTTTCCACTTCATACGTTTTGGTTTCCTGAGAAAATTTGCTTTCATTTTCATTAAGCAACTTTGTTTCTACGATGCTTCGTCCTCGAGTTATGATTTTTCAAAGAAGAGGCTTATATTGCACATTTGGACACTTTTCAACAAAATTGGCCATAACTCAAAAACGAAAAAAAAGTGCATTCCAAAAATTTCAGCGATTAAAGTATATTAAATTACCTTCTTAAAAATATTTTTTTTTGGAAATTTTCCATGAGTTCGGACATAGTTTTTCCGGATTTTCTTTACGAATTTTTTCAACTGTGGAAAATTTGGTGGGAATCTTTTTCCAGTTCATTTTTTTGGATTTCTGAGAAAATTTGCTTTCATTTTCTAAAAAAAAAACTTTGTTTCTACGATGCTTCGTTCTTGAGTCATGATTTTTCAAAGTAAGAAGTGTCGGGGGAACACAAAAAAATTCCACCTGAGTTTTCCGGGAAAATAGGCGACCCTGAGTTTTTCTCAATTGTTTTTTTGTTTATATATCCATGAGCCCGGTCTGTGGAAAAAGTTTCATGAAAATCTGAGATCCTTCGGCCCAAACCCGTACGGTAATTAAAAAAAATGCCCTTATGTTACCCTTTCAACTGATCATTTTGTTCAGTTGTGAAAATAACAAATTTATAACAGAGTTTGTTCTGATTTATTTGTAACAAAATTGGTTACAAAAGATTATGATGTATTTTGTTATAATTTAGTTTGAAAAAGTAATAAACAGTCCACGTCATAACAAAATTACAACATAATTTGTTAGTTATATCACAATAAGATATAATTACACAGCGTAACAAAAATGAACTTTTAATCTGTCTCAAGAGCAAACTTATGTGTCTCTGACAGATTTTGGGCGCCTAAATCCGAATCCGGGCTCAGATTTGCTCTAGCACGTCACAATTTTGAGCTATAGGGAATCGCGCTACTTGGGCGGTGGCTTCTATATTCGTCTGCTTTCCACTATAACTCAGTCAATCTTGAACCAATTGACACAATTCTTGGAATGCGGTGAGATAGGTATAGTATCTACCCGTGTACAAAATTTCAAGTCAATCGGTTCAAAATTGACCGAGTTACAGTGGAAAACAGACGAAAATAACAGACGAAGAAAACCACCGCCCAAGTAGCGCGATACCCTACCTCAATTTATAGGGCAACATATGGGATTTTGGGATTTTTTGACTGCAAGCCATTAAACACAGACATATTTTTTTAAAACCCATCAAAGGATAAATTGGTCAATTAACATCTTAATTAACGACTCATGTAAAATATGTTGTTTTACCAAATCGAATTTGATAGTTTTAAGCGATTTATATTATGTACGATATTTCCCATACAAGTCACCCTTCAAAAGTTGCATGCAAGTTTACGTAGTGACATAAAATTCTTAATTCATTCAAATTTGATTTGGCAAAACGAAATATTTTGCATGGGTCAATAATGTAGATGTTAATTGACCAATTTATTCTTTGATTGCTTAAAAAATATATTTCCATGCTTAATGGCTTGCAGTCAAAAAAGCCCAAAATCGCATATTTTGCCCTATAAATTTAGGTGTAGCTCAAAATTGTGACGTGCTGGAGCAAATCTGAGCCCAGATTCGGAATCAGCGGCCCAAAATCTGTCAGAGACACATGAGTTTGCTCTTGAGTCAAAAAAAATGTTGGGCTGTGTTATGATATATTCTTGTTATGTTCCTCTAGTCGGGAGCCGCTGCGGTGAAAAGGTTCTTTGTCGAGGAACTGGAGAATCGTCCTGCGGATATTTCGGAAGGTGGAAGCGTAGAAGATCAATGGAGTGCCATAAAGAACGCCTCCATCGCCACCGGCGAGAATAATTTGGGTGAGCTACGTACCCAGAGAAAGAAGTGAATCACAGATGAAAACTGGAGGAAGATAGAGGAGCGAAGGAACGCCAAAGTCGTGATAGAGTGAGCAAAAACACTAGGAGCCAAAGCCATAGCCCGTCAGTGCTATTCTGCTCTCGAGAAGAAAGTTAAGCGCTCATGTAAGCGGGTCAAAAGAGCGTGGGCGGACTCCCTAGCCGACGAAGGCGAGAAAGCCGCAAATACCGGCGACATTCGTCTTCTCTACGATGTCTCACGCCGCCTTAGACGCTGTCCATAAACTACGTAGACTCAATTTTGGCTATCTCAGAACACCCACCTCCCCCCCTCGTAGACTTTTGTTCATACAAAATTTTCGAAATTTGTATGGACCGTAGACTTTGGCCTGACCCCCCTCGGCCCCCCTTCGAGTCTACGTAGCTTATGGACAGGCCCTTAGTGGGACCAAGATTAATGCTACGATGCCCGTGAAAGACACGTCTGGACAGCTGTTGACCGACCCGGCTGACCAGCTGAAACGCTGGTTCGAGCACTTTGGAAACCTTTTTCAAGTGGCGGCCACGCCATCAACACCTCAGCGTGACCCGCTAAGGGTTCGACGTAATACCTGTGTAAACACCGAAGCTCCGCCAGTCCTAGGGATATAAACAACCATCCGTAGCATGAAATCGAACAGAGCCCCAGGGGTCGAGCGCATATCAGCCGAGATTCTAAAATCTGACCCCGTAGTATCTGCACAACTGCTGCATCAATTATTCTGCAACATATGGGGAACCGCAACATTTCCGGCCAACTGGTTGCAAGGCGTCTTAGTAAAGGTACCCAAAAAGGGTGACCTGATTGTATGCGATAATTGGTGAGGCAACATACTGCTGTGTATCGTTCTCTAAGTTCTGCAAAGTGATCCTCAACTGAATACAGGAGAAGATTGACGCAATTGATTGATAAATTCGTCCCAATTTTTATAGACAAACTGCCGACTTGGTAATGTTTTGAATACACGAATTTGCTTATGGGGTTTTTACTCCTGCATAGATAAAGATCCACTCAATGATAATAATAACAGTAATAATAAAAACAAATTTTCTAATCGTCAATTTATTTGAAGTATTTCATGTTTCTTTAAACCAACTAAAGAGAATGGAAAAAAGTCACTCCCCTGGTAGAAATTCAGTCTTTGGATCGATTTCTATGCAAAACAAACTGCTATCGATAACTTTCAATGCATCGTCTCCGTACAGAGATGCGTTCCTTCGTACTTCACTAGCTTTCGATAAAGAATGAACAACCAAACCACGCAGTACAACATCTTGATTACGGCGTCTTTCCACAATTTGAGATCGCTATCTAGAAGACACACCGTCCTTCCACCTTCCGTCCTACATATGTATCGTCCGATTTACTACAGCAGCGGAACGTGTGCCGACGACCATTGCATTGAATGACCGACCGCCAAAGTTGATGAAGTTATTTTCGGTCAAACGTCGTCGTCGTCGTCCCGATCGTTGCTGTGGTCCTCCAGCTCAACATTCGCGTTTCGGTTGTTATGTTTGGACGGCATGAAGGACCTACACTGGACACTTTTTCGTCATACCTGCAAGCATAGAGTCTTCGGTATTTGTTTTTCCTACATGTCTCTTCTTCGGACATTGAATCGGTTTATCGCGTTTTGAAGATCTCCCCCAATTGACTTCGGGTGGGTCCTAATTAGAAAAGATTCAAGTCACGGCGATGGCCCAACAATTGTCAGAACAATCTAATTTGCGATGCATCATTTTTTGCGGGTGGCGGTTCGGCAGACGTCTCGCTCCAAATCTTGATTTGAAATGCTCTTAACGGCTGTAATCGCATTTATTTGTTTGACATCTTTTTGGAGCTGATCCACTTTTAATATATGCATGCATTGATATGCACCTAAAGTAGTTTTTTGTGTCCTTTCAGCGCCGACCGTCGCTAGGGGGTAACCTGTTATCAATGGATACCGCCCAGGCAGGATACGGCACACAAGCGACAAAGTCTTTCCGATCCACGAGCGATTGTCTGCCAAACCAATAATGCATTCAAAAATCAATTTAGCACATCTTTACGGCCACCGCCGCCGCCGCAGCCGCCGCGTGCCGACTGATCGAATCCGATCGGGTACAAATTGCCCTGCTGATCTATGCAAATTAACCTTGTCTGCGGTTGCTGCGGATTGCACACGCGACTGACTGCGAGCCTGCTGCCGTGCCATGGCATAGCGAGCGACGTGCGAACGGGCATAAACCGTCAAAACCGCATAATGCAAGAAGCGCGCTGACTGCACATTGGCACTCTGGATGAAACGGGCGGGAGGCGCACTATGGGGTATTCAGGTGATACAGCTGGTCAAAGTCGGCGGTTGATTATAAATAATTATTGGATGAGGTTGTTTCAGTATTCAGTTCAGTTTCAGTTGCCAATCGGTTCAGTATTTCCGAATCCATAAAGGTAAACCTAGAGAGACAGACAGTCCGTAAGGGAAAATCGACGGTGGATGCGATTCGGGTAGTCATCGAGAATGCCCAGAAGGCGTCCAAGAAAAAACGGAGAGGTGATCGATTCTGCGCTGTGGTAACGATAGACGTCAAAAATGCGTTTAATAGTGCCAGCTGGGAGGCTATCGCCGTAGCGCTACACAGTATGCGGGTTCCCGATTATCTGTGCCAGATCTTACGGAGCTACTTCCAGAACAGGGTACTGGTGTACGAGACCAACGAAGGGCAGAGGTCTATAGAAGTAACGGCAGGTGTTCCACAAGGGTCCATACTAGGCCCAACACTCTGGAATGCCATGTACAACGGCGTACTGTCGTTAAAACTTCCCAAAGGAGTCGTCATTGTGGGCTTCGCAGACGACGTCGTGTTGACGGTAATGGGAGAGACTCTTGAAGAAGTTGAAATGCTGGCGACGGAATCAATGTCCACTGTTGAAAGATGGATGACTGGGGTCAAGCTACAGATTGCCCATCACAAAACGGAGGTGCTTCTGGTCAGCAACTGTAAAGCAGTCCAAACGATGGAGATCGTAGTCGGAGAGCATGTTATCACATCGAAACGAGCTTTGAAGCATCTAGGAGTGATGGTCGATGATCGACTTAACTTCAAGGAGCACGTTGACTACGCCTGCGGAAAGGCAGCGAAGGCTGTCAATGCTATAGCGACGATCATGCCGAACGTCGGGGGACCACGAAGTAGTAAGAGGCGTCTTCTGGCGAGCGTAGCAGGCTCAATACTCAGGTATGGTGCCCCAGCATGGGCTGAAGCACTGAGTACGAAGCGGAATCGAAGAGCGCTAGACAGCGCATTCCGACTCATGGCCACTCGGGTCGCCAGCGCGTACAGAACCATTTCGACGGAGGCAGTATGTGTTATCGCGGGAATGATGCCCATTTGCATCACCATCGCCGAAGACGTGGAATGCTACCAACGCAGAAGTACCAGGAGCGTAAGAGATATCGTCAGAGCGAACTCGTTGGCTAAATGGCAGCAAGAGTGGGACAATTCGGCGAATGGCAGGTGGACTCACCGGCTTATCCCTAGCGTGTCAGCGTGGGTGAATAGGAAGCATGGGGAGGTGAACTTCCATCTGACGCAGTTCCTGTCCGGCCATGGCTGCTTCAGGAAGTACCTGCACCGGTTTGGGCATGCTCTTTCGCCCTTTTGCCCGGAGTGTGTTAACGTGGAGGAGTCACCGGAACATGTCGTTTTCGAATGCCCCAGGTTCGAAGAAATTCGCGTCTTGCTGGGCGGAGTGACAGTCGACAACATTGTCGAAGAGATGTGTCGCGATGAAAACACGTGGAACGCTGTCGACAGAGCAGTAACGAGGATGCTGTCCGCGCTGCAGAGGAAGTGGCGCGAAGACCAGAGAGCGGCGGAACGCGATCCGGGTAGGCATGATCCACCGCCGGGGACATGACTGAGTCGTCCGTAACGTGGCACCGGTTTTTGGTCGTCGGAGCGCCGGTGAACCGGAAGTCCACCACCAACCGGAATCGCCGGACCGACTTCGGCACCTTACTGGTTGGGATAGAAACATCGGTATCGGGAGAACTTCCACCGCCGGGGTTTTTCTCCGTCGGAGTAGGCTAGGGCCACCGCCGGGGACTAGACCGAGTCTATCGCGAAGAAGCACCGGAATTTGGTCGTCGGGGCGCCTGTGAACCGGAAGCCAGTCTCCAACCGGAATCGCAGGAGAGACCTCGGCACCTGTCTGGGAAGAAACGGTTTCGGAAGATGTTCCACTGCCGGGGAACTCTTTGTCGGCGTAGGGTAGATCCACCGTCGGGGACTACACGAGTCGTGCGCGGAAAGCTGAAGTGCTTAATGGCGCAACGGCGGCACGGGGAGGACACCGTTCGGAGCAAGCTAGTAGGATCCGAATGCCTTGCGTGGTATTAGAATAACAAATTGTGTGTATGTTGTACCTATGTGTCGCTGAATGGCGATGTTAGGTACTAACATTAGAACGTGTAGAATAACAAATTTGAAACTAAGCATGTTGTCCGCTTAATGGCGAGCCAACACCAACCGGAGTAAGCAAAATACGAGACGTGTATGAGTATAGATTAGGAGCGACAAAAAGTGCATGAGCACAGTAGAAGAAGAGCGCATGAGCGCATTGCCCCCCCTGAAGCAGTCGCATATCAGTGGTACCAGGGGGATCGAGGCATCAAGGTGTAGCAGAGTTTTTCCAATCGGTTTTCTCTGCTGGGGAGGTTGGGAGGAAAAAAAAAAAAACAGACAGACAGACAGACAGACAGACAGACAGACAGACAGACAGACAGACAGACAGACAGACAGACAGACAGACAGACAGACAGACAGACAGACAGACAGACAGACAGACAGACAGACAGACAGACAGACAGACAGACAGACAGACAGACAGACAGACAGACAGACAGACAGACAGACAGACAGACAGACAGACAGACAGACAGACAGACAGACAGACAGACAGACAGACAGACAGACAGACAGACAGACAGACAGACAGACAGACAGACAGACAGACAGACAGACAGACAGACAGACAGACAGACAGACAGACAGACAGACAGACAGACAGACAGACAGACAGACAGACAGACAGACAGACAGACAGACAGACAGACAGACAGACAGACAGACAGACAGACAGACAGACAGACAGACAGACAGACAGACAGACAGACAGACAGACAGACAGACAGACAGACAGACAGACAGACAGACAGACAGACAGACAGACAGACAGACAGACAGACAGACAGACAGACAGACAGACAGACAGACAGACAGACAGACAGACAGACAGACAGACAGACAGACAGACAGACAGACAGACAGACAGACAGACAGACAGACAGACAGACAGACAGACAGACAGACAGACAGACAGACAGACAGACAGACAGACAGACAGACAGACAGACAGACAGACAGACAGACAGACAGACAGACAGACAGACAGACAGACAGACAGACAGACAGACAGACAGACAGACAGACAGACAGACAGACAGACAGACAGACAGACAGACAGACAGACAGACAGACAGACAGACAGACAGACAGACAGACAGACAGACAGACAGACAGACAGACAGACAGACAGACAGACAGACAGACAGACAGACAGACAGACAGACAGACAGACAGACAGACAGACAGACAGACAGACAGACAGACAGACAGACAGACAGACAGACAGACAGACAGACAGACAGACAGACAGACAGACAGACAGACAGACAGACAGACAGACAGACAGACAGACAGACAGACAGACAGACAGACAGACAGACAGACAGACAGACAGACAGACAGACAGACAGACAGACAGACAGACATCTTATATGATTACTGGTTGTCTGGGTTTTGACCATCCGGCTCGGCCGGTTATCCAATAGTGCGGCGCACGACCAACACCCGAATCACACAAGAAAAAAAGCGAAAACAACAAAAATGCAATCCCGCTGTGAGCCGATAATGATCGGTGTTAATCTGGTTGTCGTCGCGGCACGCGGCACCACACTACTAGTCCTGGCTTGGCTGGGTCCGATTCATTTCCGACAACATTCACAAAACAACACAAAACACACAAACCGACTGCGGACTGACGATGGTTGCTTCTTCACCTAATTTCGATAGACGGTAGGCAGGTAGGTAGGTCGGTATCTAAAAACTGCAGCAGCCAATTTAGAGAGAATTGCATGCATCCTTCTTCTCCTGACCTTCCGCGCGCGCGGCCTAACCGCAACCCAGCCAGTAGGTCCAGCAAGCAAAAGGGGTAATTCCAATCCTTAACGAATAATTTTTACATATTTTTTGACAACCGAGGGAAAAAATGTCATAATTTATAAAATTTATTTTCCATTCTGGCTGCAGCTCAGAAGTCTCGCTGCGGCAGCAGCAACAGCAGCAGCAGCACAGGATGGAAATTAAATTAGCCCAGTCAGTCGAATCGTTGCATGTTGTTGTATCTTATGACTCGCGCAGTGTTCAGAGATCGTTTCCCCGGGAGGAGTTGCATCGCTCTAACCTAACCGAAAGCGAACGGTCCGTCGTCGGTTGTGACAATCAATTCAAACGATGTCGATGATGATGGAGATGGCGTAGACGCCGCTGGTGGTCAATTGAGCTGTTTATGCTGCGCAAAGGCCAGCAGCGACAACTGGCAGGTAGGTCTAGAGATTCTACAGCAGCGGTGACTCCAGCCAGATTGCAGACGTTCAGGTCTCGACCTCGGGAACCTTGGATGACATCTACATTTCGTGTTTAGTTGATATTCATATTTTTCCGGTGCCTGTTAAAATCATATCCAAATGATGAGTGAGCTTTGACGAAGATGGTTGGTAATGGGGGTCATTTTAGCTACGGAATGTTCAAGAAGGGTAAGAAGTATTGAAATTTTGATAGGTAAGTAGTTAGTCGAGCACATCTTGGTTACTTCAGCTGTGATGCCATCCATACGATAAGGGTCATGCCCTCTGAAGTAGTTATATTACACTGCCTTGATTCCTCGTGCCAACAATCTCCGCTTTAATCTGGTGTTCATTAAAGTACTACTTCCACCTTTCAATTATTTTACATACCCTTTGTCATTCCATCGGGCTCATTACATACACTTAAACCTCAATTTATGCACATGGCTGGGAGTGCATAAAATATAAAAAGGCATAAAATGAGGGAAATTTGTGCATTAAATAAGTTTGGGCTTCAATTAGGTTCAATCTAGTTCGTGAGAACAGATCTTGAACCTGGGCATTTGAAGTGGGGCTAAGGGGGTTTCCATAAAGTTCCCAGAGCGCCCAGAAAGGGGATTCCAAAGGGCTTCAGAGGCATTTCAGGGGATTTGAGGTGCCGTTTAAGGGCGTTCTGTCAGGTTTTGATGGCGTTTTCATGAGAAATTCAGGGGCATTTCAATAGAATTTTGGGGGTTTCAGGAACGTTTCAAAGGCAATTCAGGGGATCTCAGGAGCCTTCAAAAGGCGTTACAAGGGGTTTAAGAGGCGTTGCACGGCATTTCAGAGTAATTTCAGAGAATTTCAGGGGGTTTCAGGAGCATTTTAAGGGCGTTCCTAGTAATTTTAGAGGCGTGTGATAGCATTTCAGGGGCGTTTCGCAGTATTTCAGGTCAGGATCGTTTCAGGGGGTTTCAAGAACATCCCTTAATCAAATAGCATTTCACAAGCGTTTCAACGGATTTTGAGATGGAATTCCTGAAAATCCTCTGTAACTTCCTGAAACGCCTCAAAGATCCCCCTAAAACCCTCTCGGTCCCCATGTAACGCACCTGAGACGCTTAGATACTTCCTAAAACTCCTCCGTAACGCTTCCGTAACGCCTCTTAATCCCGCCAAAACGCTCTGAAACATCTCTGTAACAAATGCTTCCAAAATCCTTTTTAAACCCTCTCGTACCTAAAGTAACGCACCTAAGACACTCATTGGCGTAACTAGGTCATAGCTCTAGGGGGGGGGGGGGGGGTGGCAAGGCCATGTCGGAGGGGGCCAGCCCCCCCGCTGGCCACCCCCTATTTACGCCAATGAAGACACTCCGAAAGCCCCGAAAATTCCTCCGTATCGCTTCCGTAACGCCTCTGTATCCCAAAACCCCAAAATCCCTCTAAATTCCCCACGGACCCTATATTACGCATCTGAGACGCTCCGAAACCCCCGAAAACTCCTCCGTAATGCCTCCGAATCCCGCCGAAATGGCTCTGAAATGCTTCTAAAATCCCCCTGGAACCCCCTCGGACCCCATGTAACAAACCTGAGACCCTCAGAAACCCCCGAAAACGCCTCTGAATCCCGCCAAAAATGCTCTGAAACTTCCTGAAATGCCTCCAAAATCCCTCTAAAATCCCCTCGGACCCAATGTAATGCATCTGAACCTCCAAAAACGCCTGCCTAACATCTCTGAATCCCTCTAAGACCCACTTGGACCCCATGTAACGCACGTGAAACCCTCGGAAACCCCCGAAAACGTACCTGTAACGCCTCCAAAACCCGTAAAAATCCTCTGAAACTCTCTGCAATGCTTCCGAAAACCCCCTCAGACCCCCGAAAACCTCCCTGAGATCACCTGGTACCCCGCGGCAACCCCTTAGGAAATCTCCTGAAACGCTCTGAAACATCTCTGTAACAAATGCTTCCAAAATCCCTTTTAAACCCTCTCGTACCTAAAGTAACGCACCTAAGACACTCATTGGCGTAACTAGGTCATAGCTCTAGGGGTGGGGGGGGGGGGCGGGTGGCAAGGCCATGTCGGAGGGGGCCAGCCCCCCCTGGCCACCCCCTATTTACGCCAATGAAGACACTCCGAAAGCCCTGAAAATTCCTCCGTATCGCTTCCGTAACGCCTCTGTATCCCAAAACCCCAAAATCCCTCTTAATTCCCCACGGACCCTATATAACGCATCTGAGACGCTCCGAAACCACCGAAAACTCCTCCGTAATGCCTCCGAATCCCGCCGAAATGGCTCTGAAATGCTTCTAAAATCCCCCTGGAACCCCCTCGGACCCCATGTAACAAAATCCCTCTTAATTCCCCACGGACCCTATATAACGCATCTGAGACCCTCAGAAACCCCCGAAAACGCCTCTGAATCCCGCCAAAAATGCTCTGAAACTTCCTGAAATGCCTCCAAAATCCCTCTAAAATCCCCTCGGACCCAATGTAATGCATCTGAACCTCCAAAAACGCCTGCCTAACACCTCTGAATCCCTCTAAGACCCACTTGGACCCCATGTAACGCACGTGAAACCCTCGGAAACCCCCGAAAACGTACCTGTAACGCCTCCAAAACCCGTAAAAATCCTCTGAAACTCTCTGCAATGCTTCCGAAAACCCCCTCAGACCCCCGAAAACCTCCCTGAGATCACCTGGTACCCCGCGGCAACCCCTTAGGAAATCTCCTGAAACGCTCTGAAACATCTCTGTAACAAATGCTTCCAAAATCCCTTTTGAACCCTCTCGTACCTAAAGTAACGCACCTAAGACACTCATTGGCGTAACTAGGTCATAGCTCTAGGGGGGGGGGGGGGTGCGGGTGGCAAGGCCATGTCGGAGGGGGCCAGACCCCCTGGCCACCCCCTATTTACGCCAATGAAGACACTCCGAAAGCCCTGAAAATTCCTCCGTATCGCTTCCGTAACGCCTCTGTATCCCAAAACCCCAAAATCCCTCTTAATTCCCCACGGACCCTATATAACGCATCTGAGACGCTCCGAAACCACCGAAAACTCCTCCGTAATGCCTCCGAATCCCGCCGAAATGGCTCTGAAATGCTTCTAAAATCCCCCTGGAACCCCCTCGGACCCCATGTAACAAACCTGAGACCCTCAGAAACCCCCGAAAACGCCTCTGAATCCCGCCAAAAATGCTCTGAAACTTCCTGAAATGCCTCCAAAATCCCTCTAAAATCCCCTCGGACCCAATGTAATGCATCTGAACCTCCAAAAACGCCTGCCTAACACCTCTGAATCCCTCTAAGACCCACTTGGACCCCATGTAACGCACGTGAAACCCTCGGAAACCCCCGTGTCAGCAACAGGGGACACTTCAGGGTTCGGTCGGAATCTCGGGACGTACCTGCCGGAGAGAGGGACCAAATGTCAGCAACAGGGGACACTTCAGGGTTCGGTCGGAATCTCGGGACGTACCTGCCGGAGAGAGGGACCAAATGTCAGCAACAGGGGACACTTCAGGGTTCGGTCGGAATCTCGGGACGTACCTGCCGGAGAGAGGGACCAAATGTCAGCAACAGGGGACACTTCAGGGTTCGGTCGGAATCTCGGGACGAACCTTCCGGGAGACCGTATCCGGTATCAGCAACTAGGGACTTCCTTCAGGGAGGCGGATCGTACCAGATGCCAGCGATCGGGGACTTCCTTCCGGGAGACGGACCGTACCGGATGCCAACAACCAGATTATGTCGCTGCAGTATTTCTCTTGCGGATTTCAGGGGTCAGGTTCAGTTCGGAATTCTTGACTTGGGAGGACTAATTTCGGGACTGTAGGTTTGAGTTTTTTCAGGTTTGGAGGTTTGAGTTTTTGGTTGAATTGCTTCTGCTTCGATTGAAAGTTTTTGAAGTAATGACAGATTCGTTTTTTTTTCTTTAATGCATAGCCACCTATGACCGTTTCATGGTCGTCATCATGACCTCGTTGCTATCGGTAACATTCTCCGGGGCCGGAACAGAAGTGGCCTTGAGTAAAATAATTTTGCTAACAGGTCGAGTAAACGTTGATCTTGCAGTTCGTACTACGACAGTTCGAATTCTTCCATCCGGTCCATGAATCACCTTCTCGATTAGCCCTTTAGGCCAACATCCACGATGCAACGACTCGTCAACAATCATCACAAAATCTCCGAGTCTATATTCATGATAATTACGGTTGTCCTGCCACCTTTGTCGCTTCAGTAACTCTGGACGGTAGGCCGAAACCCATTTTCGCCAGAAACGATCAGCAAATACTTGCGCGTGCTTGTAAGCTGCTCTACAATCTAAATTGCTCTCGTCAAAATTGTGGTCGTACTGCATATAGTTGTTTCTGCCAAGTAACAGCATGTTCGGAGTTATTGGTTCTGGTTCTTGAGGGTCATCGGAAACTTCGGTCAGCGGTCTGTTGTTCACAATATTCATGACTTCACATAACGTTGTTCGGAGAACCAGGTCGGTAGGATGTCTTTCCTTCAGCATAGCACGAAGACCGGTCTTGACTGAACGAACTAATCTTTCCCAGCAGCCACCGAAGTGAGGCGCGCCTGGTGGGATAAAATCCCACTCGATTCCTCTGACGCTGAGTGTCTCCTCTATTTGCTGCTGATCGAGTGTCCTGACAAGATTCTTGAGCTCCTGATTGGCTCCCGCAAAATTTGTTCCGTTGTCGGTCAAAATTTTCTGTGGAACACCGCGTACCGCCATAAAGCACCGAATCGCCATTATACAACTGCTGGTATCCAGGGATGGAACCACTTCCAAATGTATTGCTCGACTGGTCATGCAGGTGAATAGTACGGCCCAACGTTTCTCGATTCGTCGGCCAACCTTCACCACCAAAGGGCCGAAATAATCAATTCCAGTGTGTGTAAAGGGGAATACAAAAGGGGTAGTCCGGACTGGTGGCAAGTTTCCCATCTGAGCTATATTTGGCTTTCCACGTAGCTCTCGGCATCTCAAACAAGAATCTCCAAACTTCTTGACTTGAGAACGAATTTTCAGGATGCGATGTCGTTGTTTCAAATTGTTGATGATTGTTTCTAATCCTTGATGAGCATTGGCATTGTGAAACGTCTTAATTAGCAAATTTGTGAAACTGTGATTATCGGGCAGTATAACAGGATTATTTACGGCAAACGGCTTACTATTGTCTTGAATTCGACCTTTCATCCTGATGATTCCATCAATCAAAACTGGAGAGTAGGTGTATAATCGGCTTGATTTCTTCACAAATCCAGATGATTTCAAACTGCCGATTTCGTCACGGAAAGCGTCCATTTGAACTCTTTTGTACCACAGATTTCGTGCTTCTTCCATATCATGCACGTTGATCATAAATTGCTTTGGTTTTTCTTGTTTAGGCAGTGACAGAATTTTCCTCATCTTTAAGTAGTAAGCAGTCGATCTAATCAAACGATTGTAATCCGAAAATCGTCTAATATCAGGCAGATCTATGATATTTTCGTGTTCGTCCCTTTGATGAAAAATTGTTTCTTCGATTGCTTCACATTCCATATGATAGTTCACGGACTCATTTGATGACATCGTTAAACATTCTTGATTTGGCCATTCACTCTGATGGTATCTCAAGAATTCTGGACCACGCAGCCAATCAGACATGTTCATAAATTTTGATGATTTAGTCGCAAGATCTGCAACATTTAAACTTGAAGGAATCCATCTCCACATCGCAGTGTTATGTCCGTTGTCTTTGATCTTGGAAACTCGTGATCCTACGTAGGCAGCTAGTTTCTCCTTCGTGCAGAGCCAAGCCAAACATATTTTCGAATCAGTCCAGAAGTAAGTTGCGGATACTTCAACTTCCAGTTCTGTCTCTATTACCTTCATCATTTGGCTGGATAGTACGCATCCTTGCAGTTCCAGTCTTGGCACAGTTTGAGACTTTAGAGGAGCTACACGTGATTTAGCCATAACCAAAGCAACGTGTGTTTTGTCCGGACACCGATGAACCATGTAGATTACGCTTGCAAAGGCTTTGTCACTTGCATCTGAAAATGCGTGCAGTTCTACACTACGGAACGACGGAATTTCGGGGAAATAGTATCTGGGAACTCGAATCTCCTTCAGCTGTGCAGTTTGTTGGAGCCATTCTATCCATTTTGGAGCCAAACCATCAGGAATTTGATCATCCCATGCAATTTGAAGACGCCACAGGTCTTGAAACAGTATTTTCAAATGTATTGTAACTGGAGACAGTACGTTCAGTGGATCAAAAATACTCATCATAAACTGCAACAACTGTCGCTTAGTAGGAATATTAGTTCCGGAACGCAGAGCTTCGTCAAGCTTCGGGAAATTCAAGGGAAATACAAATTCATCGGTACTGAGGTTCCATTGTAGACCAAGAATGTGGACCTCCGCACTCGGTTCAGCTCTCAGCGCGGGATCGAGGGATTGCAAAACAGCATCGGAGTTTGAGACGAATTTAACCAGTTTGAATCCACCGTGTTCATGTGCCGCGATTACGTTCTTCACCAAATCGATCGCTTCTTCCTCCGTATCCGTGGAATCAAAATAGTCATCGACGTAATGCTGTTTGACTATTGGGCGTACGACTCCTGGTAGACGATCTTCGAGTTCCTTAGCGTTGAAGTTCTTAATGAATTGGGCAATCGATGGAGACGATACTGCGCCGAAAATCATTGCCATCATCACGTAGACTTCGGGGGGATCTGTGCGGTTCATTCCGCGCCAAAAGAATCGCTGGGAATGCTGATCTTGCTCTCTGATACGCACCTGATGAAACATTTCCTTAATATCCGCCATGAAAGCCACCTTCTTCTGTCTTCCTCTCATTAGAACTGCTATCAATGGCGGAACGAAATCGGGTCCTTTCAGTAAAAGATCGTTCAAGGAGAAACCATGAGATTTTGCTTTTGCGTCCATCACCAAACGAAATTTGTTAGCACTCACTACACTGAAATGTAGCAGATACCATGTGTTAGACGGTTCATCCAGTTCATCGGGTCTGAGCTTCCTGGCGTACCCTTTCTCAATATAAGCATTGATTTTCTCACAATACTGCTCAGCAAAATTCTGGTCTGCATCCATCTTCTTCTCCATAATGTTTAGTCGCCGGAGTGCTTGTGGCTTACTGTCTGGGAACACAAAATTGTTATAGCGGTAAATCTGTCCAACTTCGAAACGATCATTACATCGATTCAGTGTGCGATTCATAATGTCCAATGCTCGTTCATCTTCTTCGGACATTTTCGGACCTTGATCTCGGATACCAAAATCTTCAACTTTGTATAGCTCTTTTATCATTTCGTTCAGCTCTAGATCTTGATCGTTTGAACAGAGAAAAACATGGAATTGATCAGCAATATCCGTTGTGCCAGGTTCAATCGCACCGTGTATTGTCCATCCAAGATGACAACGCGTTAGTTGTAGGCCTCTTTCTGAATACTGGACTGTTTTCAGAGGAACAATAAGGCCAGCATTGTTGGATCCAATCAAAATTTTAGGAGTGGCATTCTGGATCATCAGCAACTTTTCCTCATCAAGAAGCGGATACAGGCGCTTGATCCTGTCGATGTCGAGGTTCACACGAGGAAGATTCATGTTCTTGATGGTTCGCATGTTGTCCAGTTCATACCACTTAGCCTGCTCGCTAGGTCCAGAAATTTGGAAAGACAGGATCTTTGACTCGGAATCGTTGTGCAAAATTCCGTTTGTCCAGCGGTAGGTCACAGGAGAAACTGGACCGCTCAGCTCCATCTGATCAGCAAGCTCCGAATCGATCATCGAGAGTGAAGATCCTTCATCGAATAGAGCGAAAACATCCTGAACTTTACCATGGCTACGAATTCGAACTTTACCAACACGCAGCAGAGTGGTCACATTCCTACCATTGACGTGGCAGACATCCTCAGCATCCTTGTTTCCGAACTTGCGAAATGGTTTTTTACTTTCTCTATCCGAGTGCACTAATTCATGATGATTTTTGTTGCATACTGCACACGTTCTATCAGATCGACAGTTGCGGCGCGAATGGTCTTGCTTCAAACAAATGTAACAAACGTTACACGATCTCGCAGCAGAACGGCGTTGCTCAACGGAAAGTTTGGCAAACTTATCGCACTTGACGAGGCTCAGATGATCATTGGCATTGCACAGTGGACACGTCTTTTGTGGGTCTGCAGGACGAGCGTTGACATTCAGAACAGGTGGCTTGGATCTGGTAAACGGCACATCTCTACGGTCATCTCTACGTTCTTTTTTATTGAGGAAGATGGGATTCAAGCTTGCCAGTTGGTTTTCCATTTCATCCTCCAACCACCGCGAAAAAACTTGAAAATCAACGATCGTGTCCTGCTTCAGCAAAAACGCTTTGTGGCGTACCCACATTTGCTTACTGAATAATGGCAGTTTCTCGACCAGGTGGGAAATCAGCTCAGGGTTCATCAGGTACATCTCAGCGTTCACATTTTTCAGCGCCACCGCGGTACCGATGACAGCGTTGTAGAACGTACGGAACGATTCGATGTTTCCTTCCTTCACGTAATCCAGATTTCGTAGTAACTCCAGTCTGTTAGCTACTACCCACTCAGTGCGGCCGAAATTGGATTTCAGCATTCTCATTATCAGGCTAACGTTCTCAGGAGCAGACAGTAAACATTCCACAGCCTTGCGTGCTTTGCCCTGTAGAGCGTTGTTCAATCTTCTGAGGTTCTCTCTATCGGTTAGATTGTATTCGTCGGTGGACATCTTAAATTCGTTTTCGAAGATTGGCCAGTCATTTATGTTTCCAGAAAACTGCGGTAAATCCTTCACGTGGCGATTTTGAAGAGCCTTGAAAGCGTGACACAGTACGTCATTCACACCCTTCTCAGGGATATCACGCTGAACAGCTTCGGTGCCCGCATGATCGATGTTTTCAGCGTTCTCCATTCCATCGTTTCGGTCAATCCAGTTTTGTACACGTTGCATGGAGCTACAGGTCGAATCTCCAGAACCGGAACGCAGCTCACTTATCTGGATAGCACGTTCGCGTTTTCGTTTGATGAACTCTGCCTTTTTCTGCTCTCTCTTGAGTTCCAAATCTTTCTGGATCTTGAGCTCTTCCAGACGTTGCTCAGCCAAAATCCTATCTTGCTCCAACGACGCACGTAACTCCTGTTCTTCTAACTCGTCGACAAGCTCCAGAGCTCTGATTTGGCTTTGTGTTTTGCTCACTGCTGACTGCCTACTTCTACGCGAACGATTACTAACACTACCAACGGACGCGGAATCTCTCACCGATTTTGACAGCGACTTATGACTACCAGATTCTACTTGTTCATTATCAACAGCCTCATTAACAGCAGGACCTATAGGTACATTTTTCGCTACGGGGGTTCTTTGCATGGTTGCTCGTTCTAGTTTCGGGATTTCACAATAATAATCGATAAGGTTTTTTGGGACTGTACCTGCGTTACACCGTCTGGGACGTCGCAGGTGATCTTCCATATAAACTGGAAGCTTGGCTTCGAAGGACCAAATGTCAGCAACAGGGGACACTTCAGGGTTCGGTCGGAATCTCGGGACGTACCTGCCGGAGAGAGGGACCAAATGTCAGCAACAGGGGACACTTCAGGGTTCGGTCGGAATCTCGGGACGTACCTGCCGGAGAGAGGGACCAAATGTCAGCAACAGGGGACACTTCAGGGTTCGGTCGGAATCTCGGGACGTACCTGCCGGAGAGAGGGACCAAATGTCAGCAACAGGGGACACTTCAGGGTTCGGTCGGAATCTCGGGACGTACCTGCCGGAGAGAGGGACCAAATGTCAGCAACAGGGGACACTTCAGGGTTCGGTCGGAATCTCGGGACGAACCTTCCGGGAGACCGTATCCGGTATCAGCAACTAGGGACTTCCTTCAGGGAGGCGGATCGTACCAGATGCCAGCGATCGGGGACTTCCTTCCGGGAGACGGACCGTACCGGATGCCAACAACCAGATTATGTCGCTGCAGTATTTCTCTTGCGGATTTCAGGGGTCAGGTTCAGTTCGGAATTCTTGACTTGGGAGGACTAATTTCGGGACTGTAGGTTTGAGTTTTTTCAGGTTTGGAGGTTTGAGTTTTTGGTTGAATTGCTTCTGCTTCGATTGAAAGTTTTTGAAGTAATGACAGATTCGTTTTTTTTTTCTTTAATGCATAGCCACCTATGACCGTTTCATGGTCGTCATCATGACCTCGTTGCTATCGGTAACACCCCGAAGACGTACCTGTAACGCCTCCAAAACCCGTAAAAATCCTCTGAAACTCTCTGCAATGCTTCCGAAAACCTTCACAAGACGCGACGCGAGACAAGACATAACACTTATCGTTCTTACAATCGTCAAGGATTTAAAAAATTACCTTTTTTTAACTGTCGGACATTGTCCCGAAGATGGGCAACATCGCGCCCGAAACCGGTCGACAGAAAAGGTAATTTTTTAAATCCTTGACGATTGTAAGAACGATAAGTGTTATGTCTTGTCTCGCGTCGCGTCTTGTGAATGTCAGTTTGTTCTTACGTTAGCGCAAAACATAAAAATGAGTGTTCTTCCGAAAACCCCCTCAGACCCCCGAAAACCTCCCTGAGATCACCTGGTACCCCGCGGCAACCCCTTAGGAAATCTCCTGAAACTCCCCTGTGACTTCCATTTGCGCATACCTAAAAACAGCTCCTGACCTCCGTTGCAATAGTTACCGTCGTTAGTGAATATTGTTATGCACAATATTGATTCTGAGTAGCTTTCCTTTTTTATTATGGATTTGCGAAGAAGTTTAAGGAGCGCGAGTGGCTAGAAGGTAAAAAAGGGGGGGGGGGGGGTAGGTGTAATACAAGCTCTTAGAGGGCTTTTGTCGGTGTTTTAAGAAGGTTTTATAGGCGTTTCAAGGTTTTCTAGGGCGTTCAAGGCCTTCCGGGAGGTTTCTGAGGGTTTTAGGGATCTTCCAAGGCTCTCAGATGAGCTTTACGGACGTTTCAGGAGGCTTCGATGGGTTTTAGGAGTCTTCACAGGGTCTCCGGTGAACTTCAAGGAGGTTTTCGAGGCATTTAAGGCATTTTAAGTCGCTTCAAAGCGTTGCAACACGTTTCATGGCGTTTCAGTAGGTTTCAGAGAGGTTTTATGGGGCTTCACAGGTCCTCAACGATGGATTTATTTTCGTAATCCAAACCTCAATTTGTTCATCGAGCTCATGTTTCTGGTGTGCACATGGATGCCAAAAAATTACAACAGTGCAATTGTTGATTTATTGCTGGACATTTTTTAACCGGTAGAACCTGTAACTGGATATTTTTAACCGAACCATACTGGACAAGAACACTGTAACTATTGAGTCCCTGAAGAAGGTCCCAAACGGACCGAAACGTCGGACAAAATAAAATAGTGTTTTATTTTTTGTCAAGACTGACAAGCCACCACGAAACAGTTCCGTAAAACAGTCGAACACACCAACGATGTAAGGTTTTAAGGCCGAGAAGGTCTTTAGGCCGAAAATGTCTTTAGACTGAAAAGATCATTAGGCCGAATTTTTTTATCTGTATTATTGAGATTTTTTAGGCTAGGCTACTTAGTTCATCTCGGGACCCACGCTTTACTGCTCTTCCGAAGGAAGAACTCACATTTTGGGAGTGAGATTCGATCCCAGGTCTTCGGCGTGATAGTCAAGTGTTCTAACCATTACACCAAGTCCGCTTCACTAAGCCGAAAATATTTTAGGGCGAAAAGGGTTTTAGGCCGAAAAGGTCTTTAGGACAAAAAGGTCTTTGTGCCGAAAAGGTCTACTAAAGGTAATCTTTCTATTTCTCTTTACGTCTTTAAGGTCTTAAGGTCGAAAAGATCTTTATGCCGAAAAGGTCATTAGGTCGAATACGTCTTGTCCGAAAAGGTCTTCAGGCCAAAAAGCTCTCTAGGCCGAAAAGGTCTTTAGGCAGAAATGTTCTTTAGGCCGAAAAGACATTAAGGCCGAAAAGATCTTCAGGCCGAAAAGGTCATTATGTCGAATAGGTCTTTGGTTTTTTTGGGGTCTCCAGTTAGCCTAATGGTTAAGGCTATGGATCGCCAATCCGGAGATGGCGGCTTCGATTCCCGTTCCGGTCGGGAAAATTTGTACTTGCCTCACAATCAGTGCTGAAAAATTCATTTCGTCATATCTAAATTCAATCACCTACAGCTCATTTTGGAGGCTGAACCTGAGAATATGGTATATGAAAGACTTGTGCAGCTAGACCAGTTCTTCTAGAAAGTCTCGAAAAAACCGCTATTTTTCGAATATTTAACGTAAATGTCACGGGCTTCCTTTGAAAAATGCCAAATGATATTCACGGTGAATATCATTTAGCATTTTTCAAAGGTGGTCCGTGACATTTACCTTGAACTAGCTGTCCCCGGCAAACTTTGTCTTGCCTACTGCGTTTTTTGACGTTTCTAGTACCTGTCCAAGCCCAAGTCCCCGTTCAAAATGTATGAAAACCCGATTTTCAAAAACTCTCAATTTCTCCATGTTTTTTGCCTCATAAACCTTCCTTGGGTGAAAACTAACAGAACAAAACTTAGACGACCCAAATCGGACCATCCGTTCACAAGTTATGCGCGGTCCCACGTATGCCACTACATTTTTATATATATAGATATTCGAAAAATATCGGTTTTTCCGTGACTTTCTAGCAGAACTGGTCTAGCCACACAAGTTTTTCATATACCATATTCTCAGGTTCAGCTTCTAAAATTAGCTGTAGGCGATTGAATTTAGATATGACGAAATGAAATTTTCAACACTGAATGGCAGGCAAAGAAAACTCTTCAAATAATAACTGTGGAAGTGTTCATAGAACACTAAGTTGAAGCGAGGCTGGCCAAGTCCCAGTGGGGACGTCGAGTCATAAAGAAGAATAAGGTCTTTGGTTTTAAGGCCGAAAAGGTCTTCAGGCTGAAAAGGTCATTTTTCATAATCTTAAGTATCCCATCTGTTTTGATCATGTATTTAACTTTATCCTAATGGCTGGTACCTTAATAGAATTTACCTAAACGGAGAATCCAGTGTGAAGCGTTTATAACAATGACCCTTTATCATAGGAATTTTTAGCCCGAGGCTCTCTCTCTCTCTCTTCTTGGCGTAACGTCCTCATTGGGACAAAGCCTGCTTCTCAGCTTAGTGTTCTATGAGCACTTCCACAGTTATTAACTGAGAGCTTCCTCTGCCAATGACCATTTTGCATGCGTATATCGTGTGGCAGGCACGAAGATACTCTATGCCCAAGGAAGTCAAGGAAATTTCCTTTACGAAAAGATCCTGGACCGACCGGGAATCGAACCCGTCACCCTCAGCATGGTCATGCTAAATACCCGTGCGTTTACCGCCTCGGCTACATGGGCCCCAACTAGCCCGAGGCTAGTAAAGTGTGAATCCCAAGGTGAACTAACCTAGGTCTAAAAATCTCGATAATACAAGTAAACTAAACTCCTAGACTCTCCTTAACTCCCGAGGACATCTTGAATTGCTTTTAAACCTTTCTGAAATCACATGAGATTCCTTGGAGCTTCTATTGGACCTTGTGAACTTTCATGAAGTTCTCGGGAATCCACATGAGGTTCACGAAACCCTCTGCAATATGTTGAAACCGACTGAAAAGCCTTGAAACGCCATGAAAGCCTTTCAAATCCATCAGAAACCTATTGAATCTCTCCTGAAAGTCTATGATTTCCCTGAAAACCACCGAAAAGCTTAAAATTTCCTTGAAACGCTATGAAACGCCATAAAATTCCTCGGAAATTCCCCAACGCCCTCCTCAAAGGCCATGAAACTCCCTGAAACCATAAGGTTCCCCTCGGAAATCATCTGAAACTCAATAAAGCCCCCTCAAACGCCTTGAAGTTTTTTTGAACTCTCCCTGAAACTGCCCTGAAAGCTCCAATAAACGCTCTTGAACCCGTCCGGAACCATGCATGACATCACCTTAAAAACTCCTAGCCTTAAACTCCCCTTAAATGTGGTGGCACAAATGTCCCAAATGGAGTACGCCCAAATCTCCATTTAGGTAGAATCCATTTAGGTAAAATCTATTTTGGTCCCTCCAGTTATGTAACGTTCCTAAATGGAATCCGATTGATTGTGTTCAAAGCTGTTGGAGTGTTTTAGATTAAGCATAAGGGAAAGTCCATAAATTACGTCACTCTTTGAGGGGGGGAGGGAGAGTTCAGCAAAGTGTGACGGCCCATACAAAATTTTTGGAGGTCTCATACAAAAAGTGTGACATAGGAGGGGTTGAAAATTGTCATTTTATGCGTGACGTAATTCATGGACGTTCCCTAAGGTTGATTTACGAGAAATAAGCAGCAAGTGGAGCCAAGAGAGTTTGGAGCATGCTCAGGGGGCAGCGATGAGGGAAGGGGGATGGGTTGAGGGTCTCCTAAAAACTTTCTTGAGCATAAGCAATCGACTGTACATGCATAACTCTAAGAGCTTCCTTGAGTATTGGTCATCGGATCTGCAATCGTAAACAGTCTGGAACGTCGTAAATCTCATATGAAACCGCCTGAAACGTTTATGAAATGCTTTAAAGCGCCACTGAAATTTCCCTGAAGCTCACTGAAGGGAAGTGATCCAAAATGTATTTTCATAAACTATAGGGCCCCTTAACTCCCCTCAAACCTCCCTGTAACGCCTCTGAGCCCCTCACAAACCACCGAAACGCATGCCTCTGAAACCTGTCAAAAATCCTCTGAAGATTCCTGAAATTCCTTAGAAACCCCACTGAAACCCCCTCGGACCCCATGTTACACACCCAAGACCCTAAGATACACCCAAAAAAGCCTACGTAACGCCTGCATAACGCTAATGAAGCACGCTGAAAATCCTCTGAAACTCTCTGAAATGCCTTTGAAATCCCCCTAAAAGCTCCTCGGACCCCATGTAACGCACATGAGACTCTCGGAAACCTCCGAAAACGCTTCGGTAACTCCTGCGTAACGCCTCTGAAACTCGCACAAAATCCTCTGAAGCTCCCTAAAATGCCTTTGAAATCCCCTCAAAACCCCATCGGATCCCATGTAACTTTTCGAGACCCCCCGAAAACGCCCCTGAAGCCCCCATGTAACGTCTTTGACCCCTTCCCTCACCCTCCTGAAACTTCCTTGAAAGCCCGCTGAAACATCGCATGACCCCCTTTAAATCTCCAGGCTACTCGCCCTTCTTAGACTTCTTTGCAATCTTCAAATCCATTCAGGCAAACATTCTATTTAGGCAGTCCCGACTCATAACCTAAATTGAGGTTTGGGTGTATAACGTATCTCTGGAGCTGGCCTTCTGATACCGCTTCAAAACCGTTTGAAATACATTTTGGGAATAAAACTGATGCCCTTCAGGTACAACTTATTTGAGCACCCTCTTACTGATTATTCAAACGGATATTTGGGTGTACTTAATTAAAAGAAAAATATTTGAGAAAGTTTCTGAGTCAAGTTTCTAAGGATATTGCTGAAAAGCCCTGCTGGTCGAGATTATGAGAGACACTCATAGAACTCCTGGAATGTGTCTTGGGGAACTTTTGGAAGTTTTTGGAAGATGCTTCTATAGAGGAATGTCTGAAACAACTCTTAGAGACAGTTACTAAAGGATGTTTAACCCTTTGGAGCCGGGTTTTTTTTCCAAGCGTTAATATGGAACCTTTTCTACGGTTTTCTATTGTTTTGGTGCTCAATAGCATAAAAGGGTAGAATATCATGCAGAATATTTTTTCTGGATATCTGGAGTTTAGATCCTTAAGTCTACGGGTGTATCGGTAACTTCTTTCAATATAAAAGCTACGATTTGTAATCAATCATGTCCAGTAAGTCTTCTGAAAGGTTAATAGACAGTATCAGATCAGTCGGAATTTCCTAGGTCATCCCAAATATTCTTGAGTTTAAATCCTAAAGTCTACGACTGTAACCGTAACTTCTTTCATTATACAAAGCTACGGTTTGTAATCTATCATGTCCAATAAGTCTTCTGAAAGTTCAATAGCCAGTATAAGATCAGTCAAGATATCCTAGGTCATCCAAACTGTTCTTGAAATTAGATCCGAAAGTCTACGGATGTAACGGTAACTTCTTTCAATATATAAAGCTACGATTTGTAGTCTATCATGTCCAGTAAGTTTTCTGAAAGTTCAATAGACAGTATAAGATCAGTCGAGATATCCTAGGTCATCCAAACTGTTCTTGAAATTAGATCCCAAAGTCTACGGGTGTAACGGTAACTTCTTTCAATATATAAAGCTACGATTTGTAGTCTATTATGTCCAGTAAGTTTTCTGAAAGTTCAAAAGACAGTATAAGATCAGTCGGGATATCATAGGTCATCCAAACTGTTCTTGAAATTAGATCCTAAAGTCTACGGGTGTAACGGTAAATTCTTTCAATATATGAAGCTACGATTTGTGGTCTATCATGTCCAGTAAGTTTTCTGAAAGTTCAATATACAGTATAAGATCAGTCGAGATATCCTAGGTTATCCAAACAGTTTTTGAGTATAGATCCCAAAGTCTACGGGTGTAACGGTAACTTATTTCATTATACAAAGCTACTATTTGTGATCTATCATGTTCAGTGAGTCTTCGCAAAATTGAATAGACAGTATCAGATCTGTTGGGATATCCTAGGTCATCCAAACTATTCTTGAGTTTAGATCCTAAAGTCTACGAGTGTAACGGTAACTTCTTTCACTATACAAAGCTACGATTTGTTATCTATCATGTCCAATAAGTCTTCTGAAAGTTCAGTAGCCAGTATAAGATCAATCGGGATATCCTAGGTCATCCAAACTGTTCTTGAAATTAGATCCTAAAGTCTACGGGTGTAACGGTAACTTCTTTCAATATATAAAGCTACGATTTGTAGTCTATCATGCCCAATAAGTTTTCGGAAGTTCAATAAACAGTATAATATCAGGTCATCCAAACAGTTTTTGAGTATAGATCCCAAAGTCTACGGGTGTAAGGGTAACTTCTTTCATTATACAAAGCTACTATTTGTAATCTATCATGTTCAGTGAGTCTTAGCAAAATTCAATAGTCAGTATCAGATCTGTTGGGATATCCTAGGTTATCCAAACTATTCTTGAGTTTAGATCCTAAATCTACGGGTGTAACGGTAACTTCTTTCATTATACATAGCTACGGTTTGTAATTTATCATGTCCAGTAAGTCTTCTGAAAGTTCAATAGACAGTATCAGAACAGTCGGGATATCCTAGGTCATCCAAACTGTTCTTGAGTTTAGATCCTAAAATCTACGGATTTAACGATATCTTCTTTCATTTTAAAAAGTCACTATTTGTAATCTATCATATCCAGTAAGTCTTCTTCAAATTCAATAGACAGTATCAGATCTGTTGTGGCTACGCCAGTGCGGAGTAGTGTTGTTGATCTGGAATATCTCAAAACTATCTTGAAATGTCTCATGATATCCCAGGGCGTTTACAAATTACAGTTTAAAGTTTATTGCGAGAATAACTACTTTTACTATCAAGTTTGGACGACTCTCAATGTCCCAAAGCTTCATAATAATTTAAAGTAGACTTCAGGTTGGTCCAGTCACCGCGATTGATTATGAAACGTTACTCAGTATGTCAAATATAGC
Organism: Aedes albopictus; assembly: GCF_035046485.1. Taxonomy (NCBI): domain Eukaryota; kingdom Metazoa; phylum Arthropoda; class Insecta; order Diptera; family Culicidae; genus Aedes; species Aedes albopictus. The sequence goes on from NC_085136.1 coordinate 91,027,903, forward strand.
TGATGTTACGAGTGTAGACCTGAAGTTCTGAACTTTAAGATAGTTTGGCTGACCTAGAACATTCTCATAGTGTCTCTCAATGACATTTTAGATTTGAAGTGCTTCACGGATCTCAACAGATTATGCTGTGCTATTATTTATGGTGAAAACACATAAAGTTTTTCTTGTAGATTTGAAGGTCTTCATTATAGAACAGTTTGGACGAACCTGAACGTCCCAAATGTATAAAATAAACAAGTAGACTTCAGATTGGTCCAGTAACCACGGATAAATATGCAACGTTTCTTAGTATAGTAGACACGGCTGTTGTTACGAGTGTAGACCTGAAGTCCTGAACTCCAAGGTAGTTTGGTTGAACTGGAATATCCCTGTAGTGTCTCTAAATGATATTTGATATTTCAAGAGCTTCGCGGATCCTAGCAGATTATTGAATATTATTTTTTATGGCAGAAACACATAAATTTATTCTTGTAGATTTGAAGGACTTAATTATAGAACAGTTCGGACGATCCCGAATGTCCCAAAGGTTTGTAATAAGCTAGTAGGCTTCAGATTACTCCAGTAACTGCGGTTGATTATGCAACGTTACGTAGTATAACAGATATGGCTCATGTTTCGAGTGTAGACCTGAAGTTCTGAACTCCAAGGTAGTTTGGACTTCTTTTAATTCGGCCCTCTCCACCACAATGGATGCTCAGGAATGAATGTAAGTAAGTAAAGTTTCCTCAAAGTACTTACTCCAGGAACTTACTCTAGGGGTATTCTCCAGTAACTTTGTAAAGAATCTTCCTCTTGCAGTTTCCTTAACCTAGTAGGATTTTGGGGTCGCTATGACCCAGATGGCACGTTGAACGTGCATTACGCCATCATGATGCGAAAAACCGAACATCTTAGGAGGATTAAAGAACTTTTTCTAGGAACTTACTCCAGGAACTTCCATTTGAGACTTTCTCAAAGAACTTTGTCCTGGAACTTCCTTCAAAAACTTCTTCCAAAAAGTTCCTAAGGTAACTTTCTCTATGAATGCCCAGAAACTTCATGCATCTCTTTTTGTAGTTTCTTGCAAGTTTTTTTTTTCAAGAACCCACAGACCATCATACAGATTGAGCAAGTCAATCCACGTCTTGAACATCACATCCGATCACACGGTGAGGTTTGATTTATTATGAACATAATCAAATGAGATACAATTAAATTGGAGTTTTCCTTCGTCATTCTCGTCATGGTAGCTTCCAAAACTTGTCATATTTTTATGCACATCCTCCAGCGCAGCGCGTACACCCAGATGATGACATCCAGTTCCTGAGAACGAGACAAGTCTATTACGCCGATCGATGGGGACGACGGCGGTCAACCACAACGCGAGGCCATCTTCATCTTGGCCACAAAGGCCTGTCCACTGCAAGCAAATTATGTGCCGAAATTGAATGCATCCCATTCTCAGAGACCCGTGGCTCCGCCCGCAGTATGTGATGATTCGATCCTGTAGATCCACTGAAGAAAAAAAAAAATCTTAGCCCATCACGAGTAAGAAAAAATCCTCACCCGCCGAAAAAGCTTCCAACTTGGGATTGATGAATGTCACCGAGGTCGGCTGATTGACTTAAATGACCGCAAATTTATGTATCCGTTTAGCAGCCGGTTACTTGAGGGACCAAGCACCACCACCGCCGGGAGGAAAGGGGATCTAATTGAGTCATTACCCTCGGATCCCCAGTTCGGCAGTCGAAATCTGGACGGTCGTAATCAGCCGGTAACATGTGGGTTGGGATTCGGCAAAGATGAACAAACCAGGCAGGGTCAGAAAAAAGTTCGAAGAAAGGGATCGAACCCAAGAGCTGAATGGAATGGAATGAATCGAAGATACGTGGTCCCCTTTCGGCGCGAAGGAGAATACGAGCGAAAGAAAGTGATCGCTCTATTTGGGATTGAGATCGGGGACGGGATGATGCCAGAAGAAATTATCTTAATCTCTTTGGACCGGCGCAAGTACGGTGGCCGTAAATTTGTACTTTTTGAAATATGAGTTCAACATAGTGAAGGAGGAGACTGAGTGCTGGATGAAGGATGTCAGAAGATTTCCGGAGAAGTCCAGAGCAGTTTTTTTGGTAATAAATAATATAGTTTATTGGCAGGAAACAATTGTTCAAACACTCTCTAATCATTTACAATTTCGGAAATTTTGAGAAATCCTCGGATTAACTCCTGGAGGAACTTTCGAAATAATTCCTGGCACAATCCTCGTAGAACTTCTAAGAAAAATGCTCTGAGTAATTGTTAGAATTCTAGGAAGAATCATCTGAAAAATTCCTCCAGAAACATTCGAAAGAATTCCTGGTGAAACCATCACAGAAATTTGCAGAGAAACCTTCGGACGAATTTCTGGGAAAAGGATCACAGGAGTTTCTTAAGAAATCCTTGGAGGAATTCTAAGCAGAAGATGCTCTAAAGGGATATTCGAAAAAAAAAGAAAGATGCGTGAAAGATTCCATGCTAGAATTGTTGGAAGATGTTTCGGGGGAATTTATGCTGAAATTTCTGACGGAATTATTAAAGAAGTTATCAAAGATCTCTGACGGCGAATTTTCGGAAAATTTAACGGAGTAACTTTTGAAAAATCCTCGGCGAATTTCCTTGTGAAACAATATAAGGAATTCCTGACGAAGCCCTTAAAGAAATCAATTGGAAGATTTTTAGGTTTGAAGTTTCTGGTGAAATTCCTTTAGGGATCGTCGGAGGAAGTTCTGAATAAATTCTAGTAAAATCTTTGGAAGAATCCTTGTAGAATCCTGAAGGAGTTTTTGACGTTATTCTTGAATCTAGAGAAAAAGCTTCGGGGGATTTATCACAAAATTAAAAAAAAATGCAGTTATCTGAGAAATATTTTCAAAATCCGAAAAAAACTGTAAAACTCGGAAAAGCTACACAGCAAAAATGGTTCGTTCGATTGTTATGATTTTTTAAGCAAAGTTAGATAAAAAATGTTAATTTCTAAGAAAATATATACTCTAAACATTTATTTTGCATTAAAAAATATCATATTTGTCACAAAAACTAAAATATCTCAATACTATCTCTTTACGAACGTATTTTTTTAGAGAAAACGATCCATTGTAATAGATATCAGATTTGCTGGTATATCTGGAACATACTGCAAAAACTAGAAATTAGAAGGCACGAAATGTTGCTAATTAACAAATTGAGAGAAGAAATTTGTGAAAAAAATCGCGTTTTGGTGGGATTTGAACCCACGACTCCGTATTCGCTAGACTGAGGCTTTAATCAACTTAGCCACAGAACAGGCAATGTTTCTGCGGAACAGAAAGTCAAACTGATTTCGAAGCCACACCGTGAACACTCCTGTTTCACAAATCCATCTCACACCGGTCTGCTCTGTGCGTATCACCGGTACTTGTGTGGATTTGTATGGAACGACTCAGTGTAGATGACCCGGGTCGGACTCGATGAAAATGTTGGTGAATATTATTGGCAAGAAAAAATATTGACAATGCTTCTGACGACGTAAGGGCTAGCTTCAGGGGTTTCCAGGAAAATTCCAGAGGTTCTCAGGGACGTTTCAGAGGGTATAAGCAGATCTCAGAGGCGTTTAAGGTGAGTCACACAGGTTTTCAGGTGAACAAGGAGGTCTCAGGCGTGTTTAAGTTGGTCTCAGGGTCATATCAGAGGGTTCCAGGGGGTTCAAGGGAGATCCAGGGGTCTCAGGAACGCTACAGAGTTCCAGGGGGCCTCAGAGAGATTCTAGGGGGGGGGGTCTCAAGATTACTTCAAAGCACTGAGGTGGTTCCTTAGACTTCAAGGGCTTCAGGGGGGCACAAGGTTGTTTCAGTGGGCTTCAAAGGAGTACCAGGAATTCCGCTGAAACATCCCTCAAAGCCCTTTACACGCTCTTGCGATCCTCTGGAACTTACCTGGAACCTCCTACGGCCCGTTGAAGCTTTCCAAAGAGCCCCCGGAACCCCGTGAGATCCCATGAAACGCCCCTCAAAACCCCGTAAGCACCCTTGAGATCTCTTGAACCCCCCAAAATTCAATAGTACTGTGTTGAAAAACCTCTGACATCTCCCGCAACTCTTCCCTCTACCTGAAACTCCCTGAAAAGCCCCGGAGCCCTCTTGCACTCCCACTGAGCCCCCATGGCACCCCCTGAAACCCATCGAAACGCCAGATCTCCTGGTACCACATGCAACCACCATAAGCACCCATGAGACTCCTAAAACATCCCTGAGACCCTTTGAAGCCTTCATGAGGCCTCCTCGAATCCCCTGAGAACGTTTGAAGTGCCCTTGAGACCCCTTGGGTTCCCCTTGAGACGTACCGTACAGATACGCAGCTGAAAACCCGTCAGCCCCCTTGGAGGCCTCTGAATACCCCCTGAAATCCCCGAGATGATCTTGAGATCCCTTTAAACACCCCTGAGACCTTTTGATACCACCTGAAACACCATGTTACCCTCTTGAAATGCCCCTCAGATTTTCTGGTATCCCTCATCCCCTGAAACCTTTTTGCCTTTCTCGTACACTAAGGGTACTGGAAAGGCTATATGTTCACTTAAAAACGATTTTTCGAAAAGAGGCTCGAAGGATCAAGTCGCATATACCAATCGACTCAGTTCGATGATTTGAGATGCTGTATGTATGTTTGTATGTATGTGTGTATGTATGTATGTTCGTGCGCAAAATAAGTTCACTCACTTTTATGGCACTTCCCATTGGCCGATTTTTCGGATTATAGCTCGAATCGAACCGGAATTTTATCGCATTATTTGCTATTGAAAATGGTCCAGATCGGTAAAGGCGTTCCGGAGCTATGGCTATTTGAGTGATCCGGGCCAGCACCGGTAGAACTGGCCGTATATAAAACTGAACCAAGCCCCATCATGCGACACATCAACTGCGGTATTTTTGAAACCTTAAGCATGGTTGATGATTTTAGTGCGGAAATCAACACTAGAGATCAAAAATCCCGCGATGTTGGCCCAAAATTCAAGATGGCAGCTCCCAATTCAAGATGGTGGCTGTTTAATAGTGTTTTAGGCTCTAAAACCATGCAATATGGGTATATTTGGTATGGGGAAGATGTCCGGCGTCCTATAATGATGAAAAAAAAAAAAATATCCAAGATGGCGGTCTAAATCCAAAATGGCGACTCTAAATTCAAGATAGTGGCTGTTTAATGAAATATCGGTATATTTGGTATGGGGAACATGTCCAAAGTCCAAAAATGGCGACTGGAATTTTTAAGATGGCGGACCACAATCCAACATGGCAGCCTTAATGGCAGTTTTATGGTGTTTTAGACCAGAGAACCACACAATGTGGGTATATTTGGTAAAGGGAAGAAGTCTGGATTCCAAAAATGGCGACCAGAATATCACCGATTGCGGACTTAAATCAAAAATAGCGGCTCAAAATACAAGATAGCGGCTAGCTAAAGTCTAAGGATCAAACGTATGAAGGGCGATTTTCATCAACATGTCACTTGGGTTTTGTTGAAATGGGGTTTCTAAGGTACAAGAAAGGCGCCATAACTGCTGGGTGGATTAATAAGGTTTTTTTTTTTATTTTTTAAATTGCTTCATTTTCATGAATTTCAACTTATGCTAGTTCTTCACAACATTCCCTGAAACCTTTTGGGAGCCCCTGAAACGCCCTTGTACCCTCCTTTAGCTCTCCCTATTAAACGTCTACTTTCCGCCGAAGTCATAGTTACCGTCATTTCCCCGTAATTCAACTAAACCGCTTCAACTGAAATCCCCCCTAGAACAACCTTCTAAAACACCCCTGAGACACCTTGGAATTCCCTTCTTCCTTAGCCCAGTGCATAAAAAGAGGTTCCAGTGTACTTGCATTCTTTCAGTAATTCCTTTCAGATTTTTTTCATTTAGGTAGGATCGATTTAGGTAAAATCTATTTAGGTCCCTCCATTTAGGTAACGTTACCTAAATGGAATTTGATTGTGTTTACCATCATTGATGACGTCAAACCCGACATCAACCTATCATTGACCTGTTTTCATTTTGGCCGGAAACCCCAATAAGGACCCAACAGTCGTTCGATGTTGGTCTAACAGTGACCCAACATACGATAAAAATTGACCCGACTTTGACCCGACATTGAATAATTTTTCAGTCTGGCGGAATTTTGCAGGGTTTTTCGTGTTTCGTGCCCATCTAGTAATTTGAATGACAAGTCTGACCTGAGACCCTCCAAAACACTCGAAAATGCCTCTAAAGCCCCTTCTTTCCTGAGACTCCCTTGAAAGTCCTCTGAAGCTCCGCATGACCCCTTTAAATCTCCTAGTCACTCTCCCTTCTTGAACTTCTTTTCAACCTTGTACTCCATTTAGGTAATGAATCCATTTAGGTAAAAATTCTATTTAGGCAGTCCCGACTCATTACCTAAATTGAGGTTTTGGTGTACTTCAATTCTAGTACTTCACCGATTGTGTCCCATCCAAAAGGTAAGATTTGATGGAAAACAAAAGAAAGGAATAATATCTAATAAAATGATAGCGGTTGCATGTTGCGCATAGTTTGTGACCAGTATACTCTTGGTTTAAAGTTTCTTACTATCTACGAGCTCTATAGGTAGGCTGCAGATGAGTCAATATTAGCTCAAGCAATGAAAAAGTCGGCTCATCTTTCGACAACGCTTTTGAAACCTACACATCAGACACGATCAATAAAAATAAATAAAACGTTGAAATGAAAAAATAAATGAGAGACGAAATGTCAAATTAAAAAAAAATGGGGAAGTCAATGAATGACTTTATCAAAGAAGAGTATACTGTTTTAAATTTATCTGTAGCACTCACCCTGTTATACCCTCTTATTGTTTCTCTCATATACCTTTTTGATACTAAACCTTCTAAACTACCCGCATAATCACGAACTGTAAATGCAACGTTTCTCATACTGTAGATGACTATTAGTAATTGTCATTTGCCCATTCACCAAACTGTCCGAGATAACAGTAAGATAACCATTCCATGTACAGATTTGCCAGTTTGACAAATGGTAATCCGCCAAATTACAGTATGTGGAATAGGCGGTTAAGATAGGTTACCATAAAAATCGCTCATTTTCTCGAACAAATTTTTCGCAAAGCAGTAAAGGATACGGTCAATTTATTATCCACTTTTTCAGAAACTGCACTGCATAGCAAATGGTTAAAGAGCAGTTAAACAATAAAACAGGAATGAGAATGATCAATGTATGTGGTATTATTGATTTATTGTCGTCTATGGTACATAAAATGTATGGCATATGATTATATTGTATTGAAACCGTTAAAATAAAAAGCTAATTATTTCCGGTGATTTTTTTATTCAATCATTCATATTTGTCCTCGATCTCATCCTTAAGACACCGTCCAAAACGCATCTTTTTTGTCGAATGTCCTCAACGTATAAATCCGAGCAGTAGATCATGTGTTCATGAAACCACCTCCTCGAGCACTTCGGGTGATTCCGATCGGATGGGCAATGATGATGTCCAAGGTGATGTCTGCTGGAGCGGGAACTACCCGACTTTTTGCGGAACCCCGCGAAGTTCGCGAACTCTGTGAAATAATTCATTCAATGAGTTATACATACCATCAAAAACAATATAAAATAATCACGCAAAGCCTACCTCTGTATAATGTAGACCGCTTCGCAGGCGCTTCAAACCGTTAACCGCAGCGAATTCCAAATTGATTTTTACTCAGTTGGCAAGCGACCGCACGGAAGATTTTGTTTTTTTTTCTAAAAAAACTGCAAACTGCAAAATCCGGGCATAACAAATACCAATGTATGCAACTATTTCACAAACTGTCGAATTTAAGTGGCATACAGTGAAACACACAGGTGTAAGTGTGTTGCACAAATATAATCACAAACCGTTTGAGAAATGGTCATTATATATTGCCACCATGTCTCCTGAGCTTTCATCACTATATTATTCGACAACTTCTGCACAATATAATATATTGTTACAACTTGATATGCGTTAAACAGACCGTTCTTTATGATAGAATACTTCGAGTTTCATGATTTCAACAGAAAAGCAACTGTTCGTGGTACAGTAATAGTAACAGATAAAGGAGACATACTGTGTGGACTGTAATACAAATTGTATTTCATTCACAGCTGTAAATAACAAGAGGCCTACTTCAAGTTTTTGCCTAACGACTGGGTGTGGCTTATTAGGCGGAAAATACATTTGGCCACATTATTGCTGTGGAACTTAGAATTATTGTGGACAAGCGGGTGCCCCCAGGAAGTAACTGGTGTTTACCTTTTGACGTTCGCGAAGTGATGACGCGACGACCGTTTGCACGCCTACTAGATTGCTTGATGTGCATTTGGCAGACCATGTGCTACCAGCGTTCAATGGAAGGCTAGTCGAACAATGATGCAGATTCAACACCACACATCCTCTCTCTTCTCAGGAATGAATATTGTAACAGAAACTTTCAAGCTCAGATACTACATCATTTTCAATTTCTTTTCGTTCATTTTAAACATTAGCCTTTGCCGCAGTTGTTCATGTTTTGATTTTGTAGCTATTTTATTCAATTTGTATTAGCAGAATCGATAATCGGTGAGCACTGAGCGCCACTTAATCGGACATCGCACAACTGAGTCACGACACCATCCTGTTCAAGATTTTTTTTTTTGATCATGGTGGAAGTTGTGTGCAGCCTTCTCATTTTATTCAACAACACGGGTCGGTTTTCACGATGAACTTGCAAAGCTTAGATACTAAACAAATATTAAATTTTGCTATTTATGACTACATACCAAACCAAAATGTGCAATACGAGTCTCACAGTTCTTCCTTTAGACGTATCTTCTGCATGTATTATTCTTAAAGTGCAGCATTTTCTACAAATGCCATTCTGCCTATTTCCTTCAGTCAGATTCTAATGGAACAACAAACAAAAATGTAGAAGTTTCAACGTCAGACCATATGATTCACCATGAGAAAGAATGTCTTACTAAAAAAAGGGATGCGGTCATCCGTACATGCTGTGGACTGTTTTTACTGTCGCCATGAGACAGAGTTTCTTACAAAAGGAAGGGTGCGGTCATCCGGACGCGCTGTGGACTGTTTTTATTGTCGCCATGAGACAGAATTTCTTAGAAAAGTAAGGGTGCAGTCATCCGGACACGCTGTGGACTGTTTTTACTGTCGCCATGAGACAGAGTTTCTTACAAAAGTAAGGGCGCGGTCATCCGGACACGCTTTGAACTGTTTTTACTGTCGCCATGAGACAGAGTTTCTTACAAAAGTAAGGGTGCGGTCATCCGGACACGCTTTGGACTGTTTTTAATGTCGCCATGAGACAGATTTTCTTACCAAAGTAAGAGTGCGGTCATCCGGACGCGCTGTGGACTGTTTTTATTGTCGCCATGAGACAGTGTTTCTTACAAAAGAAAGGGTGCGGTCATCCGGACGCGCTGTGGACTGTTTTTATTGTCGCCATGAGACAGAATTTCTTACAAAAGGAAGAGTGCGGTCATCCGGACACGCTTTGGACTGTTTTTACTGTCGCCATGAGACAGAGTTTCTTACAAAAGTAAGGGTGCGGTCATCCGGACGCGCGGTGGACTGTTTTTACTGTCGCCATGAGACAGAGTTTCTTACAAAAGTAAGGGTGCGGTCATCCGGACACGCTTTGGACTGTTTTTAATGTCGCCATGAGACAGATTTTCTTACCAAAGTAAGGGTGCGGTCATCCGGACGCGCTGTGGACTGTTTTTACTGTCGCCATGAGACAGATTTTTTTTTCAAAAGTGTTTTGCTTAACATGGTTACGAAACAAAGACTGCCATTATTAGTTCAATTATGAAAGAGAGCTGAAAAACCACATCTTTCGTTAGAATAAATAAATCGCGATATACGATATGCACAATGTACATTGCAGTTGCTTTTCCTTGCTACCAACATTTCAACATAATACCACTTTTACAACTTCCCGGACATTGTTCAGAAGAAATACAAATCAAATGCATGAGCAAATCATACTCAACTGAAGAGTAGTGCGGAACGAGACAAATCACACTCAGTTCACTTTCGGGACCATAATGTTTCGATGCGTAGGATTTTCTTTTACTCGCAAGATACTTTATGATGAAACTCTTTCCATTACTGCCTGATTGTTAATCATATTATAGTTTTTTTTTTGGTGGGTTTTGAACGTTACAGCATGTTCAGCAAAGGGCGCAATCAAATAGTCGAAAATTTATCCTCATTGTGTTTACTGATTTTCAGTCATTTAGGGTATTAGTTCGCTTGTTAAGCATGTGGCTCCCATGTTTCACCCTATGAAAAACAAAGGATTGAAGCGTTGTTTGTTTTGTTTCTTATATTTTTTTTTATTAGACGTGAGCACGCATAAAAACGAAAAAAGAGCGGAATTAATCGGTGCCGTATTCGCTTGTTCTTAGAAAAGGATGAATTTGGGAGCGTGAGATTACTGATGGCACACACACCTTATTCAAATTTAAATATAGTATACTGTTTCAGCCGCTGCACTCTGATCACCTAAAATATCAAATAGAGATACAATTTTGACAGGTCTAAAAACAAACCCACTTTTATAAACTCTTACTCAGTAATATTCAGGGAATATTCCTTATTGGTGACACAGCCGTTGCTCTCATAGTTTCATTTTTTTATCGTGTTCACTCACACAGTCATTTTTAATGATTTCAATCTTTTATCCTAAAACATACTCACCATAGGGTTTCGAAGTACTTGGGCACCCGCGTCAATTCCCGGCACCTTACCAGCAAAACAAATCAAAATATCACTTGTTCCGTATTTTCCAAACGCACTTCCGTAGGTAATCATCTCCCGCAACGAGATCTACAGTCAATAAGCGACACGTTCACTCTGAAGTCGCACAAGTGCTCAAAAGAACTTTTACACGCAGACGGGTACACTTCGTCAGCACAAAGATGGGTGCCGAAGTGATTTCGCATTTGATTTTGCTGGAAGTTCGGCACTGGTGCCGAGAATTGGAGCTAGACTAGGTGGACTTTCCGACAGAAAATCTCCGCAACAATCACTGTTAACAACAAGTTTACGCAATAAGGTATCTGATTCAGATGGAAGAAGTGGACGAAAACGGTCGTTTCGTTGTAAATTTAGGTATTCAGCCATTTTGTTTACCTGTAGTGCCAGGAATGGGGTAAAAAACCCTACGTAAGTCGTATATAACGATGGTTTTTTGTATGTTTTTTTTTTGTATGTACAGAACTGATTCAACCGATAAGCAAACCAAATGTTGTCATAAAACACAAAAATGCGTAAGAATATCACAATTTTCACATGAAACTCTCCTTTGCGTAAAACACACGGGTAATTCACTTCTACTAACTTTACTTCACCTTTCTACCTTCTACCTTTTCTTAAAAAAAAAAACGCAAAATCTTTGATTTTTCATATCTCCTGCTTAAGAACACTCATAAGCAATATTTGTTTTTTTTGCATAGAACTCATGCATGAGATGAATATTCTGCTTGTTCTTTATCTGAAATTGGAACAAAAAATAAAACTTTTCGATTTAGCCCCACCAAGTATAGGTCAAGCCAAAAGGCTAAAATATAAACGACTCATAAGAAAGTGATCATTCGTCATAAATAATTCCAAAAGTCCCAGTGAAGAAACAGGGGTGTAAGCAGTAATAAATAACAAAAGTTCCATAAACAAATAGAAAAATGCATAAATAAATCAAAAGTTTCCATAAATAATTGATTTTTGAGCAATTAAAAAAGTCAAAAATGCAATGAATAATTCAACTGTTGCAATAAAAAAAGCCAATTTTCCCACCAAAAAACTTCGAATTTTCCATAAATAAATTCGATTTTTCCATAATAAATTTAAAAAATCACAATAAAAAAATATCAAAAAAGCAATAAATAATTCAAAAAGTGCAATAACAAAAAAATAAATTTTCAATAAATATCAAAAAACGAGCAATAAACGTAAATGCATTTTGAGCCAAAAATTATACAGATCATGCGGCGAAGCCGCATAGAGGATTGAGGAACTGAGGCGGCAGAAGGCCGCCGAAGTTTCCGATATCCGATGCACCGCAACTGCATCGATTCGTTTCTAGGCAAACCACAGATTCAAGAATTTGCCCGGTATAATGCAAACATAGATGTTATCCCTTTTTTAGGTCCGACGAGCGATAGCGAGTTCGGACAGCAAGCAATTGCTCGGTAATTTGCAATCATAGTTACGCAAGCCTTTCAGTCGTTTCAGTCATATAAGTGCGATTCAGCATTTCACTGTATCATACTTTCCTGCATTTGTTTTTCATGGGTAATTTCGTCATTTTTTATTGCATTTTTTGAATTTTTTATTGCTTTTTCGATATTTTTTTATTGTGAATTTTCTAATTTATTATGGAATAATCGGATTTATTTATGGAAAATTCGAAGTTATTTGGTGGGAAAATTGGCTTTTTTTATTGCAACAGTTGAATTATTCATTGCATTTTTGACTTTTTTAATTGCTCAAAAATCAATTATCTATGGAAACTTTTGATTTATTTATGCATTTTTCTATTCGTTTATGGAACTTTTGTTATTTATTACTGCTTACACCCCTGTTTCTTCACTGGGACTTTTCGGATTATTTATAGGAAATTTTGTATTTATTATGGAACGTTTAATTGTCTGCCAAGCCAAAATGCAATGCTTGAGAGTGATCTAAGAAGTTATTCTCTAGTGCATACATATGAGCAAACTTTACAGTGTTATTTTACATTTATAAGCGTTCCTTGTAGCGATTTTGGCAGAATAAACATCGCCACGGTACCCAAAAGTAAACAAATCATGCACAAATTTTGCAACAATTCAACCGACAATAAAACATTCGTTTGACCCTCTAGCGATCGCGCTGTTGTATTTTGTACAACATGCTGAAAAAAAAATCTCTCTTTTTGTACCTAGTAATAGCGTGGTGCTGGCGGTGGCTGCCAACCGCGCGACTGTCGGAAGGTTAAGGAGAGCAATCTCCAGACAATTATCTAAACTCACCACTGCCTAGGCCGTTTGCTCTAGGCATCCTACCCGATCTTCCGGAACACTTTACATTTTCACTACCTTTTTTAACACACACGCTTGGGAAACTAAACGGCACTAAAATAAACGGACACTTTTATCTGGGTCTGCACCCGCTTGTCATCACCCAGAAGATTGGCTATTCTCCTGGCAGGATCGCCAAATGTGGAACTTAGAATTATTGTGGACAAGCGGGTGCCCCCAGGAAGTAACTGGTGTTTACCTTTTGACGTTCGCGAAGTGATGACGCGACGACCGTTTGCACGCCTACTAGATTGCTTGATGTGCATTTGGCAGACCATGTGCTACCAGCGTTCAATGGAAGGCTAGTCGAACAATGATGCAGATTCAACACCACACAATTGCTAAGCCAAATTGTCATTAGGCTAGATTGAAATGAAAGCAATCGGAAAACAGGCCTCGAAAGAACACCCATTGCTAGAAGAAGGGAAAATCTCTAAAGGTGCAATTGACAGTTTGGCAATCAAACAACTCTGTAACAGTCTAACTTGAAAGAACGACACATTGAGTGATATCAGATAGAAGTAATAGTTTGGCCGGCAATCAAATACGCAACGTTTAAACTAGGAAGAACAACCCATTAAATAAAGAAGGCAAATCTCCTATAGAATTCAACAAGTGCCGATGAAACACATGTTGGTAACCATGTGTTTTATTAACACTTGCTGCCTTCTATACAGGAAATTTTCCCTTCTTTATTTAATAGGCAGTTTTTTTTCTAGTTACAAACAACGTTGCGTATTTAACAGCTGGTCAAACTATTAACTTTATCTGATATTTTTTGTTCTCTTAAAAATGTGCTCTTTCAGGTCGAAAGAACGACCCATTTTTAAAGAAGGAAACACACCAGATAGAATTAATAAATTGAGCGTGAATCAATTCTGTAACGTTACAAGAACATACTGTAAATTGAAGAATGGCAAATCTCCTATGCAGTTAGCAGTTCAACTATATAAATGCACCTAGAACAGCCTTTGACGAAAAGAAAGAGCAATTTGTTATTGAAAAGCCAGTCATAATATATTCATTCGGCTCAACGATGCTGGCTCTACTTTGTTAAGTGAACTGAAACGAGAATCTGAGTTCCATTCATTTGTTAAGTTCTACAATTTTGAAAAAAAAAATATAAAAAAAGTTTTAAGGCTCGGTTTTTTGGAAATTGATAATCAACTGGTAAAATTAGTCGTAATAAAAATCAAAAAAACCAGATCATGTTTAAAGATTTTAAAATATCTTCTCCGATTTTCCTAGAATTGCCTTTCCGGGAAATTAGGCATTCCGGAAAATGAAGCATTCCGGAAATTGGTTTTCCGGGAAATGGATTATTCCGGAAAATGTCTTTCCGGGGAATGGGGTATCCGGGAAATGGGATATCCGGGAAATGATTTCCGGGATCTAGTATAGAACCCAATTAATCAACTGGTAAGGAAGGTATCGGAGCTGAACTCATCAAGATGAGCCCGGAAAAGTTGGTCACCTGCCTGCACCGGCTAACCGCCCGGATCTGAGAGACCGAACAGCTACCGGAGGAGTGAAGGAAAGGGCCCCATTTACAAGAAAAGCAAGCATTTGGAATGTGAAGAACTTCCGAGCGATCATAATTTTGAATGCCACCTACAAAGTTATGTCCCAGATCATCCTCCGTCGTTTGTCACCTAAAACGAATAAGTTCGTGGGAAGTTATCAAGCCGGCTTCATCGATGGCCGGTCGACCGGATCCGTCTGGGTAGTAATGTTACGATAGACGGGGATACTTTCGAGGTGGTGGAGGAATTCGTCTACCTCGGATCCTTACTGACGGCTGACAACAACGTGAGCCGTTAAATTCGGAGGCACATCATCAGCGGAAGTCGGGCCTACTACGGGCTCCAGAAGAAACTGCGCTCGAAAAAGATTCACCCACGCACCAAATGCACCATGTACAAAACGCTGATAAGACCGGTGATTCTCTACGGGCACGAGACATGGACCATGCTCGAGGAGGACCTGCAAGCACTCGGAGTTTTCGAGCGACGCGTGCTAAGGACGATCTTCGGCGGTGTGCAGGAGAACGGTGTGTGGCGGAGAAGGATGAACCACGAGATCGCTGCACTTTACGGCGAACCCAGCATCCAGAAGGTGGCCAAAGCTGGAAGGATACGGTGGGCAGGGCATGTTGCAAGAATGCCGGACAACAACCCTGCAAAGCTGGTGTTTGCAACGGATCCGGTTGGCACAAGAAGGCGTGGAGCGCAGAGAGCACGATGGGCTTACCAGGTGGAGCGTGACTTGGCGAGCATCGGGCACGACCGAGGATGGAGAGCGGCAGCCACGAACCGTGTATTATGGAGAAATATTGTTGATTCAGTTTTATCTTCAATTTAATGTAATACTAAATAAATGAAAATGAATAAATGAGTAGAGAAAGACCGATATAACCATACAATCATCAAGTTATTAGCTCTATGTACAATACGATAACCTTTCAAAAAATGTTCATTAATAGAGGCACTTAAATATTATTTACTTGAAAGGATTCTACTTTCATGGAGTGTACTCTAACCTAGTCGATTGTGAAAATATTACCGCATTCATTATGCACTCAGGTGATCGCATAACATCCGCTGACGGGTGCATTGACCGGTTACGGAAGAAAGTTTTTTTTTTTCGGGAGTACCAGCAGGTGCGTAGAGAAATAGCTAATTTTCCATATTCCAGCTGCTCAACTTATCAGCCTGGGACGTATGTAACGCGCGTACGACAATGATGACGACGAGGACGAAATAATACAAAAAAAGTAATAAGTACAACAATGTAAGCGGAGCTGGCCCACGACTTGATCGGCAATATCTGCGCCCCGGTCTGAACTGATAAGAGAGGACTTTTGCGCACGTTTCACCCGAGTAAAACAAGAAGAATAAATGATTCGCATACGTCCACGTTCGGTCGGATAATTGGACCCGCGAAGTCCCGTACCAGTTCCTGATGTTCTTCGTTTTCCTGTACTCGCGTGCACTCGCTACTGCTGCAAGTGAGAGTAATTTGGGCAGTGGACCCAATAAATTATAATATCTTCGACAACGACCCGGACGGCAGTCGGACGACGAATGTCAAAATGCAAATCGGCCAACTCGCGAGCGGAGACAACTTCGCGGCCTCTGGACACTGAACAGCTTCCGCCTTTGCCGTACTGGGCACGAGTTTTCGGTAGTATGTAACTACTAATTAATTACCATATGCTCGGAACCCAGTCAAACCTGATTGCTTCTCGTGTGTCCGGTCTTCCGACGAAGGCAGAAAAAAAACTCCTCTAATTGCTCGGTTCGAGTGCGCGCGCATTTCTCTCGCTCAGCTGCCCTGGCTGGCAGGTCCTTTTGTCATCTTAATAACAACTTTGTGTTGGTCCCCGTGGAAGGCCACAGCCACTTTCGATTCAACCGTCCGTCCGACCGGCCCGAAAAGGTTCAATTTCATGGTCCGGAACCACCGCGCTTCGGTCATTAAATCAGAATAAAATCAAAAGTTTGTCAAACTCCTTATTTACGACCGCCACACCTCCCTGTGAGCCCGAGAAGTCATCCTCGCGCATCTCCCAAAACAAAAAGGAAGAAAAGCGAAAATTCTTGCGCTCCTTGCACAAAGTGGGGTCCCGTTATCTTCAGGGGCCTTCGGATCGGGAGCTGCTCCTGGCGCGTACTTGCATTTGCACTTGCTCAGCACTTACACCACACTCTCCCGGCCGATGATTGATGGTCAAACGTTCTTTGCATAATTATAGCCATCTCGGTTCGGGTTTGGAGGTTTCGGTAGTTTCGATGGTTTGTAACGCGCCTTCCGAGAGTTCCGTCCGAGTGCCGCAGTGCCCTTTCTTCCGATTCAATTTCGCTTTCGCAGAATGACCACGGCGCGACGCGACGCGGCACGACAAAATTGCATTCGCTCTCACTTGGGGGCAGGGATGCCAGATTGGCAAGTTATTTTATTCTCATCATACGATTTGACAATTCGCAGGTCATTTTTACATCGATCATGCTGGGATAGTCTTGATGATGGAGCAGGACTTGCTGTAGCACCTTGCTACACCAAAATCTCCATTTAGATTCCATTTAGGAAAAATCTATTTAGGTAACGTTACCTAAATGGAATTTGATCATGTTCAGAGCAGTTGAAGTACCGTAAACCGGGGTCAAATTGATCTTCGGGTCGAAATTGATCACACGTTTCTCGGTTAGGTTTAGCATATTTTAAGTAATTTCCTTTCAACTATCGTGCCGTTGGGAACCGATACTAAACGATATTTGCTTGGAAACTATTTGAAGTATGTTTTATCTAACGGAAAATCGTCTGATCAATTTCGACCCGGAGATCAACTTGACCCCGGTTTACGGTACTAAATATTAGGGATAAAGTTGGTTTATGAGGAAAAGCGGAGATAAAAGTTAAGGGGCGTTTACGGCGGGGCCGGATCATAACCTTTCATGAAACCTTTCTGAAATTCGCCTGAGAGACTCTGAAGCCCCCTAAAACCGCTCTAAAACCTTCTCAAATGCCATGAAACGTATTGAAATTCCGTGACACGCTATGAAACGCTTCTGAAAGTTCCTAGACGCCTCCGTGAATCTCACTCGATAGGGGAGAGTGGTCTCCCGAGACGTCTCAGAAGCGCCCTGAAACGCACCGATTCGTCTTGAAACACTCTGAAATCCTGCATGAAACCTTCATGGAACCTAAGAGTCTCTGATACCCCCTAAAACGCCTCTGAAATCCCCATGAAATTGAAGTGAAACGCATCTGAAAGCCTCTGAAGCCCCCTAAAATCCCTCTGAAACCACCAGAAACACCCTGAAACGCCTTGATACGCCTTGTTACGTCTTGAAACGCTTTGGAACGCCTCTACAACCTCCATTAAAGCATTGTGAAACTAGCCTGAGAAGCTCCGAAGCCCCCTTAATTACCCCTCGAACGTCCTGAAATGCCCTGAAACGCATTGAAATGCTTTAAAACACGGATTCCCAACCGGTGGTCCGCGGCCCCCTGGGGGCCGTGAATCCAGTCCAAGGGGACCGCGATGTTACCAAAAACATGTTAAATTTTTATTCTATTTTGTGCAAATCATACCAATTTTTAATTTTGTAAACCGTCACCCTCTAAAGCCACAGTTTTAGGAAAAAAATTTTCAGTATAAAACGCCTTCAGAAGAAAAAAATTTCGGCTGCGCCGCTATTTTTCAGCTATACCCCAAATTGAATGTACATGACATCATTGTTTACGAAATGTGAGTGTCGAATAAAAAAACGTATCATTGACCGTCGAAAACCCCGCCCACAGTAAGTTTCTGGCTACGTCACTGTACCCGAAAAAACTCGGTTTCGTTCATTTAATTCAATTTTTTTTCTAAAAAACTTCATTGGGCCCCAGCTGTTTCGACAATTCTTAAAGGGGGTCGCCACCTCAAAAAGGTTGGGAACCCCTGCTTTAAAACGTGTCTGAATCCTCTGAAATAATCGTGAAGCTCCCCTGAGAGCTTAAAATGCCCCCTAACATGCCTCTGAAATCTCCTGAAACGCTTTGAAACGCATTTAAACGTCTTGAAACACCTTTGAAACCCCCGTGAAGTTCACCTGAGACTCTATGAAGCCCCCTGAAAGCCCTCTGAAATCTCTTGAAACACTTTGAAACACCTGAAAACAACGCTGAACCCTCCCCCCTAGAACTCCCTCGAATTCCTTCTGGCCCTTCCCCCTTTACATCTGAAAGCCTTGACCTCTCTCCGCTTTGGATCTGATAGCCACTTCTCAAACTTTGTTGTAATCTTGAAATCCATTTAGGTAATGAACTGAATCCATTTAGATAAAAATCTATTTGGGCAGTCCCAGCTCATTACCTAAATGGAGGTTCGGGTGTATAGCTCTTCGAGTGTTCAAGCAATTTGTTCCAAGGATGTAATGATGATCCAAAAAGGTTACTGGTACTGGAAGCTGGATGGATATGCAGCACAGGGCTCAAGAGAGCTGCATAGTACACCTGCAAAGCCTCTGCCCACTAAAGTCGATGTAGAACACAGCGGACAATCTGCTTCTGGCAGCGTCTTTGAAGTTTCAAGATGTGCGCCCCGGTTCAAGGCCGCCGGTGGTTGGTAGGTGTTCAATCAGAACAGTGATCATATCACCTTTAGTACTTACATTGAGGCCGTGCGGTACGCCACCGGTAGCTGGATTTTCATCACCTCTGTACCTCTAACGGGCCTTTTGGCAGACGGACACGGTGGGCACATGTAGATTCATATATGCTCTCCCATGGGCCTGCCCATAAATTACGTAGACTCAGAGAGGGGGGGGGGGGTGTATGGGCGAAAGTCAACGAGGAGAAGGGGGGGGGGGAGGTAATGGACAGCGCCCTTCCAGGGTTTTATACTTGAAAGTCGTTTCCGCCAAGGACTGCCTTCACCAAACAAGGGCGGGGCCGTTGTGCAAGGTGTCGTTCCTAAGCTCAAGGATCATTTCACCGGCACGAGTACGTCTGATTACGTTAGCTCCAAGATCAGTAAGCTTAGTAACATCGCCCCTCTTCGCCTTAATGACCATTGAGTACTTTCCCAACAAACATTGATGCTGTACAACAGTTTTATAAGCCACTCTTAGGCTAAATTTTGAGAATTTTAGCTGAATAAGCCGTTATTCAGCTATCATTGTTAGTTGGGTTGGCTCGTCAGTGTTTATGATGACAGCGTCACCCTTACCTCGCTTTTTCAACTTCTGCCTGTCCACTAGGCTCTAAAAGGCGTACTGCGTACTCCGCCTGGCTCACTATTACCTGTGGTAACTGAGAACCCCCAAAAGGTCGCATTCCCTGCTCTCTTTAACTTGGGACGGGCTGGCCTTTTGACTGATGGGATTTATTGCCGAAGCAAAAGGTGTAGCTTCTCTCCTGACTGCTGCTTGGTGCGTTTTTGTGATTGCTTGTCATACGCAACCTCGTCTGGAATACTCTTCGCACCACTCGCGAAAGCGAAAGCCTCAGTCTGGATAGACTTCCACAATTCCAGCTTCACGAGGTCATCATGGTCCTGCTCAACCTTCCACCTGGTCACCTTCCTTTGATGAAACTGTCCCACGCGCGCTGCCTCTTGACCATGGTCAACCAGGTCAACCTGGCTGTCCTACGTATCCCTCTTGTGCCGCGCATTTCGAAGCACTCCATGTTCTCTCTGATACGAATGCCGATAGGCACAATACGCGCTCTCAACCCTCAGGAAAGTTAGCCTATAAGTACTTTCCAACTTACGCTTACTGGCATACACCACAGAGCTATTGGACATCATCCGGGACAGTGCCACTATTGCTGTGGAGGCTCTTTTGCAGGCGTTATCCTTTCCAGTATCTCTGCTCTGTAGCAGCCATTACACTTCTTGTCTAACCCATCACGATCCTGTGAGCATCACCCCATAGATTAGCATTGACATTTTAACGGATACTCTCAAAGCAGGCCTTATTGCTTGACCTTATCTCGGTCCTCAGCGTGGCTTTTGCAGCGGCGTTCGTTTCACTCTACCTCAGATCGTGCTCGCTGCATCCGCTGCCTAGCCCGTAGGCAGACGCGGCGCAGGTCCGCAATTGCATCGGTCCACCAGTAAGCCGGTGGCCTCCCATTTCTAGGGTGAACTCGCCTGTGCATGGTCGCATCGCACGCATCGTCGTCGTCTAAACCAAGTTGGTTTCGCTTACGGTGGAGCGCCTCCCTAAATACCCCTTCGTTGAAGTTGAAGTATGATGTCTTCCACCTTCGAGGGCTCAGCCTTGGCTCTACCCGCTGCCTGATATTGTTGCAGTCGATACTGTAGCGAACTGCCAGGTGATCGCTGTGAGTGTATAGCCATCGTCTGCTCTCCAGTTCCAAATTCTTGTTAGGCCAGAACTACAAAAAGTAACGTCAGTAATTGACTGCACACCGCTCCTACTAAAGGTACTCTTGGTACCGACATTAGCCATGTCAACATCTAGTAGGTTAATGTCTCTAGCAGGATCTGATTCCGCTGGTTCGTGAAACGGCTTCCCCCTTTCCAGGTGCATAACAGCTACAAAACAAGACCCCGTTTACTTTGGCGACCACGAAGCCCTCTTGGAAGGGGTTCCGGGTCATTTGGCCGAACGCCGTTTGGCCGAAAGGGTCATTTGGTCGAATGCCATTTGGCCGAATGCCGTTTGGCCGAAAAATGAATGATGAAGTTAAGTGACCATACCACTGTTCCCAGCCTCACTTGAACTTGAAAGAACAGCCTATGAGCCAAAGAAGGAAAAATCTTTGATAAAATATAGGCAGCTTCAACGCCAACTAATCCCTGAATGTCAAAACTAGAAAGGATAGCCTATGATTAAAAGAAGGATATATTTCTGATGATCATATTGGCAGTTAGAATGTCAAAAACATCTTCTGAATTATTTTGATCACGATTCGGCCAAACGGCATTCGGCCAAACGACCCTTTCGGCCAGATGGCATTCGGCCAAATGGCGTTCGGCCAAACGGCATTCGGCGAAACGGCATTCGGCCAAATGGCCGGACACCCTTGGAAGGAGCCCATCTGCGACCCAATTGCCGTTACCGGCGGGTACTCGGTATGATGGCGTTATCTGTGCCCCCTCTCAGAAACTGCCCGACAAAGCAGTTGCTGAGCTGCATCGCAGTGGTTCAAGTTCAGATGTGTTACCTGCACTGTGATTTGTTCACTACGGCTTTCTTGCAGGGCGGGCACCTTTGATCACCCGTAGGGTGCCTTTTATCCATGGATTTCCCGGAACAAATCAAACACATGGGTGGACTCGTGCAGCCTTGTGCCTTATGGCCTTCGGCACTGCATTGCCTGCACAAGTGCACAGCTTATTCCTGTCAGGGCCTTTCCAGTCCCATGACTTGTGTCCTGGTTCAAGACACCTGAAGCAAATTTCCGGTGGCTCATGAGAGGTCAGATGGCATACTGACCAGCCCACCTTGATATTCCCCACTACACGTAATGGAGGAGAACGTGCCTTTGGAGCCGACCTACTGATAGGTAGCTGAACCAAGGCTACCCGTGTCCCTGCCGGCCCTTTCCGTAGCCGAACGGCTGCGGTGGCTACCAGAACCGCGCACTGCGGATTGAAAAGGGAAGAAAGCCGGTTGGAGATGAAAGGAAATTCAAAGAGAACAGACAAGAGCGCCGTCTGTCACACCCGGAAAGACACATGGGAGACGCTCTTCTTGTCAAGGCAAACGACCAACAGTCGTACGTTGAAATCTTCAAGAAAGTCCGAGAGGATCCGGAGTTGAAGGAACTGGGTGAGATCGTGGTGAGAACCAGGCGCACTCAGGAAAGAGTTAAGCTGTTTAAGCTGAAGAAGGATCCAGCGATTAAAAGTTCTGCCTACCGTGAGCAGTTCGCCAAGTCATTGAGCGACATCTTCGGGGATGGCAGGAACGTGAAAGCTTAGTGCCAGGAAGCAAAGATCGAATGCCGATACCTGAACGAGATCACAACAGTAGAGGAACTTGGTCGTGATCTGAAGACGCAATGCGAATTAGGAGAAGAGGTTCTAACGAACTGGCTGACGAAGGGGTACCAAGTCACACAAACAGCGAAGATTCGACTATCGGTGTCTGCGGCTAGCAAATTGTTGAAGGTAGGCATATGTACGAGTTGGCTTTTCGGTGTTCCCGCTGAGGGTCGCTGCCAGAGTAGCAATGACAGCAAAGCCAGCAAACGGGTGTTGAGATGCTTCAAGTGCATGGGCTTCGGACACATGTCGGCCAACTGCAAAAGCCCAGCCAGATCTGCACAATACACAAACTGCAGAGAGAAGACACTTTGCAATGGGCTGCTCAGGAACGGCTGCCATACAAGTGATAGGAAGATTTACTATTCAGGAGGTGGTTGCAAGCACGTACGAAGGTTTCTTCCGGGAAACTATTGCGTAGAAACGGCTATCTCAGTCTTAATTTACAACGATTTATTTGATTCTACCCGACGTTTCGGCCATGGGTTTTGGCCTTTTTCAAGGGAAAAATTGTCTATCGTCCTTGTCCTTGTTACAATTTGCATTTGCGTTTGTCAATTTATCCGGGTCATTGCTTTTTTGTACAATTTTAGGGTAATTTAAATGATAATTTTGGTCAGAGTTTTGCTTACACATATAACGACTGTTTTAAAATGGTGAATTTCTGTCTAGAGCTTTATGGTAAATTGTGCTATTATATTTTGAAACTTTTTCGGCTTTCAGTCTTTGCAACGGTCAGAACTAGAGCATGTTTTCTACGTCCAACGTTTCGATTGTGTATTCAATCTTTTTCAATGTTTACAAGACTGAGCCGTGAACCGTTACCTAGTTTTTCCATTTTGTCCAGTAAAATAGAAATTGATGAAAACCAAAAGCTTGACAACAAAAACAAACCACCAGACGAAGAACAAAACTTTTCTAACCCTTGAGAAAGATTGAATAAACAATCGAAACGTTGGGCGCAGAAAACATACTCTAGTTCTGACCGCTGCAAAGCCGAAAAAGTTTCCCGGTACAAACTCCCAGCAGTCGAAAGTATCCAAGTAGTACGAAGGTTTCGTAATCGCCAAAATCAACGGTATCTTCGTTTGCAGCTGCTATGCATCACCAAGGTGGTCAGCGGAGAAATCCGATCGGATGCTGGAGGAGTTAACCGACAAGCTGGTTGGACGGAGGCCAATACTGATCGGCGGAGACTTCAATGCGTAGGCCGTGGAGTGGGGTAGCAGACTAACCAACGTAAGAGGTTGCAGCCTGCTGGAAGCACTAGCGAAGTTGGAGATACAACTGTGCAACGTTGGCATCGTAAGCACATTCAGGAAAGACGAGCGGGAGTTGATCATCGACATTACCTTCTGCCAGAGCGTTAATGATTAATCATAAATTTAATCATGATTAATGATTAATGATTAAGATTAATCAAAATCATTAATCATAATCACAAAATAAATCTCATTTAATCATTAATCATTAATCTTAATCACACTGTTTTTGCAATCTAATCATTAATCAGTAATCATAATCATAAGAAAAAATATTAATCAATCATTAATCATTTATCACCAAAAATGATTCATCATATAAAATTTATTATCTAATTTAAATTGGTTCAAATGCTGTTCTAAATAATAGAATTTATGATTCTTTTTTCAAAAATCTCCCGGACAGAGTTACCTTTTACTTTCGAAACTTCAAAAACATGTAAAACAATAAACATATTTTAATCATTTCAGTTTTTTGTGATTGATTAATCATGATTAATCATGATTTTTAATCAATGAGCCATTTGTAATCATTAATCATAATCAATAATCACAGATAAAACCAATTTTAATCATTAATCATAATCTTTAATCATCCTAAAAATCAAATTAATCATTAATCATAATCAATAATCACCAAAATTGGAATTTTAATCATCAATGATTAATCATGATTAAAATTTTTGTTAATCATGAACACTCTGCCTTCTGCAGTCCATCGCTTGCGTACTACATGAACTGGAAAGTAAGCGAAGAGTGCACTCATAGTGACCACCACGCGATCTGCTACAGTGTTGGCCAACGGAACCCATACAGAGAAGCAGAACATGCGAGCGAAAGTGGAAGACGAAGACCTTCGTCAAGGACCTCTTCGTTAACGTTGAACTTTTCGTCATTGAAATCATCGTCATCATCAAACATTTGAAAGCAGTTTTTTCGTTCAAAACAAAAGTTTTTGCTATGAAAATACATTCACCGTACTCCACATGAGGAATATAATGCAGTGAATATATTTTCATGATCCTTGTTTTGATTTTCAGCGAGAAAACTGCTTTTTATTTTCCGAAAAATGATGACGAATGCTTGAGCCTTAAAGGCACTCTTTATAGACAGCGACACTCCAGACGTGGATGGGGTAGAGCTGACAAGAGCGGTTACAAGGGCACACGACACTACAATGTCATGAAAACGGGAGCCAAGGTACACTCGGCACCCTCCGTACTGCATGTCTAAGAGCCACAAGAATCTACCCGAGAGTAAGAAACCTCCCGGATATGGAGGAATGAAAGTTGGCGTTCCAGGAACCAAGACGCTGCATTTAGAAAGGAGATAATCGAGAGCAATTCAAACTGCCACAAGGAGCTATGCCGAGATGCCGACGGACGCAAACCCATGGGATGAGGCGTACCGAATCGTGATGGCGAAGATCGAAGGTCCAGTGATGCCCGCTGAAATGTGTCCAGACAAGCCGAAGGTAGTCGTGGAGGGTCTCTTTCCCCAAGTAACACACTTGTCACCGAAGAGTCACGGCGGCGCAGGTTTTTGTTGCGCAAAAGTCACTGTGACCTACTTCTAGCAAGTAAGTATTTGTTTGTTAGAAGTAAGTCACAGTGACTTTTGCGCAACCAAAACCTGCGCTGCCGTGACTCTTCGGTGACAAGTGTGTTACTTGGGTCCGAACGGTTCGGAAGACGCAGGTAGTGCGGAAGCTCGGCAGGTCTCCAATGTCGAATTAGAAGCAGTTGCGAAAAAAAACTGAAAGTGAGCAAAGCCCCGGGTCCGGACGGGATCCATAATGTGGCGTTAAAATCGGCGGTATACTAGCTTACACCGATATGCTCAAGACGGTGGCTAAGAAATGTTTGGAAGAAGGCCACTTTTCAGACGTATGGAAGATACAGAAACTAATTTTACTGCCAAAGCCAGGAAAACCGCCGGGGTATCCAGCATCGTATAAACCGATATACCTGCTGGACATACTTGGGAAGCTGCTGGAGAAGATCATCCTTCACAGCGTAGAGTTGTTCACGGAAGGAGAACATGGACTGTTATAGCTACAGTTCGGATTTCGGAAGGAAAAGCCGACGGTGGATGCTATCTGGACGGTCCTGGAGAAGGCCGAGAAGATGTCCAAGCAGAAGAGGAGAGGAATGCGGCTGCTTCAGGCAGTACCTACAAACCATGCCGCTTCACCATTCTGCCCGGAGTGCGAATACATGAAGGAGACACCGGAGCAAGGAGTGTTCAACTGCCCCAAATTCGAGGCAGTAAGACGATCGATGCCGGTATTAAGCGTAGACAACGTCGTCGATGAGATGTGTCGCACTTAGGAGACGTGGAATGCGATCAGCACAGCAGGGCAGTTACAAAAATACTGACGGATTTTCAGAGGAAGTGGAGGACATGTGGCACCTGGAGGACGTCCGTATAGATCCGGGTATCCTTTCGGGCGACCTGAAAAGCTCCTGAAAGCGGTGATTCTTGGAACCTACAGTATAGTTAAACGGTTCCTGAATCAATACAATTGAAAGTACATACTAACGATGACTCTTTAGGATATAAGCAAAACCGGCTAATGAGATCCACGTGATTCTGTAAAGTGGCGTAAGCGACATACCTAATTATGGTAGATTTTTGGTAATTATGCATCAAATTCTTGGCCATTCTTTAAATTTTCTGTCATAGATGCTAGATTACAACTAGATCTTGCGTCCTAATATAGCAACATATACCAAAATGTTATTATTTCATCAGGTATGTACCAAAATATGTCGAACATTGAAATGGCGCTAACATCACCGCAGAATTACGGCATCACAGAGCCTAACCCTTTTTTCATGCATATTGCCCGTGGTAGGTGAAAGCGTTCACCATTTTCGCCAAGAAGTTCCATAACTTTATAATAATAAAAATTATAATATTTCCAGCTAGTGGTAAGGCAATGGATCGCCAATCTGGGGACGGCGGGATCGATTCCCGTTCCAGTCGGGAAAATTTTCTCGACTCCCTGGGCATAGTGTATCATTGTACTTGCATCACAATATACAAATTCATGCAATGTCAGGCAAAGAAAGCCCTTCAATTAATAACTGTGGAAGTGCTCGAAGAAAACTTAGTTGAATTGAGGCAGACCAAGTCCCAGAGGGACGTATATAACCATAAAGCAGAAGAAGAAGATTATATAATAATCATAATAATATGGAAACTCGGACAAACCTTTGAACGAAGCATTTTTTCATTTTGAACTTTAAAATAGAAAAACTCTTACTCTGAATCGCGTATACTGTGTAATAGATGGGGAAATCAATACAAACTGGCATCCTTGCACTCATATACCCGGAGTCATTAGATGGAACGCACAAAATGATCGAAAGCGCGCGCGCGAAACGGTTCATTATCAGTAGGTAGTGGCGATATGGCCGGAACGCGCGACCGAAAAATGACCGAAACAACATTTCGATGACAACGGCCCCGGGGCGTCAATCGATCGGGCGGAATGTGTCTCGGTTATGACGATGCGGCTCGACGGGCTCTAGGGTTCTTAGGTTGGATGGGGATACGCTTCCATCATCATCGGGCTACGGTAATTTGACTTGAGTGCATCGTTAGAACGTGGTCACACTGTAATTTGCGACCAGGCGTATCGATCGATTTCGGGTGACAGTGCGTTGAACTCCAGAGAAGGGCGGTACAGCGCAGCGGTGTGCGGTGGATGTGTTTCGGTTGCTCGTGGACATCATCGTTTGGGTTATCAATAGGGAGGTGAGTGACCGTGTGATAAAATTGGCTGAATGTGTGTAGTGTAATGATACTGATAAAAAATAATTTTTAAAACTGATTTTGTCGTACACTTCTATTCAATTGTTATTGGTATGCTTTTACTCAAATCGACATCTTTCTTGCAAATTTGCTAGAGACACGAACATTGAACTTGATGAGACGCTAAAGAATGGTAAAGTTTATTTTGCGAGTGCAAGTAACTTTTGGATACATAACTATCCAGCAAATACATCAAAATCTGTATATTTGGTCTATATGCTACCATATGCCAGTGAAACGTGGTGTGTATCAGTGACGAACACACAACAACTTTTACTTTTGATCAAAAGACGATTCAAAAAGAGAACGACAACAACAGAACTTCAGAAACAAATTCAATATAAATGGGAGAATTTATCGCCATCGCCAGGTAAGAATCGTTTACCTAATTCGATATTAAACATGTTAAACATGTTGGATCTACTCGTCATTATCTCTGGGATCAGCAAAGTTAACGTTCAAGTTAATCTTAACAAAAAAAATCTACCGTCGTGCGGGGCTACTTTTGAAACACGGAGCTACTTTGGACACTTTTGAATATGGATTTTTTGAATTTGAAATATGGTTCAAATCTGTTTGATGTCTTTGGGACTATTCTGACTCAATATTTCCCCCTTCATTTGGTTGAAATTGTTTTTCAAACAAACCCTTTATTGCTTGTCAGGAGGCGAAAAAACATCGAATGAATCATAAAAATATACATAACGTATCAGAACATTTACTCTGTAAGGATTGTTTCTACAGTTCATAAATTTCAGAGGGTTGCTCAATTCGTGCAAAAAGTATCGACGTAGCATATACAATCGAATATTTGTATCGATACACATTATAAATGACCGTTTAACCTAAATAAAGGATTGATGGCCCCCAGACAGCCTTTAAGTCTATATTAAAATATCGCACTGCTCATAATACCAAAGGTAGCACAGAACCACCTAAAAACGCATATATTTATTGAAATCATGTATGATATAGTATACAACAGTACTGGTACAAAGTAGTATTTTAAATAAACCCGGAATTTTAACTGCAGCTTTGTTTTAATTATAAATGTCCAAAGTAGCCCCCCTTTGGTTCTATATGAGATGTCTCCGATTGGTGTATGGGCAACTTTTTTGTTTATTGATGGATTTAGTTCAAATTTTGCATGCATCCTACATACATACTCACAATTATTATGTGTAAAAATTGTGGAAATCCATTCACTACTCTGGGAGTTATAATGTCATAAAGTTGAAAAACCATTAAAAACTGTATAAAGAAGCCCCGCACGACGGTACTTCAAGAGTTCATCCTTCTTAGTTCAAACATCTAATCGACATAAAATCCGCCCTTAATCGCATATCAAATGTGTTTTTCGTGCTCACAGAAAACCGCACTTTCCCATCATCGCGCAACTCCCCGTTTCGTAATTAACGCCACCATTAGGTAACGCCAATCGAAAAATCCCTATTTCTTGCGCACTCGTTGTCAGCCAGTGAATTGTGCGCGAACGATCAAAGATCAAACGCACGATCATCCGCCTGACGACGACGATGCCCGATACCCGACAATGGTTCCTTTTCCGCTGCGGCCGCCAAACACCGCTGCAGACACTAGGCCGGATCATGATTGCCGAAATGATCCGTGTCTAATGTGCGCGCGGCTCGATTCCTTCCTGCGGTTTCATGTGCGTGCCTGCGCTTGGGCGCTTTTTTCCCATATTAGTCCCAATCAGTATCCGATTAGAACAGTGGTTTTCAAATTGCTCTGCTGGTTTTGTAAAGGACTAGGGCAGTATTTGATAAGGAGACCGTAAATCAGGCCAAACATGTCTAAAGGTCGTATCTGCATCTCTTTCGTTAATATATCAGCTGTTTATTTGTTTTATGATTGTCTCCTTGTATTGAACGATGGTCAAAACAATCGTTTTTTGGTTTGTACTGCAAAAATAATTGAAAAGTGTACCATTACATTGCAATAATTGAAAGAGAAAGTGAACAAAGAGAGCCTCTCAAATGCAGATAGGACCTATTGAAATGTTTGGTCTGAAATGTAATTGATTTTTGAATTAAAATTTGGGCTTAGGACTGTGAATAGGGGGGGGGGGGGATTAAGCAGATCAGAACACAAGAAAACACGACAACTCGATAGCTGATACCTAGATATCTGTTTCTCCAAAATTTCCCTGAATTGTATTGTTGGAAACTTTTAGCTGTACAGTTCTGCGTCATCTTAAGCACCGCTAAGGAAACAAGTTGTTTCAGAACTGTTTGAAATAGGCAAACGATTTTCTTCAGTGTTGAGTGAGTCCCGAGTTCTCCGTTGAACAGCTTCTACTTTTTTTTTATATTGCATTAATTTCATGAGAACAGACGACAGTTAGATTAAGAGCAATTCCCAAGTAACATAACCAGCTGAATAGCAGTTTCTTAAGTAAAATTTGCTTAAGAGTAGTTTGTTCCACTCTTGCATAGCAAACATGTTTCTTGAGTTGGTCATAGTTGTGTAATACGGTAGGCTAGTGCGCAGAATGTCGTAGCGAGATAGTTGCTAGTAATTTTGATATCAGTAACAAATTTTGAAAATGACGTCGTTTTCAAATTTTGTTACTGATATGTTGGATATGTCGAATCTTGGGAAACAAATCATGGAACTAAAATGTAAGTTATCGAGCAAGGGTTGATAGAAGTAAGATAAATAAAGCATGAATATCTTGTAGCCTTGAAGCTGCCGAAACAGTAAGCTGCTGCTTTCGAGAAGTTTCACTCTGTTCAAGGAATCGCTTTTCTAACAAGAACTGTGCATTAATTCGTTGGCTAAACGTCAACTTGTCGTACAACGTCATTTGTTCCCCACCATTTTGACATATCTCCGGTTTGTCCATGATGATCCTGCGTCTTCTACACTTGTCGGGAAATCCTCCTGTAGATCCTCGGGAATGCCTCCAAGAGTTCCTCGGGATTTCCTCTGTAAGTTTGGCAAGAATTCCTTCAGAAGTTTCCCGAGTATTCTTTCAGGAGCTTCTCGGCATTTTTTCTAGAAGTGCCCCGGAAAATCCTGCAGGAATTCCTTGGGAATTCTTCCACGAGTTCCTCGGAAACTCCTACAGGAGTGTCTCGGGAATTTCTTCTAGGAGATCGTCAGGAACTCCTGCAGGAGCTCCTCGAAAATTCTTCCAGGAGTTTCGGGAACTCCTGCAGGAGAACTTCGGAAGTTCCTCCAGGAAATTCTCGTAAATTCCTCCAGAAGTTGCTCGAGAATTACTCCAGGAGTTCCTCGGAAATTCCTCCTGGAGCTCCTCGGTAGTTCTTCCGGGTGTTCCACGAGAATTCCTCCAGTTGATCATCGAAAAACCCTACTGGAGTGTCTCGGAAATTCTCTCAGGAGATCCATTAGAATCCTTCAGGAAATCGACAAGAATTTCTTAAAAAATCCTCAACAATTCCTCCAGGAGTTTTTTAAGAATTCATCCAAGGATCCTCGGGAATTCCTCCAGAAGGTCATCGAGAATTACTTCAGGAATTCCTTAAAACGTTTCTCGGAAAAACTTCCAGGATTACCTTGGGAATTTTCCGAGGAGTTACAAGTTTCTCGGGAATCCCTTTAAGAATTCAACGAGCAGTTTTCCATAGTTTCTGGAGGTTCTTTTCCGGCAGTTCCTCGGAAATTCTTACTCCAGGAGTTTCCTGGGTATTATCGATGATTTCCTGGAGGTTTTCATATGTAGATCCAGACCAATTTCGGATAAACTTCTGAAGCATTTCCCGAGAATCTTCTGGAAGAATTCCCGAGAAAACGCTAGAGGGATTCTCGATGAACTTCTGAAGGAATTTCCAAGGAGTTCAAAGAGAAATTCCCAACAAAATCTCCTTTGAGAATTATCAAGAAACTCCTGGAGAATTTTCTGAAACCCCCAGAGATATTTTTCAAATGGCATACCCTAGAATCTCTTAAAGAATTTCCGAGGAACTCTGGAGGAATTCCCGAGTAACTCATAAAAAATCCGATGAAGTTCAGGAGGAGTTCGCGAAAAACTCTTAGAAGAATTCCGAGTAATACATGGAGCAATTTTCCAAGAAATTTGCTAGCAACTCCTATGGGAATTCTAGAGGATCTCACAGAGGCATTCTCAAGGAATTCCTGGGGAACTACTGAAATTCCTGGAAAATTACGAGGAATTCATGTAGAATTTCCCTAGGAACTCGTGGAAAAATTTTTGGGGAACTTCTGATGTAATTTCCGAGGAACTCCCGGAGAAATTTCGTCGGAATCCCAGAATTAATTCCCGAGGAACTCCTAGCGGAGTTCCTGAGGAATTTCCAGTGGAATTCCTAAAGAACTTCTGTGAGAATTTCCGAGGAAATCTTAGAGGAAAGGAATTCCCGAGGCACTCCTTGAAGGAATGTTCGAGGAACTTCTGGAGGAATTTCCGAGGAACTCCAGGAAGAATTTTTGAAGAACTCTTGAAGGAATTACCGAGGAACTCCTGGAAGAATTCCCGATGAACTCCTAAAAGAATTCTCGAGAAATTTTGGAAGGAATTCCCGAGGAACTCTCGGAGGATTAACTGAGGAACCCTTGATGGAATTCCCGAGAAACTTGTAGAGGAATTCCCTAGGAGCTCCAGAGAATTCTTAAAGGTACATAAATATTCTCTAGGAACTTCTGGAGGAATTTCCGAGGAACTCCTGGAAGAATTTCCGAGGAACTGCCGAGGAACTCCTGGAGGAATTTCTATGGAAATTTCCGAGGAACTCCTAAAACTCCTAAAGCAATTCTCGAAGAAATTCTGAAGGAATTCCCGAGAAACTCTTGGAGAAATTCTCTTGGAACTCCACAATGAGTTCCCGAGAAAATACTGCAGGAATTTCCGAGAAAGGATTTCTCGAGGAACTCATGGAAAAATTCCCGATCAACTCCTGGAGGAATTTCCGAGGAACTACTCGAGGAATTCCCGAGGACCTCCTAAAGGAATTCTCGAGGAACATCTAATAACCGGAGAACTCCAGGATGAATTCCCGAGGAACTCCGGTAGGAATTTCCGAGGCTCTCCTGAATAAAAAAACTCTGCAAACTCCTGGAGGATTTCCCGAGGAACCGAAAGAATGCCTGAGGTACTCCAGGTGGAATATCCGAGGAACACCTGAAAGAATTCCTGAGAAACTTGTACAAATGTTCGGACAAGTCTGCGGAAAATTCTGGATGAAGCTCTGTTTAAAATTCAAAAGTTCTGGGGAGAATTTCCGAAAAAACCATGGTAATATTCTAGAAAAGCCTCTGTTTATGGAGATTTTAGGAAAAGAAGAGACAATTAAATTCTAAGAGGAATTTTGTTGATGGAAATTTTATTTTCTATAAACAATTGCTGATGAAATATTAATTCAATAGTTCAGCGGTTCAGCATACTTCGTAAATTTCCATGAAATGGTGGTCGTCTTATTTGATTCGTATTATAACTAAAAACTGCTTCAAATTTCTCGCCAATCTGAAGACCAATAGATTAGAAATTTGTAGGTTTAAGGATTTAAAAGTTCAAAATTTTCTTGAAAATGTTATCTACAAAAATTAAAACGCATTTCATTTGAAATTGATTCAAGATTTAGTTATTGGTTTAGATTAACAATAATAATAAATATTATTTTCCAGCTTTCAAGTCTTCAGAAATCTTCACAAAATTTTAAATGTCTTCCATATGTCTTCACAAAAATAAATGTCTCCACAGAACTTCAAATGTCTTCAAATTGAAGATATGTCTTCACATCTGGCACCCCTGGGGACTACGGAGATTTCAGTGGCGTTTCGTAGCATTTAAGGTGCACTTCACAGTGTTTTCATTGTCGTTTCAAGGGGTTTCTGGAGCTTTTTACATTTTCTATAAAGTATGAAACGCTTTCCATTATTTCTAGGACGCATTGCACATTTATTGGAACATATGTTCATTCTTTATGGAGCGCTTTTTAATTATCTTTGACTTTTAAGGTGAAACATCAAGAAATCCCACTGCAATTTTGCATACAAACTTTGGAGGCACAAATCTGACAAACGAAGCATCAAACCAAGCCGCACTTGTTTATCCTGGCTTTGCTCATTTGCAAAAAGAGGCAGCTTTTCCAAATCGAGAGTATTTGTTTACGAATTTTCAAGATTGATGCTCTTGAAAACGTGAGTAGGGGACTAAGTCGGCCATTGTGGCAGCCATGTTTGTGTTCTCTGAAGTTTCTCCTTAAGGGCATTTTAACTGAAAAGCGTATCTAAAAAACGCCTTAGCAATCCCCCTAAAACCCCGAGGGAGCCCATGTAATTTATTTGTGACTCTCCGAAACCACCGAAAACGCCTTTGTAACTCCATTTAACGCAACTGAGACTCTCCTAAACCATCAAAAACATACCAGTAATGCCTCTATCTGTCAAAAGTCCTATGGAGCTCTCTGCAATGCCTTCGAAATCCTCCTCAGACCCCCAAAAACGTCCATGAAATCTGTTCAGAATATTAATGTCCCATCATTCTCACAGTTCTGATTCTCGAGCTACCCGCATGTCTCTTCCGCAGTTTTCGGAACCACTGGAACTCCAGGTCTACATTGCTAAACTGTCATTTCATACTCCTCCCATCATCTTGATTTGTGTTACAGTCATTGTGCCATATGCTATATTCAAGGCAAACGACATTCATGCATCGAATGCAGCATGGATGCAGTGTATGACGATAGTTTGCAACATTAGCCATGACAGTAAAAACATTAGGACCTGTTCATAAACTACGTAGACTCGAAGGGTTAAGGGGGATCTGGCCAAAGTTCACGGTCCATACTGGGACGTCCCTGAGGACCTCTGAAGTACCCCCGAGACCTCTTGGACCCCCTGAAACCCTTTCAAACCTCCTGAGATGCCATTAAGACGCCGCTGAGACCTCAAGGTACCCTCTTAAATTCCCTGGAACCTTCTTGAAACGACCCTGAGATCTCATAGTATCCTCTGAAGCTGAAAACCCCCTAAAACCCCCTTGTAACCCGCGGGAACTCGCCTGGAATCCCTTGGAACTCTCTGAAGCGCCCCATGAGACCCCTTGGAATCCTGAGCAAACCCTGAGACCCCATATAACACCCTTTAGACCTTCTAGTACCCCGCTGAAATCGCTCTCCCTGAAGCGACCCTGCAACCTTCTTTTGCAATCTTCTATAAATGCCCCTGGCCGCCGTTACCATAACTACCGTCATTATATTTTCATATGCACAATATATGCCCTTAACAGTTATAGATCATAAAAAAGGTGTATAGATCATGGTTTCCCAAACTGCGGGTGGTGACCCCCAGGATGGTCGCCGGCCTTTATCCAGGGGGTCGTGAGGGACAATAGAATATTTTACTGTAACAGGATAACAAATTAGGGAATATCTATGGTGGGTCGTGAAAAGTACGTCTGCTGGTAAAAGGGGGTCACGCACCTGAAAGTTTGGGAACCTATGGTATAGATTAAAGGACAAGCTCGTTAGAATCCCAAGATGGCCCCCACAATAGTCGACTTTTGAAGCTACTCACCTAGCACAAGCTATCAGGTATCAGGTATCAGTAGGTCGGCTCTAGAGGCACGTTCTCCTCCATTTGGGAAATTTGTGCCATCGCCATGAACACGAGCCTATTCATCATTTACCTGACGGAGAAGGGAAGGAAAAAGGATAGGAGATGGGAAAGGACAGGTAAGGGAATAGGATCGTCATACTCGCAAAAGCGTACCACAATGGGTTCACATAGCGTCCTGAAAAGGACACTGTAATAACGCATAAGCGTGCCACAATGGGTGCGAACAGCGCCCTGAGAAGGGCACTGTGATAATGCATAAAGCGTAAAGAGAGCCTATAGCTCTTTACCACAGCGGGTCAGGAACAACAGAACGTCCTGAAGATTCAGGTTTCTGAAGTCAGTTTCACTAAATAAGTGTTTCCCGAGTACTCGGAAACGCAATTGCGCAAAAGCTGGACAGTTACATATTAAATGATACGAAGTTCCATAATCGGATTCACAGCTATCACATGCAAATGAATCAGCTTGCTGAATATTCGCCATGTGATAACTGAGTCGGCAGTGGCCAGTCAATGCTTTGACCAGCATGCTGCAATTCTGCTTTGACAGATTTGTTAGATACTTTGCCACCCCTAGAGATGGCTCAGTACAATACAATTTTGTTTGACGACATGACTCCAAACTATTCCAGTATTGTTTGTGCTGAGTGGCAGCCCAGGTGTCAATCTGAAGCTTCACCCA
This sequence comes from Aedes albopictus, assembly GCF_035046485.1. Lineage (NCBI taxonomy): Eukaryota > Metazoa > Arthropoda > Insecta > Diptera > Culicidae > Aedes > Aedes albopictus. The sequence goes on from NC_085136.1 coordinate 91,063,837, forward strand.
ACACTTGGATACCGGAATAGCTGGCTCAGGGCCAATGAAGTCATGTGATGCTCCAGTGCGAGCTAACTCATCAGCCAATTCATTTCCAGCGATGGAAGAATGGCCAGGTACCCATACAAGGTGAACAGCGTTTGCTGAATTCAGCTCCTCAATTTGAGTTCGACAAGCGATAACTATCTTCGACCTGGAGTTGGCCGAAGCAAGTGCTTTAATAGCAGCCTGGCTATCTGAACAGAAGTATATTACTTTGCCCATTACGTGCTGCTGAAGTGCTGACTGCACTCCGCACATAAGAGCAAAGATTTCGGCCTGAAAAACGGTGCAGTGTCTGCCAAGTGAATAAGACTGATACAGCCTTAGCTCACGAGAATAAACACCAGCACCTGCTCGACCTTCGAGAAGGGAGCAATCAGTGTAACATACGATGCCGTCTGAAATACTTCTATCCAGATAACCAGATGTCCACTCTTCCCGGGAAGGGAATTTCGTGGAAAATGTCCTATATGGAAAATTACAAGCAATTGTAAGATCACTTGGAGCAAGGACAATTTTGTCCCAACTTACCAAAAGTGAAAACAACGAGGTGTGTGTTGATGTGCGGTTCACACGAGTTTCCTCTAGTTGACCGAATACCCATAGACGGTAAGTGCTTCTTGTTTGAGACGAATGTGTAGTGGGGCAACGTCAAAGAGAACTTCGAGCGCTGCCGTGGAAGTTGAAAAGAACGCTCCAGACATCGCCATTAAGCACATCCTTTGGATATGGCCTAATTTTGATTGGACCGTTCTCACTTCGCCCTTTTGCCACCACACAAGATATCCATAAGCCAATATTGGCCGAACCACAGTTGTATAAATCCATTTGATATACTTGGGTTTTAGACCCCAAGTTGTACCAAAGGTTCGCCGGCATTGCCCGAAGGCCATATAAGCTTTCTTGATTCTGAACTCAATGTGAGGTGTCCAGGAAAGCTTGGAATCAAGAATGACTCCAACGTACTTTACCTGTTCAGTCACATCGATTTCAGAATCAAAGAGACGCAAAGGACGAACGCTATTACGGTTTCGCTTTTCCGTAAAAAGAACAATAGATGTTTTACTCGGATTTACCTAAAGGCCATATTGGCGACACCAACTCTCAACTACCTGAAGGGCGCTTTGCATCAGGTCGAAAAGGGTGCTGATGCCCATACCAACTAACAATGTTAGGTAGTCGTCGGCATAACCATAAGTAGGAAAACCGCCATTATTGAGTTGCCTCAATAGCGTATCTGCTACGAGATTCCACAAAAGTGGTGATAAGACTCCCCCTTGGGGGCATCCACAAACACTCAATTTCATAATCCCTGCTAGACGCAATGTCGAGAAGAGATATCGGTTTTTGAGCATTTGATGAATCCAATTGGAAGTCATTGGAGATATACCATGACTCTGTGCAGCTTCCAATATGGCATCGAAAGGCACATTGTCAAAGGCACCCACAATATCTAAGAAAACACCCAAACAAGATTGCTTTTGAGCGAATGCTTTCTCGATATCGTAAACAACCTTGTGTAAAAGAGTCACAGTGGACTTACCAGAATGGTAGGCATGTTGGTTCACATGAAGAGGCACGTTGGCCAGATGAACATCACGGATGTGATGATCCACAATGCGTTCTAAGCATTTCAGAAGAAAAGAGGTCAAACTGATAGGTCAGAAACTCTTTGCTTCTTCATATGACGCACGACCCACTTTCGGAATAAACGTCACAGATACAATAAATGTAGTTTTCGAACAGATCAGAAAAACAGATGATCCGAAGAGGAGGAGTGAGGAATGTTTTAAAGATCAGAAGGACACTAGACTAGACGGAAAAAATTACCGGAAGATTAGGAAACCAGAAGAGCAGATGATCACTAGACCAAGAAACACAGATACCATATTTCAAGTAGTAGATCAGAAGCAGATGATCTGTCGACCAAAAAAAAAAAACAACAAGAAAACCGTATGATTAGAAGACAGAGATGCAGGAGACTAACACTGACTAGAAGACTTGTAAACAGAAAACCAAAACTAAAGAAAAAAACAGTACACAGCAAGAAAAGGAATACTGCCGTATACAGCCGTTATCCCATGGTAATATGAATGCTCAAAGATCATGGGACAACTATGATGTACACGTCAGAGAATGAGAGATTAGTTGAAAAGGAGGTATGAAATCCGGAAACCAAGAAACCGGAAGAACAAAATACCAGATAAACAGATGACCTGAAGATCAGACCACAAAACTGGAAGATCAGAAAACAAGAAGGCTAGACGATTAGGCATCCAGAAAGGCCGAAACTCTATTAGGTCAAAAAAATGAAGGCAAGAAAATCAGAAAATCACAAGACGAGAAGAGCAATAGACTTGATGTTAAAAAAGGCGAAATATTCAGAAAGAAGATAAGAATATCAGAAGATCCTATAACATGAATACTATTACAGAAAACGTTAGTAAGATCAGATACAAAGCTTGAGTGTCCACTACCCGGAGGCTCAACAATGAGTATTTTGGTGTAGGGGAGAGCGGAGGGTCACTAAAAAAAATGAAGAAAGGTACCATAGGATGATCGAATGCAGAAGTTGTGAGTTAGAAACTAGATCCAGTGTAAGTACATTTCTGATTGAAAACCACTGCACTAGAAGGTCGCATCCTTGGTGTGCCCCATCCTCGCCGTTTGATTTTGCGGAGCTTTTTTTTTCTCTTTTCTCTGAAGCACCCGCGTTGATGCAATATTTACAGAAGCATGACTAATTTTGATTAAATATCCTTTGATCCTCGAAAATCCCGCGCCCCGGCTCGCTTTACGAAGCCGATGATGATGGGCGGTGTCGGGTCGGGCGGCTTTGATGTGTGTGATGAGGTGTTTAGATTATTGACTCACGACTCTCGTCGTCTCCCTTACTCTCGCTCGCACCATCCCGCTTTGACCCTGATCGGGACCTCTGTGCGCTGCTCGAATGAATGAATCGGATGAGTCGGGAACGAATTGGCGGAGAGCGGAACAGGGGAAATAAGAACCTTAATCGCGATCCGATGCCAAAATAATGGGCTCCGTTTTATACCTAAGGATATTGTAACTAACTGCACGCGAAATCGATTTCGTGCCCGTTTATTAGAAGTAGGTTGTGGTGGTGGCGGCTTGGATGGAACAAGGATCAATTGGAAGTACAAGTGGGTTGATGTTTTTTTTATTGAATTTATCTGGAAGAACAATTTAGAGCTCATTTGGGAGGAGAACTTGGGTTTAATGGGCAATGCCAGTTATGCAAAACTGCATGCAGCAATCATCTTTTTATGTCTCCGTTGGGCATCATTCGGATAAAAAAGAGCATTACCACAGCTCTAAAGAAGCGGCTCGAGTTGAAATCCAGATGAATATCTGTTAGTCCAGTTTTCAAAATTAAAATGGCAAATTACAAAAATGATTAAAATGTTTCTAGGGTTAGCTAAATCTGATCGATTGTGAGGAAAAGTACTTGAGAGTAAATTCTCACTTGAGGTTCCTTGCTCCCTCTAATCAAATATAAGTCACGTCCCTAATGAAGCCATTAAGCCACATTTCAACCATCTAATGGCTTATTCCAGACACCTCTAATTCAATTCTAACCAATCGTCAACGAATCATTCATTCCATCTCAAACGGCCTTAGAATATGCGCCATCTGAATGAAGAGAACACACACCCGGCATGGTTCCAAACATCGCCAGTAATCAAATTATAATAATCATTCGAACGCATCATCGTCTCTCGGACACCGATCACGCGCCCGATTAGGTAGCCCCATCCCACCGCAATCGCAGTCTTCGTCGTCTTGGGTGAAACAAATCGAGACATCTTGGCAGAGAACTCGCCTCGCGCAAACAAGAACAGCTTCTAAATCAAGCTGGACGCGAGCGCAGCGCGCACGTACCTACCTGCCTAGAACTTCTATTGGTTGAGTGCGACCCAACGACACCCCGGGGGTAAATTGTCAGCAATTTGGAGCCGTTCCCGGGTGCAAGATATTTACATCCAGAGGGGTCCCGGGCCGGTCGGCTGAGCGTCGTGTGCGACAACTGCGCTAAACATAGGACGCGATGTTTGGACGACAGAATCGCGGGTCGTGGCGGGGTCGGTTCTAACGATCCATAATTGAGCCACTTTATTTCGATGATGGTTTCCACCGGATTCCTTTGTTTCTCGAAAGTGGGGACAAATTGTGTGGTGTGAGCTAGACTGGTTCGGAACGGAACGGAAAACTAAAAGAACAGAAGACCAGACGGCTAGAAGGCTAAGAAGATCAGAAGACCAAAAGACCAGAAGACCAGAAGACCAGAAGACCAGAAGACCAGAAGACCAGAAGACCAGAAGACCAGAAGACCAGAAGACCAGAAGACCAGAAAACCAGAAGACCAGAAGACCAGAAGACCAGAAGACCAGAAGACCAGAAGACCAGAAGACCTGAAGACCAGAAGACCAGAAGACCAGAAGACCAGAAGACCAGAAGACCAGAAGACCAGAAGACCAGAAGACCAGAAGACCAGAAGACCAGAAGACCAGAAGACCAGAAGACCAGAAGACCAGAAGACCAGAAGACCAGAAGACCAGAAGACCAGAAGACCAGAAGACCAGAAGACCAGAAGACCAGAAGACCAGAAGACCAGAAGACCAGAAGACCAGGAGACCAGAAGATCAGAAGACCAGGAGACCAGAAGACCAGAAGACCAGAAGACCAGAAGACCAGAAGACCAGAAGACCAGAAGACCAGAAGACCAGAAGACCAGAAGACCAGAAGACCAGAAGACCAGAAGACCAGAAGACCAGAAGACCAGAAGACCAGAAGACCAGAAGACCAGAAGACCAGAAGACCAGAAGACCAGAAGACCAGAAGACCAGAAGACCAGAAGACCAGAAGACCAGAAGACCAGAAGACCAGAAGACCAGAAGACCAGAAGACCAGAAGACCAGAAGACCAGAAGACCAGAAGACCAGAAGACCAGAAGACCAGAAGACCAGAAGACCAGAAGACCAGAAGACCAGGAGACCAGAAGATCAGAAGACCAGAAGACCAGAAGACCAGAAGACCAGAAGACCAGAAGACCAGAAGACCAGAAGACCAGAAGACCAGAAGACCAGAAGACCAGAAGACCAGAAGACCAGAAGACCAGAAGACCAGAAGACCAGAAGACCAGAAGACCAGAAGACCAGAAGACCAGAAGACCAGAAGACCAGAAGACCAGAAGACCAGAAGACCAGAAGACCAGAAGACCAGAAGACCAGAAGGCCAGAAGGCCAGAAGACCAAAAGACCAGAAGGCCAGAAGAACAAAAGACCAAAAGACCAAAAGACCAGAAGACCAGAAGACCAGAAGACCAGAAGACCAGAAGACCAGAAGACCAGAAGACCAGAAGACCAGAAGACCAGAAGACCAGAAGACCAGAAGACCAGAAGACCAGAAGACCAGAAGACCAGAAGACCAGAAGACCAGAAGACCAGAAGACCAGAAGACCAGAAGACCAGAAGACCAGAAGACCAAGAGACCAGAAGGCCAGAAGACCAAAAGACCAGAAGGCCAGAAGGCCAGAAGAACAAAAGACCAAAAGACCAGAAGACCAGAAGACCAGAAGACCAGAAGACCAGAAGACCAGAAGACCAGAAGACCAGAAGACCAGAAGACCAGAAGACCAGAAGACCAGAAGACCAGAAGACCAGAAGACCAGAAGACCAGAAGACCAGAAGACCAGAAGACCAGAAGACTAGAAGACCAGAAGACCAGAAGACCAGAAGACCAGAAGACCAGAAGACCAGAAGACCAGAAGACCAGAAGACCAGAAGACCAGAAGACCAGAAGACCAGAAGACCAGAAGACCAGAAGACCAGAAGACCAGAAGACCAGAAGACCAGAAGACCAGAAGACCAGAAGACCAGAAGACCAGAAGACCAGAAGACCAGAAGACCAGAAGACCAGAAGACCAGAAGACCAGAAGACCAGAAGACCAGAAGACCAGAAGACCAGAAGACCAGAAGACCAGAAGACCAGAAGACCAGAAGACCAGAAGACCAGAAGACCAGAAGACCAGAAGACCAGAAGACCAGAAGACCAGAAGACCAGAAGACCAGGAGACCAGAAGATCAGAAGACCAGAAGACCAGAAGACCAGAAGACCAGAAGACCAGAAGACCAGAAGACCAGAAGACCAGAAGACCAGAAGACCAGAAGACCAGAAGACCAGAAGACCAAGAGACCAGAAGGCCAGAAGACCAGAAGACCAGAAGACCAGAAGACCAGAAGACCAGAAGACCAGAAGACCAGAAGACCAGAAGACCAGAAGACCAGAAGACCAGAAGACCAGAAGACCAGAAGACCAGAAGACCAGAAGACCAGAAGACCAGAAGACCAGAAGACCAGAAGACCAGAAGACCAGAAGACCAGAAGACCAGAAGACCAGAAGACCAGAAGACCAGAAGACCAGAAGACCAGAAGACCAGAAGACCAGAAGACCAGAAGACCAGAAGACCAGAAGACCAGAAGACCAGAAGACCAGAAGACCAGAAGACCAGAAGACCAGAAGACCAGAAGACCAGAAGACCAGAAGACCAGAAGACCAGAAGACCAGAAGACCAGAAGACCAGAAGACCAGAAGACCAGAAGACCAGAAGACCAGAAGACCAGAAGACCAGAAGACCAGAAGACCAGAAGACCAGAAGACCAGAAGACCAGAAGACCAGAAGACCAGAAGACCAGAAGACCAGAAGACCAGAAGACCAGAAGACCAGAAGACCAGAAGACCAGAAGACCAGAAGACCAGAAGACCAGAAGACCAGAAGACGAGAAGACCAGAAGACCAGAAGACCAGAAGACCAGAAGACCAGAAGACCAGAAGACCAGAAGACCAAGAGACCAGAAGGCCAGAAGACCAAAAGACCAGAAGGCCAGAAGAACAAAAGACCAGAAGACCAGAAGACCAGAAGACCAGAAGACCAGAAGACCAGAAGACCAGAAGACCAGAAGACCAGAAGACCAGAAGACCAGAAGACCAGAAGACCAGAAGACCAGAAGACCAGAAGACCAGAAGACCAGAAGACCAGAAGACCAGAAGACCAGAAGACCAGAAGACTAGAAGACCAGAAGACCAGAAGACCAGAAGACCAGAAGACCAGAAGACCAGAAGACCAGAAGACCAGAAGACCAGAAGACCAGAAGACCAGAAGACCAGAAGACCAGAAGACCAGAAGACCAGAAGACCAGAAGACCAGAAGACCAGAAGACCAGAAGACCAGAAGACCAGAAGACCAAGAGACCAGAAGGCCAGAAGACCAAAAGACCAGAAGGCCAGAAGAACAAAAGACCAAAAGACCAAAAGACCAGAAGACCAGAAGACCAGAAGACCAGAAGACCAGAAGACCAGAAGACCAGAAGACCAGAAGACCAGAAGACCAGAAGACCAGAAGACCAGAAGACCAGAAGACCAGAAGACCAGAAGACCAGAAGACCAGAAGACCAGAAGACCAGAAGACCAGAAGACCAGAAGACCAGAAGACCAGAAGACCAGAAGACCAGAAGACCAGAAGACCAGAAGACCAGAAGACCAGAAGACCAGAAGACCAGAAGACCAGAAGACCAGAAGACCAGAAGACCAGAAGACCAGAAGACCAGAAGACCAGAAGACCAGAAGACCAGAAGACCAGAAGACCAGAAGACCAGAAGACCAGAAGACCAGAAGACCAGAAGACCAGAAGACCAGAAGACCAGAAGACCAGAAGACCAGAAGACCAGAAGACCAGAAGACCAGAAGACCAGAAGACCAGAAGACCAGAAGACCAGAAGACCAGAAGACCAGAAGACCAGAAGACCAGAAGACCAGAAGACCAGAAGACCAGAAGACCTTATGGTCTTATGGTCTTATGGTCTTCTGGTCTTCTGGTCTTCTGGTCTTCTGGTCTTCTGGTCTTCTGGTCTTCTGGTCTTCTTGTCTTCTTGTCTTCTGGTCTTCTTGTCTTCTTGTCTTCTTGTCTTCTGGTCTTCTTGTCTTCTTGTCTTCTTGTCTTCTTGTCTTCTTGTCTTCTTGTCTTCTTGTCTTCTTGTCTTCTTGTCTTCTTGTCTTCTTGTCTTCTTGTCTTCTTGTCTTCTTGTCTTCTTGTCTTCTTGTCTTCTTGTCTTCTTGTCTTCTTGTCTTCTTGTCTTCTTGTCTTCTTGTCTTCTTGTCTTCTTGTCTTCTTGTCTTCTTGTCTTCTTGTCTTCTTGTCTTCTTGTCTTCTTGTCTTCTTGTCTTCTTGTCTTCTTGTCTTCTTGTCTTCTTGTCTTCTTGTCTTCTTGTCTTCTTGTCTTCTTGTCTTCTTGTCTTCTTGTCTTCTTGTCTTCTTGTCTTCTTGTCTTCTTGTCTTCTTGTCTTCTTGTCTTCTTGTCTTCTTGTCTTCTTGTCTTCTTGTCTTCTTGTCTTCTTGTCTTCTTGTCTTCTTGTCTTCTTGTCTTCTTGTCTTCTTGTCTTCTTGTCTTCTTGTCTTCTTGTCTTCTTGTCTTCTTGTCTTCTTGTCTTCTTGTCTTCTTGTCTTCTTGTCTTCTTGTCTTCTTGTCTTCTTGTCTTCTTGTCTTCTTGTCTTCTTGTCTTCTTGTCTTCTTGTCTTCTTGTCTTCTTGTCTTCTTGTCTTCTTGTCTTCTTGTCTTCTTGTCTTCTTGTCTTCTTGTCTTCTTGTCTTCTTGTCTTCTTGTCTTCTTGTCTTCTTGTCTTCTTGTCTTCTTGTCTTCTTGTCTTCTTGTCTTCTTGTCTTCTTGTCTTCTTGTCTTCTTGTCTTCTTGTCTTCTTGTCTTCTTGTCTTCTTGTCTTCTTGTCTTCTTGTCTTCTTGTCTTCTTGTCTTCTTGTCTTCTTGTCTTCTTGTCTTCTTGTCTTATTGTCTTATTGTCTTCTTGTCTTCTTGTCTTCTTGTCTTCTTGTCTTCTTGTCTTCTTGTCTTCTTGTCTTCTTGTCTTCTTGTCTTCTTGTCTTCTTGTCTTCTTGTCTTCTTGTTTTCTTGTCTTCTTGTCTTCTTGTCTTCTTGTCTTCTTGTCTTCTTGTCTTCTTGTCTTCTTGTCTTCTTGTCTTCTTGTCTTCTTGTCTTCTTGTCTTCTTGTCTTCTTGTCTTCTTGTCTTCTTGTCTTCTTGTCTTCTTGTCTTCTTGTCTTCTTGTCTTCTTGTCTTCTTGTCTTCTTGTCTTCTTGTCTTCTTGTCTTCTTGTCTTCTTGTCTTCTTGTCTTCTTGTCTTCTTGTCTTCTTGTCTTCTTGTCTTCTTGTCTTCTTGTCTTCTTGTCTTCTTGTCTTCTTGTCTTCTTGTCTTCTTGTCTTCTTGTCTTCTAGACTAAATCGTCGTATTTATGAACCAGTCTGGCTCCCGAAAATTTTTCGGACGAACAGAGCCCGGACTTGAGCGAAAGTGATCATTGTTTGTGGTTTTAATGAATTATTTATTCATCGAGAGGGCGCGATACGATCGTCGTCAACGCCATCGCCATCGTCGTCGTTGTCCCCATCGATTAAAATAACATGTCCCTGTGCTGCTGCTGCTGATTTAGAATATGATGGCCCCCGTTTCGTGCCAACAGTTCTGAGCCCCGCCAGCTTCCCTGTTGGGCCCTATCTCACGTGGGGAGCACGCCATAAAATTATATTGAAGCTACCAGCGGCTATCGTGTCGTTGTTGATCGCCGGGCCGCAAGGAAAGGGCGAGAGAGAAACTTTTTCGGGGGAATCTAAAATTTCGTTTTGGGGAAAAATTCCTTCGCTTGGGCTCTGGAAGTGAGCAGCCTAGCGGCAACACATTATCATTAAATTACAATGTGTGCGCGTACAATAAACATTTAATTTCACCACGTACACCACGCAAAACGCCCGAGCGAGGGCATGAGGATGTCGATGAGAGGCCAACATTAGACGCGCGGGAGAACGCAGTTTTGAACATTCCCCGGAGCTGTAAGTTGGTGGAACTTCTCCTCTGTTGTTGGTATCACTTGTCGTCCTGCCTGCGACGATGGAACATTGTCCAACTATAATCACTTCTTTGGCAGGTAGGGCCGACCAAGGATCGATGTCCCAACCAACATAGTTTCGGAACGTTGAAGTTACAGTTGCCAAGGCAGTTGTCGTGAGTAAATATTTTTTTTTACACCATCGTGTTAGGAACGGACGGAGAAGGCTTCACTTGTTGCGTCCGGAGGGGACGAAGACGGCGTGCTTGCTGCTGTCGCTGCGCTGTTTGAAGCTGCTGGGAGCTATGTATTTGGAGCAAGTTGCAGGATTTTTTCGAAGTAATAACGATGCCCGCGAAACTTAAATGATAACAAATTGCGTCGGGGATAAGTTGTGAAGGCAACTTTTTTAGGAGAATTAATGGGGTGATTTGTGTGGAATTGGCTGAGAGTTGCCATGGTTTAATATATTCTTACGATTATTTGCGAGTTATCTGAAACGTGTTTCTGCTTCAGGGGAAAATGTTGTAAGTATGAAAGAATATTAAAATAGCTTTAAAAAACATTCCCAAAACATTTCGTGAGTCGACTGTATTCTCAATGAACCAGTTGCTGAATTTAATACAAGTTCAAAATACAAGAACGCAATCGAACGAGATATTTCGGCACGAAGCTGTGGAAGAAATTCTTTGTTTCTTGAGAACAACACAGCAGTTTCATTTCCTCGAACTCCGCTACTTTCAGGCGGTGTTCCCTCTCCCGAAAAAGACGAGTCTACTGCGTCCGTTTCCGTTTGAAACGTTCCACATCCTGCCGGGTGCCATGCTGCAGCATGACCGCCCGTGCTGCATTCTTCGACTCCAAAATATCTCTGGCTTTATGCCTTGTAGTTTAAAATTTCTAAAAAGGATCAACAAGTATCTTTTTTCCATCTATCTGCAAACTACCGCACACATTTTTCTCTGTTCACTTCATATATTCTGCACCACAATCAATTTGGCACCGAAACCCAACCAAAAAATATACTTGTTACATGTAAAAATTGGCCGACCAGATTCAATCGGACAGATATTGGTTCTTTGATTTTTTTTATCCTACTCACAACCTCCAGACAGCATAACTTTCAATCGACTCGCCGGGACTGCGGCTCACTCCAATAAAAGAGATGTGTTATTATTGGTTGTTTATGTGTTGCACGGTGCAAAACCAAAAATAATAAAGCATAAAGCAACGATCGTTCGCCATCGGACGCCGGCAAGCCAACGACCACGAGTCGCATAGAAGGATTACTAAAAAAAAGTTGCACCGCGCGGTGGTGGCCCACGGGGCACAATATCCAGCAACATTGCACACCGCAGTGGGAGCTTTCAGAAGTGCTGTTGCAAATTGAAATGCTTCCCCAAGTAAAACACGCAGAGGAAAATTCGGGGCACCTTGGTGGGATCCTCCCCCTCTCTGGTACGATGGTACGATCGCCGATCGGCGACCAAAACACCCGAAGCAGGTGGTTCCCGTTGGTGCGCATCTTCCTTGCGTACGTTCAGCGGAATTGAGGGTAGATTAGAAGTAGGTACAACCATCATCCTGAACCGCGGCAGACAATGCACGTTGGAAAACAAGTGTGCCTCGAAGGGATGTGATGGAATTAAATTATGTTTTATTTTTTGAGGATTTGTTTCTTCTCCGATTGCAACTTTTTCTTATCTTTCTGTGCAACGCAGAGCACAATGACCTGCAACAGTCTAGAAACCGTCGTCGTCGTCGTCGTCGCGCGTTGGAGATTGCCAACTTTCAGCGCTAATGGAACGCGTGCCTTCCACATCTCACGGCATTGCAGAGTTACCCGTCGTCGTCGACGACGACGTCCGATTAAGCAATCACAATAACTGGCTGCGACAAAAATGCGTCCCCGCTGATCGTTAAATCGCTTTTTAAAACGTGACCAGAAATTATCGAATTTCACTGCTAATAATGGAATGGGCACCGGTTATGCTTGCTCGCGCAAAGTAGTCGCAACGGCAACAGCAGCAGCCAGAAGTTTCGGCAGTGTCGGCAACAGCATCCACCGAAAAGAAAAGTATCTTTTCATCACTTTCGCGTTGATAGGCAATTTGCAGCGTGTGGATGATGATTTCGAGCTTAACGAGAGGACAACTCTTTTATCCCGTGGTTAGAGTTTTGAGCCGGCAATCTGCTGTGAAATTTTTGTAGAATTTTTGTCATTTGGAATCGGAAGCTCCAGTTGTAAGCTTCATTCGTAAGCTAAAACCGCTAGTTATAGTTGCAAGATCCACTTGGAAGCTCAGGTCACAAGGTCTAATCGCAAGTTGAAGTTTCAAGTCTAATTCACAAGCCTCAACATCACAAGTTTTCCAGCCACAAGCCACCAATCAGCAAACTCCCAAGTCACACACTTCCAAGTTGCAAGCCTCCAAACCACCGTCATACAAGTCGCAAGCTTCCGAGTCGAATGCCTCAAAATCGATAGCCTCCAAGACACAAGCCTCCACATCACAAGTCTCCAAGCTATTAGCTTCCAAGGCGCAAGCATCAAAACCGCAAGCATCCACGTCGCAAGTATCCAAGTCACAAATCTTCACTTGGAAATCTCTCAAATCACAATTCTTCTAGTCGCAAACTTGCAAGGTTCAAGACTCCAAATCACAAGTATCCAAGCTACCAGCTTCCAAGGCGCAAGTTTCCAAACCGCAAGCATTCATGTCACAAGACTTCATGTTGCTGGCAACAAAGGCGCAAGCCTTCAAACTGCAAGTATCCACGTCGCAAGTTTGCACACTGAAAGTATCAAAGCTGGCATCCTTTAAACTGCAAGCATCCACGTTGCAAGCCTCTTAGTCGCAAACCTCCAAGTCATAAGCCTTCAATTAGAAATCTCTCAAATCACAAGTCTCCGAGTCGCAAGCTTTCAAGGTGCAAGACTCCAAATTACAAATCTTCAAGCTACAAGCTCCCAAGGCACAAACCTTCAAACTGCAAGCATCCACATCGCAAGCCTCCAAGTCGCAAGCCCCTAAGTCACAAGCTTTCAGTTTGAAATCTTCCAAATCATAAGTCTCCAAGTCGCAAGCTTCCAAGCTGCAAGAATCCAAATCACAAGTGTTCAATATATCAGCTTCCAAGGCGCAAGCCTTCAAACCGCAAGCATCTATGTCGCAACTCTTCAAGCTACTGTCATCCACATCGCAAGCCTTCAAACTGCAAGCATCTGCGTCGCAAGTCTCCGAGATACTGGCATTCAAGGCACAAACCTTCAAACTGCAAGCATCCACGTCACAAACCTCCAAGTCGCAACCCTCTAAGTCACAAGCCTTCAGTTTGAAATCTTCCAAATCACAAGTCTCCAAGTCGCAAGCTTCCAAGCTGCAAGACTCCAAATCAAAAGTGTCCAAGCTATCAGTTTCCAAGGCGCAAGCCTTCAAACCGCGAGCAACTTCATGCTACTGTCATCCACAGCGCAAGCATTCGCGTCGCATGTATGTTGTTCAGTGCCAATTTTGCCGCCCTGTATGCCACCTCTCGCTCCGCTCTCAACTCATCAGTCCGGGCTCTTTGCAGCCTTCTCCTTGCCCTATGGCAAGATGCGCGGAGCTCCGCGATTTCCTGGCACCACCAGTATAGTGGACTTCGTCTATTCCCGGATATGGATCGCTTCGGCATTGCCGCGTCACACGCTCGTCTCAGCGTACCAACTAGACCGTCGCTAGGCAGATAATCGGTGTTCTGCTCCATGAACAGTTGTTCCACGAATGCCGGCTTATCGAAACGCGAGGTTAGCCATCCTCGGTGAGTGTCGATTACCTTCGACTGCTGCCGTCTACCGCCATATTCGATACTGTACTCTCCAGATAAAAATAATGAGATTTACATGTCATGTAAACTTCATTTAAGTCATGTAAACTTAGTGTTATGATGGTTTACATGATATATCATGTAAATTTGTGTTACATGTCATGTAAACTCTCAGAGTCATGCTGAATTACATGACATATAATGGAAGTTTACATGATATTTCATGAACTTTACATGATATGTCATGTAAACTTCTATGATATCCCACGCTCCAATCATGTGCATCATATGTCACAGAATTTTACACTCTTTTTTCGATCTGTGTAGGGTTAAGACCCGGGCTCCAGAAGGTCACATCAATGATGGACTCCGCACCGTTCCTGCTATAGGTGCTTGTACGGCTGACAATCGCAACCTCAACGTTTAATCCCGCCATAGCCTCGAGTCCTAGAGTCCAACCTCTCTCGTTCGTAGAGTGACTGCCCCACTCTACCGGCCACGCGTTAAAGTCCCCACCGATGACCAAGGGGCTCAGTCGTACTAGTGCGGTTTCCAGTGAGTCTAGCATGGACGAGAATTGGTCAATTGGCCTCCTGGGTGGGGCATAGCAACTGCAATAGTAGACCCCGTCGATCTTCGCAATTGCGAAGCCCTCACACGTCGTGGAGATTATCTCCTGGACCGGGTACCGACCGGTCGTACAGATCGCCGCTTTCTTCCGAAAAAAGTGCGATGTCTGTACTCGACTCCGAGGCGGATTGCCACAACAGCTGCTGCGCGGCTTCACTGTGTGACCTGCGTCATTTCCGACAGTTCTGTCCTCTCATGCTCGGGCACTTCAGCCCACCCGTCACGTGGCCTTTATTTGCCGTGCAAATCGGACACTTTGGTGCCGATTTGCACTCCTTGGCGAAGTGGCCTTGTACTCCGCACCTTCTGCAGAGTTTACTCCTGTCGGGGCCTTTGCATGCCCACGACTTGTGGTTGCGCTCGAAGCACCTGAGGCACACTTCCGGCGGCTCACAGATGCTGAGCGGACACTCCGACCAGAGGACTTCTATCATGCCCTTTGCAGCCGTTTTTTCGCCTCCCCAATTGGAAGCTTGATCGTCGCGATCTGCGTACCTGCTGGACCCCGCCTGATGTGGATCGATGCGCTTGGGGCGTCCACCATACACTGCTGCCTAAGGACGGCAGAGAGTTCCTCCGCAGTAGCGATCTCATCCAGGTTCTTACACTGGAGAGTTGCCTCCGGCGTCAGAGCCCTCACCTGTATCTCCTAGCACTTCTTGTGCTAGTGCCATGTAAGAGGAGCCCTTGTTGATGGCATCCTTCTTGAGCACCAGCATCATCTCCCCTTTTCTAGTGCGCCGGGTGCTTTTCACATCCGCGCCTAGCTTCGAGAGACGATTCTCGCCACGCATAGCCCACACCACATCTGCGTAGCTATTTCCCTCTGTTTTGAGGACCAGTGCGTTGCTTCGCCTCAAGACCTTCTCTTTCCTCTTCTTCTTTCCAACCGTAATCTAAGGGTTCTCCTTCCCTTGGACCGGTTGGTCAGTGCTACTTTTATCAACCTCATCTCGGGGTTTCGGTTCTTTACCCCGAGCTTGTTTTGCAACCGGTTTGGGGTTGCTCGCACTGCGCGGGCGCTTACCCCTCATCGGCCGCTCCTCGTCGACGGATCTCGGCCTTATGGCTTGGGCCGAGATTTTCGCTTTATCTACAGCCCCACCTGGCTGCACCCTAATCACGCTCTCTGTAGAGGGGTATCATAATCCTTTTTGGCCTGGGCTACCGAATAGCGGACCCTCAGCAGACCTTTTTTTAAGGTCTTTGCTGATGTTATTCCACCCGCTCCTGTAGCCGATCAGCTTGGCGAGCTGTTTAGCGACCACCAGCAACTTCGGAAGCCCATCTCTGTTACGAATCAGCGCACGCGTGAGTTCCGTTCCACTAATCTAGAGATGGTCAAAACGGCTCACTTCAATGATCGGATCCGAACCGGATCCATTACATTACTGAACCAGATCTTTTGAGCTGATCAGCGGCTCATAGTTATGGAATGAATGACCAAGCCTCCGAACCAAATGGGATTGCTTGATTTCAGTTTATTATATCATAATCAACATGCGTCACTCATTCTCTTGATCTGTTATAGCATACCCCCATTATCTCTCTCCCAACGCCAACAAAACATCCTACTGCTGAAGAGCCGAACGAAAGAAGTGATAATGTTTCGTGTTCGAGTTCGGGTCTGTCGGATCAGCTCTGACCGGACTGTCGGTACTGCACTCCCGCTTGAGCTGAGAGCGAGAGATCGTGTGCGATGTTTGCGGCTGTATGACCATGACCAGGTGTGAGGGAACTGGGCTACCGCTATTGGTTGTGTGTACTTGACGCGAGAAAAAACACGTTTCATGAAGTTGTGTTTTGGAAATGAACCAGAGCAAATCCTAGAGAACACGGTGTACAGAAGAAGGTGATATATTCCCGAAATCTGACAGCTTTTTGATGACGTAATTCAAATTGTTCATATGTGATCTAGTACTCCACACTGTCGTATCTTCGATTCTCCATTCTTCCAAACGTTGAATTTGATGACGAAAATAAAATAATCACGAGTGCGTCGAACTTTCGAACCGAACGATCCAAATAAAGTTCACAGAATGGCCTTTCTTCTTTGTCACCGCTATTTATCCCCTCACTTCCTTTCCGACCTTTCCGTTTTCTTTTTCCTGTTCTTTTGCGTTTCCCTTGCGTTTGTCATATTTTTCTACTCAACCTGCGTTTTCAACTCACCCCAAAAATAATGAACTAAAACTACATTTGACTGGCATATCCTTACAAGTAGATACAAATACTGTTCTAGGTAACGGAATATTTATATTTATATATTTTTTCAATCAAACCTAATTAATTCTATCACAATTGAACACAGCGATCAAAATAATACCTTTTCTGATTTTGATGCAAATAACCATAAAAATGAAATACTTTTTTTGAGCGTGTAATAGAGATAAAAGTCGTCATGAAATGGGAAACGCAAAAGCGACTCACATCTCATTCTATATTTTCGTTTGACAGCTAGGTCAAATCATCTTTTCTTTTATCAATGTGTCAAAGCCAAATTTTCCAATAAGAACTCACAAGAATCCCGATACCTGATTCTTGTTTACAATTTGGCGTGATCTGTTTGTAGTGCAGAAGAAAATAACAGTATCCAATGAAACCGAATGTACTGCTGATCCGAAACGGTATGCGAAGTTAAATCGCCACTATCAATGTTTTGGACGACACGTAACGGGAACCGACTGATATATTTTAGGTGAGCAGTTTTTTTCCTTACTTTTAATTACTACACACACCAATTTGATCAATGTGAAAACGATAACAACGACGTCACATGTTTACATCCAAAATAGATGTTTACATAGGATACTAGCCTGCCTTGTGATATTTATGCCGTGCTAGAGAACATATCGGTTCTTTTAGGCTCTTTCTCACAGAAGCATGTCAACTAAATAGTGTCCCGGCTCTTTCTGTAAAAGATCCACGGCTCACTCGCTCACGTTACCGATACGGATCTTTTGAATGGTTTCGGATCTGATTCCTCATCTCTACACTAATCTGCGTGTCCTCGGTCGCTGACCCGATCTTGGGTGTTCCGTACTCCGACACTTGAGGGGATTCCAACCTCGCTGCTTGCGTTGGTGATTTAACGTGGAACTCCATCGTCGGTGTCATCAAAAGCCGATATTGACAGAAATTCGGAAGCGTAGATGGAGATAGGTCGACCACTCTCTACGTACAGGCGGAAATGTAATCTGCAAGCAAGCGTTAGACTGGAACCCAGTAGGACATCGCAGCAGGCCCAGAGGTTCATGAAAGCGCAGACTCTAAAGGGAATAAAGGAAGTCGATGCGATGGCGGGCTACCGCCTAGGATGGAGATCTTCTATTTCGGCCCTCTGTACCACCATGAGTGCTCAGGACTAAATGTAGTTGTAGTAGGAGGTATCTCTTATGCAAAACAATCACGTCCACCAATAAAAGAAAGAAGAATCACGGGGGATGAAGGGCTTGGCGAGGTACGTACCTACAGAATGCAAGGAGAATATCAGAAGAAGCAATGGAGTTATCGAGAATTAACTAAAGGGAAAGGGGCTGGTTCCAGAAGATTTCATTAGAGATGAATCATGCGTGGTTTCAGGACGGGTTAAGAGGAACCAAAGTAGGTTTCAGAACAAAACAAGTTTCAAGGAATGTTACGGGAAGAGATAGCGAGAGTTCCAGGTGGCATCACATGATTCCAAAGGAGTTTTGGGATTCAAGTATGAAGAATTAAGGATTAAAGAAAAGGTTCGACGAGGTTCTCCAGGGTTCGTTTTGAAAGCCTAATGTGAGCCTCAGTGGGTTGCAAAAATGGTTTCAGAGTGGCCTCAAGGGGGCTTCAGGCATGTTTCAGGGAGTTTCCACGGGAGGCTCAAAGGGTGTTAGTGGTAGTTTTTAAGGGGGAAGGGGGGTGGTGGCGAGGTTACAGAAATCTTCGGTAAAGGTTAGGAAGTTTCAGAAGGTTTTATGAAGGTACCAAGTAATTTCAGGGAGAATCAGCAGACCCCTTTGCTTATCGAATTATAAAGGGATTTCCGGGGTGATTCAATGTGTTTCATAGGAATTATCGTAGGTAGTTTAGGTATATTTGGAGTTTTCACTGGAGTCTCGGGCAGTTTCAATTGATTTGAGGGGATTTCTGTGAGAATTTATGGGGGGAGGACGGGGGCTCAGGTTGTTTTAGGGTAGGTTTCAGGTATAAAGGAGTGGGGGTTTCAATGTGTTCCAAGTGTTTTCAAGACCATTCAGCAGAGGGGCTCAGAAGTATTTCAGGGTAATTCAGACGGATTACAGAGATACTTCAGTGCATTTCAAGATATGTTTTAGAGGAGTTCAAGGGGTCTTCAGGAGGTTTTCAAGAGCCTTCAGGTGAATTCTGCTGAGTGGTATCAGAAGTTCATTCTTAATGTATTTTTTCATGAGATTTTATCTTGAAATCCCAAGTAACAAAATTAATTTTATAATGCTTTTGAAGTATTCTTCAACACCTGTTCTTTAAAACCATGCATAAACCAAATTACTCTACAACACGACATCAACTCAACCATAAACCCGCCATAAGATCAAAGAGGCCCATCCTAAGATGCTCTTGGAGAGTTGTTTTTAAATTTCTCTTAAAACTTGTTGTACTTCCCAAGTTGTCCTCAAGGCGAATTGCTCTCTCCTTGTAGAATTCTTCAAGTGCACGATAAAACGATAATAAATTTGTCAGTGTTGTTGTTGATGCAGCTTTTATGTCGACAGAAAAGTTTGGTGAATTAAATTGAAATTAAAACACAATGAAAATGACACATTATTGTAATCGGGATTAATTTATCACACAAATTAGAAATATTTCCGGGATGTAGCAAGGATGCCAAATGCCAAGCAAAATTCATCGTATATATGTTGCAAGATACTTCCAAAAATTGTAACGCGCTTCCATTATAACGCACTAATAAAATATTTAAAAATATTATTCCTTGTCATGCGAACATTGCTCATGAGTTTTCTCAACATGGCTTCCATTGAAATCTAGGCCGGTGGTCAGTCCATCATCGATGGCTTTAATCATCATCACCATAAGATCGTCTTAAATTTCTTTCAACTCATGCCAGAGCTAAAAGCATAACACAAGAATACTAGGATTTATAATGTTCTCAGTGCAGCCTGGTTGTTCTCCATCAAGAACGTCTTAAATTTATTTCATCTTATGCAAGGGTAAGAAGTATTATTCAAGAGTACTCAGGTTTATAACGTTCTTGATGTAGGTTTATGCAAACTCCGCCGAGAACGTCATAAATCATGTGCGCCAAATTGTAAACAAACAATAAATTATCGCACCGCGGTGGATTTTGTGAACTTCGTGCGATAAATTTAATCATCCCCGGTACCGTTGCCAACCAGGCAGACCTTTTTTCGGGAACCGCCCTTGATGTGGCTCACAGATGCTGAGCGGACACTCCGACCAGAGGACTTCTATCATGCCCTTTGCAGCCGTTTTTTCGCCTCCCCAATTGGAAGCTTGATCGTCGCGATCTGCGTACCTGCTGGACCCCGCCTGATGTGGATCGATGCGCTTGGGGCGTCCACCATACACTGCTGCCTAAGGACGGCAGAGAGTTCCTCCGCAGTAGCGATCTCATCCAGGTTCTTACACTGGAGAGTTGCCTCCGGCGTCAGAGCCCTCACCTGTATCTCCTAGCACTTCTTGTGCTAGTGCCATGTAAGAGGAGCCCTTGTTGATGGCATCCTTCTTGAGCACCAGCATCATCTCCCCTTTTCTAGTGCGCCGGGTGCTTTTCACATCCGCGCCTAGCTTCGAGAGACGATTCTCGCCACGCATAGCCCACACCACATCTGCGTAGCTATTTCCCTCTGTTTTGAGGACCAGTGCGTTGCTTCGCCTCAAGACCTTCTCTTTCCTCTTCTTCTTTCCAACCGTAATCTAAGGGTTCTCCTTCCCTTGGACCGGTTGGTCAGTGCTACTTTTATCAACCTCATCTCGGGGTTTCGGTTCTTTACCCCGAGCTTGTTTTGCAACCGGTTTGGGGTTGCTCGCACTGCGCGGGCGCTTACCCCTCATCGGCCGCTCCTCGTCGACGGATCTCGGCCTTATGGCTTGGGCCGAGATTTTCGCTTTATCTACAGCCCCACCTGGCTGCACCCTAATCACGCTCTCTGTAGAGGGGTATCATAATCCTTTTTGGCCTGGGCTACCGAAAAGCGGACCCTCAGCAGACCTTTTTTTAAGGTCTTTGCTGATGTTATTCCACCCGCTCCTGTAGCCGATCAGCTTGGCGAGCTGTTTAGCGACCACCAGCAACTTCGGAAGCCCATCTCTGTTACGAATCAGCGCACGCGTGAGTTCCGTTCCACTAATCTAGAGATGGTCAAAACGGCTCACTTCAATGATCGGATCCGAACCGGATCCATTACATTACTGAACCAGATCTTTTGAGCTGATCAGCGGCTCATAGTTATGGAATGAATGACCAAGCCTCCGAACCAAATGGGATTGCTTGATTTCAGTTTATTACATCATAATCAACATGCGTCACTCATTCTCTTGATCTGTTATAGCATACCCCCATTATCTCTCTCCCAACGCCAGCAAAACATCCTACTGCTGAAGAGCCGAACGAAAGAAGTGATAATGTTTCGTGATCGAGTTCGGGTCTGTCGGATCAGCTCTGACCGGACTGTCGGTACTGCACTCCCGCTTGAGCTGAGAGCGAGAGTTCGTGTGCGATGTTTGCGGCTGTATGACCATGACCAGGTGTGAGGGAACTGGGCTACCGCTGTTGGTTGTGTGTACTTGACGCGAGAAAAAACACGTTTCATGAAGTTGTGTTTTGGAAATGAACCAGAGCAAATCCTAGAGAACACGGTGTACAGAAGAAGGTGATATATTCCCGAAATCTGACAGCTTTTTGATGACGTAATTCAAATTGTTCATATGTGATCTAGTACTCCACACTGTCGTATCCTCGATTCTCCATTCTTCCAAACGTTGAATTTGATGACGAAAATAAAATAATCACGAGTGCGTCGAACTTTCGAACCGAACGATCCAAATATAGTTCACAGAATGGCCTTTCTTCTTTGTCACCGCTATTTATCCCCTCACTTCCTTTCCGACCTTTCCGTTTTCCTTTTTCCTGTTCTTTTGCGTTTCCCTTGCGTTTGTCATATTTTTCTACTCAACCTGCGTTTTCAACTCACCCCAAAAATAATGAACTCGAATAAAACTATATTTGACTGTCATATCCTTACAAGTGGATACAAATACTGTTCTAGGTAACGGAATATTTATATTTATATATTTTTTCAATCAAACCTAATTAATTCTATCACAATTGAACACAGCGATCAAAATAATACCTTTTCTGATTTTGATGCAAATAACCATAAAAATGAAATACTTTTTTTGAGCGTGTAATAGAGATAAAAGTCGTCATGGAATGGGAAACGCAAAAGCGACTCACATCTCATTCTATATTTTCGTTTGACAGCTAGGTCAAATCATCTTTTCTTTTATCAATGTGTCAAAGCCAAATTTTCCAATAAGAACTCACAAGAATCCCGATACCTGATTCTTGTTTACAATTTGGCGTGATCTGTTTGTAGTGCAGAAGAAAATAACAGTATCCAATGAAACCGAATGTACTGCTGATCCGAAACGGTATGCGAAGTTAAATCGCCACTATCAATGTTTTGGACGACACGTAACGGGAACCGACTGATATATTTTAGGTGAGCAGTTTTTTTCCTTACTTTTAATTACTACACACACCAATTTGATCAATGTGAAAACGATAACAACGACGTCACATGTTTACATCCAAAATAGATGTTTACATAGGATACTAGCCTGCCTTGTGAAATTTATGCCGTGCTAGAGAACATATCGGTTCTTTTAGGCTCTTTCTCACAGAAGCATGTCAACTAAATAGTGTCCCGGCTCTTTCTGTAAAAGATCCACGGCTCACTCGCTCACGTTACCGATACGGATCTTTTGAATGGTTTCGGATCTGATTCCTCATCTCTACACTAATCTGCGTGTCCTCGGTCGCTGACCCGATCTTGGGTGTTCCGTACTCCGACACTTGAGGGGATTCCAACCTCGCTGCTTGCGTTGGTGATTTAACGTGGAACTCCATCGTCGGTGTCATCAAAAGCCGATATTGACAGAAATTCGGAAGCGTAGATGGAGATAGGTCGACCAATCTCTACGTACAGGCGGAAATGCAATTTGCAAGCAAGCGTTAGACTGGAACCCAGTAGGACATCGCAGCAGGCCCAGAGGTTCATGAAAGCGCAGACTCTAAAGGGAATAAAGGAAGTCGATGCGATGGCGGGCTACCGCCTAGGATGGAGATCTTCTATTTCGGCCCTCTGTACCACCATGAGTGCTCAGGACTAAATGTAGTTGTAGTAGGAGGTATCTCTTATGCAAAACAATCACGTCCACCAATAAAAGAAAGAAGAATCACGGGGGATGAAGGGCTTGGCGAGGTACGTACCTACAGAATGCAAGGAGAATATCAGAAGAAGCAATGGAGTTTTCGAGAATTAACTAAAGGGAAAGGGGCTGGTTCCAGAAGATTTCATTAGAGATGAATCATGCGTGGTTTCAGGACGGGTTAAGAGGAACCAAAGTAGGTTTCAGAACAAAACAAGTTTCAAGGAATGTTACGGGAAGAGATAGCGAGAGTTCCAGGTGGCATCACATGATTCCAAAGGAGTTTTGGGATTCAAGTATGAAGAATTAAGGATTAAAGAAAAGGTTCGACGAGGTTCTCCAGGGTTCGTTTTGAAAGCCTAATGTGAGCCTCAGTGAGTTGCAAAAATGGTTTCAGAGTGGCCTCAAGGGGGCTTCAGGCATGTTTCAGGGAGTTTCCACGGGAGGCTCAAAGGGTGTTAGTGGTAGTTTTTAAGGTGGAAGAGGGGGGGGTGGCGAGGTTACAGAAATCTTCGGTAAAGGTTAGGAAGTTTCAGAAGGTTTTATGAAGGTACCAAGTAATTTCAGGGAGAATCAGCAGACCCCTTTGCTTATCGAATTATAAAGGGATTTCCGGGGTGATTCAATGTGTTTCATAGGAATTATCGTAGGTAGTTTAGGTATATTTGGAGTTTTCACTGGAGTCTCGGGCAGTTTCAATTGATTTGAGGGGATTTCTGTGAGAATTTATGGAGGGAGGACGGGGGCTCAGGTTGTTTTAGGGTAGGTTTCAGGTATAAAGGAGTGGGGGTTTCAATGTGTTCCAAGTGTTTTCAAGACCATTCAGCAGAGGGGCTCAGAAGTATTTCAGGGTAATTCAGACGGATTACAGAGATACTTCAGTGCATTTCAAGATATGTTTTAGAGGAGTTCAAGGGGTCTTCAGGAGGTTTTCAAGAGCCTTCAGGTGAATTCTGCTGAGTGGTATCAGAAGTTCATTCTTAATGTATTTTTTCATGAGATTTTATCTTGAAATGTGTTCTTCATACGCAGTATCAGAAGGATTTGGGAGGCTTGCTCATACATGGGATAACACTTTTCAATAAGTGTTGAGGGGCCTGGTTGCCCCAAGGGAATGGTCAAGGATTGGACGGGAACGGTCTTTCCTCAGAAAGATAACGGGAAGGGGGTGGCCTTTCGCAGGAGAAAGATGACGGGTAATTAACTAGTTAGTGATTTATTAACTATCTTGACCCTTTGCCAGGTCGAAGTGGACTGTAGGTATGGCTACGCTAGGAAATTGATGGTTTTCATAGGCCATGACAGCAGTTTGGAACCTTCCCGAAGCTGCTGCCATGGTGACGACGTCGATGCGGTGGTGTGTGGTTCGGCGTCCTTGACACAATAATAAGGATGGCTGTGATTGGTTGAAGAAATTGTTGACCACGTGGCTGCCGGAGCGGTTTGGGCGTGAACAATAAGTTTAAGAGGACTCGAAGAGAGTTCTTGAGAGAGTTTGGGGGAGACAGGAAGATTTTATGAAGATGCCAAGTTTTACAGGAGTTCCGGTGTGTTTCAATGAGAGCTTTAAGAGGGATATTATTGGATTTTTGGGGTTTTCAGGAGTGCGCAGCGAGGGCGGTAATGCTGCAGCAAGGGACTCGACAGAACGTGGAACGTTACCAACAGAAGCGGAAACAGCAGACCCGCCTCTTTCGGGAGAAAAAGTGCCGCCTGGAAGAAGCGGAGTGTGAAGAAATGGAACTGCTGTGCCGTTCCCAAGAAACACGGAAGTTCTATCAGAAGCTCCCGCAACGGCTTCGTGCCGCCATCCGAAATATGCAGGGATAAAGACGGAGGCCTCTTGACGGACGGACGTAAGGTGATCGAAAGGTGGAAGTAGCACTTCGATCAGCACCTGAACGGCGTGGAGAACGTAGGCACGGGAGTCCACGGCAACGGAGGAAACGACGACGCTAGTGCAGCAGAGGACGGAAAGGGGCCGTTCATAAACCACGTATACTTTTTGGGGGAAGCGGGGCTCTGGCCAAAGTCTACGCTCCATACAAATTTAATTTATTTTGTATGGACAGAAGTCTACGATGGTGGAGGGGGGGGGGGGGGTCTGAGATGGTCAAAATTTGGTCTACGTGGTTTATGATACATCGGCTGATAGTCAGGATCTGGGAAACCGAACAGCTACCGGAGGAGTGTAAGGAAGGGGTAATCTGCTCCATTCACAAGAAAGGAAAACTTTAGGGCGATCACTATTTTGAATGCTGCCTACAAAGTGCTATCCCAGATCATCTTCCGTCGTCTGTCGCCTAAAACGAATGAGTTCGTGGGAAGCTATCAAGCCGGCTTCATAGACGGCCGGTCGATAACGGACCAGATCTTTACCGAACGGCAAATCCTCCAGAAATGTCGTGAATACCAGGTCCCAACGCATCACCTGTTCATCGACTTCAAAGCGGCATACGGCAGTATCGACCGCGCAGAGCTATGGAGAATCATGGACGAAAACGGCTTTCCTGGGAAGCTGACTAGACTGATTAAAGCAACGATGGACAGTGTGCAAAACTGCGTAAGGATTTCGGGTGAACTATCCAGTTCATTCGAATCTCGCCGAGGACTGCGAGTAGTGTAACGATAGACGAAGATACTTTCGAGGTAGTGGAGGAATTCGTCTACCTCGGATCCTTACTGACGGCTGACAACAACGTGAGCCGTGAAATTCAGAGCCGCATCACCAGCGGAAGTCGGACCTACTACGGGCTCCAGGAGAAACTTCGGTCTGAAAATCTTCAGGGCTGAAAATCTCTTCAATAAAGACAAAAAAAAAAAAAAAACTTCGGTCGAAAAAGATTCACCCACGCACCAAATACACCATGTACAAAACGCTGATAAGACCGGTGATCCTCTACGGGCACGAGACATGGACCATGCTCGAGGAGGACCTCCAAGCACTCGGAGTTTTCGAGCGACGCGTGCTAAGAACGATCTTCGGCGGTGTGCAGGAGAACGGTGTGTGGCGGAGAAGGATGAACCACGAGCTCGCTGCACTTTACGGCGAACCCAGCATCCAGAAGGTGGCCAAAGCCGGAAGGATACGGTGGGCAGGGCATGTTGCAAGAATGCCGGACAACAACTCTGCAAAGCTGGTGTTTGCAACTGATCCGGTTGGCACAAGAAGGCGTGGAGCGCAGAGAGCACGATGGGCGGACCAGGTGGAGCGTGACTTGGCGAGCATTGGGCGCGACCGAGGATGGAGAGCGGCAGCTACAAACCGAGTATTGTGGCGTACTATTGTTGATTATGTCTTGTCTTAATGATGTTGAACAAATAAATGTATGTATGTATGTAGGGGTGCTTTTAGACGTTTCAGAGGGGATTCGACAGAGCGGGTGTATGTGAGTTTCAGGGATGTTGCAAAAATTTGCACGGCTCAATATTCCTTGAAAAGAACTTTTACTGACGGCGCTGCGCCCTACCCTGTCTGATTGCAACTAACTGCCCGGGATGGATTAAGTTGCACATTTTATGACCTTGTTGGCGCAGATTTTGGCACGAATCGGCACACTAAAGGTGAAAGTCCTCCTACCCTAATTGCGGCATACCACAAGGCAGGAATGGCAGCAGCTCCCGGAGGAGTAATTCCGGCAGCAAGCGATTGCAATTGTTTAAATGCAAATTAAAATTTCCCGCTCGTTGTTTCAATTGATCAACTTTTCGAACCGTGAAAGTGCATATCTCAATTAGCTACATTGTAGCGACGACGGAGACGGCGCGCGGTGGACGCAACGGGGGAACAACCTGACCTCTCGCGCGCGCGGACTAAGCGAATCGGATCCGTTATCGGCCGGGCCGCGTAATTACCTCCACGTTGGCTGTGGCTTGGGCACCCGAACAACAGAGAGATGGTGAACCGATTGAGACCACTTTGGCGACATATCAATCGGGGAATGTGATAAGCGCGACTGTGACGCTGGCGGTGACGCCAGCCGACTTGGTCTCGATTCCCGAAAATGGTCAAAACCACATAATTGCATACGACGACATATGCGTTCACCGACGACCGACCAGAGCGGAACCCGATGTGACCGTAATGATCGTCGTTGGTTCTGGTGCCATGGTTGACCCTTTCACAACACAGGGACACATTATGCATAGGTTCCCCGTGGAGCAGCGGGATGGAATTGGGTCAGTTCGGTAACATGATCACTCCAATTTTGGGAAAAGGTAGTAATCAGCTGGTGATGAATCATTTATGTTTGATGGAAGAAGGATGTGATGCCAATCGGTCGATATGTGATCGAATTCATGCATAAATTATGTAAGACGAGACCTGAGTAATCTGACCTGGGCATAATAATTGTGCTCGGGAAATGCATCATCGATGAGATGCTTTCTCCAATCGTCTTTTGAAATTAACTTGGTATAAGATAAGTGTGTAGCAAAATTAAACGAGATAATTTTGATTTACTTTTCTTCTTCCCTACAATGTGTGAGGGTCATTACTATTGGATGAAGCTTATGTACTTTTTGGGGTCTCACACTAACGTGTGAACGGTTTTGGCGGAGAAGAACGCAACGAGGGCGGTAATGCTGCAGCAAGGGACTCGACAGAACATGAAACGTTACAAACAGAAGTGGAAACAGCAGACCCGCCTCTTCCGGGAGAAAAAGCGCCGCCTGGAAGAAACGGAGTGCGAAGAAATAGAACTGCTGTGCCGTTCCCAAGAAACACGGAAGTTCTATCAGAAGCTCAATGCATCCCGCAACGGCTTCGTGCCGCGAGCCGAAATATGCAGGGATAAAGACGGAGGCCTCTTGACGGACGGACGTGAGGTGATAAGGTGGAAGCAGCACTTTGATCAGCACCTGAACGGCGTGGAGAACAATCACTCTCAGCTTCTCTGGACGTGTTTCAGCGGGTACCGCAGGACCTCTGATTTTGTACATCACCACTCTGTATGCGTCTCCCCACGGATTTGAGTCGGCATAACTCCTTGAAGCTTGATTTCTTGCTGCGCTTCCTCCTTCAAAGCAGCTTTCGCGGTCCTCAGCACTACTCTGCGTTCTGCTCTCTCGCCGTCGGTTTTAGCTCGTTGCATCCGCCTCCTGGATTTGAGGCATTTTGCACGGAGGTCATGAAGCGCCTCACTCCACCAGTATGCCGGCCGGACGACGTCTGTTGTGCGGCTCGAACTTCCTTGGCATGGTTGTGTCGCACGCTTGCAACAGCGCTACCGTTAATTCTTCCGGCCTCAAATTCAACCCGGGTCTTCTCTTCTGAGAGCTTCGACGAAAAGCTCCTTGTTGAACTGCTTCGTCTTCCACATTCGATCGCGAGGATGTCTGCCAGTTAGTGTACTCCGTGGCCATACTCCAATGCTGTACCGGACTTCCTGTTGGTCGCAGTGAGTGTATCCGTCACAAACTCTCCAGTTCGATTATGGATTCTCGTCCATCTCTTCGGTAGGTGCTGGTGCTTCCTTCGTTGGCCGAGTCCACGTCGAGCTTTGCTAGTGCTTCTAGCAAGGCACGCCCTCTTTGGTTGGTGAGGCGGCTGCCCCACTCCACTGTCCAGGCGTTAAAGTCACCGGCGATTACGACCGGTTTTCGGTCGGACAGCTCATCGGTTTGCTCGTCTAGCATCTGGTTGAACCGTTCTATAGTCCATCGAGGGGGTGCGTAGCAGCTACAAACAAAACTCCGTTAATTTTGGCAATCACGAAGCCTTCGTTTGCCTCAAACACTAGTTTCTGGATGGGGTACTTCCCCATCGTACAAATAGCAGCTGTCTTCGCCGTATCCGCGATCCAGTTGCCGTCTCCAGCTGGTATACGATACGGCTCAGAAAGAATAGCCACATCGCACTTCGACTCTTATACGAATTGCCACAGTAACTGCTGTGCTGTGTCGCAGTGGTTGCGGTTTAGTTGAGTTTCCTCCACTGCGGTTTAGTACCTGTCGCAACGCGACGGGAGGCCCCAGATGCCCGGCCTTCAAGGGCCTCCCGTCGCGTTGCGACTTTTGTCGACACAAACAGACATCTCTGTTCGTTGTTGCAGTCTTGCGCCTTGTGACCTTCCTGACCGCACCACCTGCACAGCTTACTTTTGTCGATTCCTTTGCAGTTCCGCACCAGGTGGTCGTATTCTAGACACCTGTAACATCATTCCGGTCGCTGGGGGCATACTGAACAACCGACTTTGATTTTTCCGATTGTCATCGCTTTGTTGGCTGTGTCTACTGGGAGCTTTATCGAGGCTGCCTGCGTTCCAAACGGTCCCCTTCTCAAGCGTACTGTCATGTCCACGCCTTCCAAGTCGCATTGCTCCTTCATGGCGAGTCTCACTTCTTCCTCTGTGGTAATCTCGTCCAAATCCTTACATTATTGGATCGTCGCTTCGGGGAACACGGTCAAAAAATTCACACAAAACTGAGCTAAACTGGAACAGCTCAAAAAATGAGTAAATTGCATTTCCAGCGATAGCGCTGGCCCAAGTGCAAAAATCCAACTGGTTTATGTCGTATAATATTCTTCACATCATCAAGAATATTATACGGCTTAAACTGATGAGATTTTCGAACTTGGGCCAGCGCTATCGCTGGAAATGCAATTTGCTCATTTTTGAGCTGTTCCAGTTTAGCTCAGTTTTGTGTGAATCTTGCTCATTTTAGAGTAACTTTTTCTTAGCGTGCACACACGAAGAACTCGATGTACACAGCGGAACAAGTAACTTTCACGCAGCGACCGAAAAGACAAAAGAACTTTCACGCAAATTTGTGTAACACCGGATCAACACATTTTTTGTGTTGATCCAGTCGTACACACATATGAGTGAAAAAACCTTTGTCTTTTTGCTCGCTGCGTGAAAGTTACTCGTGTGTTGTGTTGTTTCATTTAAGGGTGCATGTCTTTTCACCCATTACTCTCTCCGTTAGCTCTTTGTTTGCTGAGCTTCTGTTTTTTGAGTCTTTTTTCAATTCAAAGATCCCGCCTGAGTTCGTCTGATCTTCTGGACGTCAGCACCAAACTCCTTGAGTTGTGGATCTGTTCTCATGGCCCGCAGGACTTTGGCGTACGTATCTTCGCTGATTTTCACGATGATCGCTTCCCCTTTCTTCCTCCTTCTGATAGGTTTTTGCGTTTTTACGTTAACCTTCCTGTTTCTGTCCTTCCTGTTCCGGACCTCGCGTCAAGGGGTGTCGCCATTTCCGCCGGCAATCGCTTCGTCTTCACCGGTCTGGCATCCACATTCTTTTGTTTTTTGTGTGCTGCCAACCTTTCATCTCCAGGTGATGATCTGGTTTTCTTTGGGGTGAATACCGGTGTGGTTTCCGTCCCCAATGGCTTTTCCTTCACCTTGGTACCTCTACCGGGAGCAGTACCGGTTTTCGCCTGCTGCAGTACCGCTGCCGCCAGGGCGTTCTTAGTCGCCGCCAACTCGGTTTCTGCGGCTACCGCTCTCTGCATCAATCTACTCCAGTCTTTGATGGCTGACCCAAGGCTTCTTTGGATTCTTGCAACGAGGTCCTTATTGTCCTTGTGCACGTTATGTCTCTTGTCGACGAACCCACGGAGCTCGTCCGCTACAGTTTGCGCAGCTTCCACCTTCGATTGCTTTGGAAGTAAATTCCATGCGCTTCGCAGCTGCCGATGTTGCTGCTTCTCGCCTGGTTCATGCCCGCGCTGCAGCTGTTTGCACTGCTCCTGCTCTCGCTTCTGCTGCTCATGCAGCTCTTGTTCCCGCTCCTGTTACTCCCGCTGCTGTTGTTGCTTCTGCTGGTTCTGGTCTGTCGGTGTCCTCGCAAGACCGTTTCTTGTAAACGGGTTCTCTACACTTTCGTCGTTGATGTTGTTGTTAACGTTATCTTCCTCCATGCTTTAAGGGTCCCCCCTCCGAGCCGCTATCTCCACTCGTCGCAAGTAGTCGTCCTTTGATCTCATAGTTATCTATGTAACAGGGAGGCCATGATAAGGTTGTCACGATCCTTCATGAGGTACCGTGATCAGAGCCGATCGACGCTAGTCAGGAATCTTCAACTGAGTCTACTTTCCACCAGCTAATGTGGCGAGTTTTGAACGTACTAGGAGGCCTGCCACGGTTTTAACGGGACGGGGGCAAACGTACCATTAGCCCAAATGCCGTTTCAGAACGGTGTCACCCATTCTTAGTAAGGAAGTGGAATAATACGCAAACCAGCTCCATAGCGTCGTGTTGATTAAATCCTTGGGAAATCCTAGTCTTTGCAGCCAGTATACCGTAATTAGGACCTAACTGGTATCGATCGGTCCTAATGTGCTCAGCGGCACGCCTTCTTTTGAGCCACCTATGGAGTTAGGCGC
Organism: Aedes albopictus; assembly: GCF_035046485.1. Lineage (NCBI taxonomy): Eukaryota > Metazoa > Arthropoda > Insecta > Diptera > Culicidae > Aedes > Aedes albopictus. The sequence goes on from NC_085136.1 coordinate 91,094,984, forward strand.
CCGGTCACTGTTTAGAAGTGACACCACTGGTCACCCTAATATGTTCCACACGATCGGAACAGTATTATTCCCATTCGCTCTCGCTGTATTCTAATAGCTATCTCAAATCTCCTATCAGTTCAGGTAGTTTCTGGCTATACCGAATCGATTAGCGATCGGTTCTGTTCGCGTCTATATTCACCACCCTGACCCTGATGTATCGTACTATATACACAGGGCAGTTAGTTGTTTCTCGATCGCTCGCGCACGAGCATCCAATAAAATTGAAATCCCACAAATCTATCGAGCCCGAATAAATCATGTAGTTTTGCCAATCGAAGTTCAATAAAGTGTTTGCAGATTTTCCTACGCCGCGTGTGTTCAGTGCTCAAACGAGTTTTATCCGAGGTCCGAAGCCAGGGTGATCTCCAACGGTACCGGTAAGAACAGTCACTTTTCCACCTCCTAGAGGGTGTAGGGGGCAGAGAAAGTGCCAACTGGTGGTTTTTCATTGGCGCTAGGGAACAAGCCCCTAGCTCCCACCTGGGGTCTGTCTGTCTGTCTGTCTGTCTGTCTGTCTGTCTGTCTGTCTGTCTGTCTGTCTGTCTGTCTGTCTGTCTGTCTGTCTGTCTGTCTGTCTGTCTGTCTGTCTGTCTGTCTGTCTGTCTGTCTGTCTGTCTGTCTGTCTGTCTGTCTGTCTGTCTGTCTGTCTGTCTGTCTGTCTGTCTGTCTGTCTGTCTGTCTGTCTGTCTGTCTGTCTGTCTGTCTGTCTGTCTGTCTGTCTGTCTGTCTGTCTGTCTGTCTGTCTGTCTGTCTGTCTGTCTGTCTGTCTGTCTGTCTGTCTGTCTGTCTGTCTGTCTGTCTGTCTGTCTGTCTGTCTGTCTGTCTGTCTGTCTGTCTGTCTGTCTGTCTGTCTGTCTGTCTGTCTGTCTGTCTGTCTGTCTGTCTGTCTGTCTGTCTGTCTGTCTGTCTGTCTGTCTGTCTGTCTGTCTGTCTGTCTGTCTGTCTGTCTGTCTGTCTGTCTGTCTGTCTGTCTGTCTGTCTGTCTGTCTGTCTGTCTGTCTGTCTGTCTGTCTGTCTGTCTGTCTGTCTGTCTGTCTGTCTGTCTGTCTGTCTGTCTGTCTGTCTGTCTGTCTGTCTGTCTGTCTGTCTGTCTGTCTGTCTGTCTGTCTGTCTGTCTGTCTGTCTGTCTGTCTGTCTGTCTGTCTGTCTGTCTGTCTGTCTGTCTGTCTGTCTGTCTGTCTGTCTGTCTGTCTGTCTGTCTGTCTGTCTGTCTGTCTGTCTGTCTGTCTGTCTGTCTGTCTGTCTGTCTGTCTGTCTGTCTGTCTGTCTGTCTGTCTGTCTGTCTGTCTGTCTGTCTGTCTGTCTGTCTGTCTGTCTGTCTGTCTGTCTGTCTGTCTGTCTGTCTGTCTGTCTGTCTGTCTGTCTGTCTGTCTGTCTGTCTGTCTGTCTGTCTGTCTGTCTGTCTGTCTGTCTGTCTGTCTGTCTGTCTGTCTGTCTGTCTGTCTGTCTGTCTGTCTGTCTGTCTGTCTGTCTGTCTGTCTGTCTGTCTGTCTGTCTGTCTGTCTGTCTGTCTGTCTGTCTGTCTGTCTGTCTGTCTGTCTGTCTGTCTGTCTGTCTGTCTGTCTGTCTGTCTGTCTGTCTGTCTGTCTGTCTGTCTGTCTGTCTGTCTGTCTGTCTGTCTGTCTGTCTGTCTGTCTGTCTGTCTGTCTGTCTGTCTGTCTGTCTGTCTGTCTGTCTGTCTGTCTGTCTGTCTGTCTGTCTGTCTGTCTGTCTGTCTGTCTGTCTGTCTGTCTGTCTGTCTGTCTGTCTGTCTGTCTGTCTGCTAGTAGGTATATAGAACACTAAACAGAGGAGTTGTTTCGTTTCCACTCACGACGAATTAATAACTGTCCCTATTACTGCATCAGATACCACAGCTTTTGAAGCATGGCGAAAATTATATCAAAAAGATAAACATTAGAACCAGGTATCCCGTTTTTATAAAAAGAGATAAACTCATAAAAAAATAAACATGATGGAAAACTGGCGTTTGCATCTCATCTTTCTTCCTCGCCCAAAAATCGCAAAATCCCAAAAAAAAAAAATTAAAACACCTGCTTTCCGGCCACCTTGCGTCATTTTTTTCCACGCGCTCACGGTTCTACCCCGCTACATACAATCAAAACAAATCCTTTTCACGGCAATTTTCCGCTCATTACCTGTATGTGTGTACCAAGGTACCAACCTACCTCTGCTCTGCTTCGCTTGAGCAAACCTTCACTTTTCACTCGCTTATCGTGGCGTGTGCCATTCATTGCAATGGACAACGCAACAACGGGAACGGGACGACGACATTTTCGTTGGTCCGGGCGGGCGCTTATCAAAACAATCAAAATTTGATTCTGCGTCCGATGATGTCTTTGAAGAAGGGCGCAAAAGGACGACGCGACACCTGCCACTCGCCGATTGCCGCACGCGCGATACGACACTGACTGTTCTATCGCGGACATCACAGTCAGTGTATGATCGAAACTGGTTTGCTGAGGATTGCGTCGTCAAACACTTGCCAGTAATTAGAGCTTGTTTTTCCGGATGGGTTTTCAGTTTTTGGAGAAGCTGCTGGAGAAGTTGTGGAGTGAATTTGTTTTTTTTCGATTTTGCATAGATAGTCTGCTAGGTCATTTGAGGGAACAAGAATTATGTTTTCTTTGAATATTATTGAGTCGTATAATATGCTACATTGCATCGTAATACTGCACATCATAAATCGCATAAGATATCGCTTCAAGTCAAATCGCATTATTATTGTCTCGCCCAATCCACGTATGTTGCCTCAATTTTTGTACGCTTAAAGCGCTTTTGTTGCATCTTATGCGATGATACTGCCCCGTATAAGAGCACGTATAGCACTTTATTACACGTGTTAATTGGTTGTCTGGGGCCCAGCGCTGAAAATGTCATTTCGACACTTCTAGATACAACCACATCTAGCTCATTTTAGAAGCTAAACCTGAGAACATGGTACAGTATTGTTCCGATTTTATCACGCCCCTGTTAAAAAATGCTTTCAAGTATTCTACAAAATATGTACGAATTTTAAATATTTTTAACGCTGCAAAACACGTTTTCAACATTCATCTTGAAGAAGAGGGGAAACACTTGCGCTCAAATGTAACAGCTAATCAATGAAAAATGGTAGACTGACCCGCGGAAGGCATGATAAAATCGGAACATCACTGTATATGAAAAACTTGTGCGGCTGAATCATTTCTACAAGAAAGTCACGGAAAAAACGATCTTTTTCGAATATTTAAGATAAATGTCACGAACTACCTTCGAAAAATGCCAAAGATATTCATGGTGAATATCAATTGACATTTTTCGAAGGCAGTCCGTGACATTTATCTTAAATATTCGAAAAAGATCGGTTTTTCCGTGACTTTCTTGTAGAAATGGTCCAGCGACACACAAGTTTTTCATATACCATATTCACAGGTTGAGCTTCTAAAATAAGCTGGACGTGGTTGAATTGAGATATGTCGAAATGACATTTTTAGCACTGGTCTGGGCAATTAAGTGTTCCATGACTACGGTGAAAATAAGCTGAACGTATGACAAAATGCTCGGGTTTTCTGGCATTTGTAAACTTGCAAACTTCGGGATGCAGATATTTTTTCTTGTTTATTGAGCTACCAAAAAGATTGAAATAAAACGTTCAAAACTATCCTTTCACACCTTTCTACCAAAGGGTTCCGGCCGACCTAATCCAAGAACAGGGAGTGAGCATTCAGAAACAAAAGTCACACGACACGGCTCGTGTCGTTCACCAATCGGATGGCAGCATTCGATTGCCCCTGCCTTCCCTTTCCTCTGCCCTTCCTTGGCTAACAGTCATAAAGTCAGCCTCATTTCCAAACCCAAATGCCTTTGGCCGTTCATACGTGCGTCCGCCCGGCCCGTATACATACAGGTGATGCAGCTGAGCCTACTGTGCGCGCGAGTGAGTCCGAGAGGATCCGCCGAACAGGGAAAATTTCACCTGTTTCTGGGTTGCTTTGACTCGAGATTTTTTTTTCTTTATTCTGGTTTGGATTTTGGTGCAAGTATGCGCTTTCTAACAACAACGGAATGAGCGAACGGGCGCTGCGCTGTTCTGAACCGACCAACGGTTGTTTCTGGTTTCCTTCCAAAGGACTCGTTGTCGTCGATCTAACAGGACTTTTGGGCCTGGGTTTGATGCACCTGCCACTGGCAGGGTTGGGCTGCGATAATAATGATGATTTGATTGGAAAGAAATTTTCGGTTTTTGATCGGTTGAATTTGAAAATAAAACTTCAATTAAGTAGAAGGCGAGCTATGAGGTGCAGGAAATTTCGAATAGGACTGCATTCATATCCTTCGCGAATTCATCAAGAGGTGTGCGCTGAAATTCATCTAAATGATTCACTAATATCTTTCCAAAATTTCCCTCTTCACGTCTTTTACGAATTACTCTAGGAATGCCGTTGAGAATTGCTCTGAAAGTTCTTCTAGGGATTCCTCTAAAAATAACACTAGGGATCCCTTCAGGATTCCCTCCAGGAATTTCTCTACGAATTACTTAAGACATTTGTCTGAAAACTCTATTAACAATCTTTAAAGAAACTCTTCGTTAATTATTCTAGTGATTTCTTTGGCAATTCCTCTAATAATTATATGGGAAATTCCTCTGGGGCTTTTTTTCTGAAACTTCCTCTGGAAATTACCTGGGAATTTCTCCAGGAATTCCACTAGGAATTTTTTTTGGAAATTCCTCTGGAAGATCCGCTGGTAATTCTGCTGGAAATTCCTCCGGAAATTCCTCTGGGAATTTCACTACAAATTCCTCTGGAAATTCCACTGAAACTTTCTCTGTAATTTCCTCCGGAAATAACCTGGAAATTCCTCTGGGAATTTCGCTTGAAATTCGTCCGAAAATCCCTCTAGGAGTTTCTCTGGAAATTCCTCTAGGAATTCCTCTGTAAATTTCTCTAGAAATTCCCCTGGGTCTTTCTCGGAAATTTCCTCTGGGAATTACCTAGGAATTCCTCTGCGAATTGCACTGGGAATTTCGCTGGGAATTTGTCCGGAAATCTCTCTAGGAATTCCTCTGGAAATTGCTCTGGTTATCCCTCTGGAAATTTCTCTGGGAATTCCTCTGTGAATTTCTCTGGGACTATCTGGAATTTTCTCTGGGAACTACCTGGAAATTCCTCTGGAAACACCTCTGGGGATTTCACTTGCATGCGTCCGGAAATCACTCTAGGAATTCTTCTGTAAATTCCTCTGGGAATTGCTCTGGGAATTCCTATGGAAATTCCTCTGTACAATCCTCTGGAAATTTCTCTGGGAATTCCTCTGTGAATTTCTCTGGAAATTCCTCTGGGACTATCTGGAATTTTCTCTGGGAACTACCTGGGAATTTCACTGGAAATTCGTCCGGAAATCCCTCTAGGAATTCTTCTGGAAATTCCTATAGGAATTCCTCTGGGAATTGCTTTGGTAATGCCTCGAGAAATTCCTCTAAAAAATCCTCTGGAAATTCCTCTGGGAATTCCTCTGTGAATTCCTCTGGAAATTCCTTTGAGAATTTCACTTTGAATTCGTCAGGAAATTCCTCTAGAAATTCCTTTGGAAATTCCTTTAGGAATTCCTTTGGAAATTCCTCTAGGAGTTCCTTTGGAAATTCCTCTGGGAATTCCTCTGGAAATTCTACTGAGGATTCCTATGGAAATTCCTCTGGGACTTTCTCTGGAATTTGCTCTGGGAATTACCTGGGAATTCCTCTGAGAATTGCTCTGGGAATTTCGCTGGGAATTTGTCCGGAAATCTCTCTTAGAATTCCTCTAGGAATTCCTCTGGTAATCCCTCTGGAAATTTCTCAGGGCATTCCTCTGTGAATTCCTCTGGAAACTTCTTCTGGGACTATCTGGAATTTTCTCTGAGAACAACCTGGGAATTCCTCTGGGAATTTCACTGGAAATTTGTACGGAAATTCCTCTGGGAATTGCTCAATTCCTCTGGGAATTGCTCTGGTAATTCCTCGGGAAATTCCTCTAGAAATCCTCTGGGAATTCCTCTGTGAATTCCTCTGGAATTTTCACGTGGAATTCGTCAGTAAATTCCTCTAGGAATTCCTTAGGAAATTCCTCTGGGAATTCCTCTGGAAATTGCTCTGGTAATCCCTCTTGAAAATCCTCTGTGCATTCCTCTGATAATTCCTCTGGGTCTATCTCTAGATTTTCCTCTGGGAATTACCTGAGAATTCCTCTGGAAATTCCTCTGGGAATTTCGCTGGAAATTCGTCCGGTAATCTCTCTAGGAATTCCTCTGGTAATTCCTCTGGAAATTCCTCTGAAAAATCCTCTGGAAATTACTCTGGGAACTCCTCTGTGAATTCCTCTGATATTTCCTCCGGCAATAACCTGAAAATTCCTCTGGAAATACCTCTGCGAATTTCGCTTGAAATTCGTCCGGAAACCCCTCTAGGAATTTCTCTGGAAATTCCTCTGGGAATAGCTCTGAGAATTCCTCTGGAAATTTCTCTGGAGATTCCTATGGAAATTGTACTGCAATTTGCTCTGGAAATTTTTCTGGGAATTCCTCTGGGAATTCGACTGTGAATTTCTATGGAAATTCCTCTGAGACTTTCTCTTGAATTTCCTCTGGGAATAACCTGGGAATTCCTCTGGGAATTCCTCTGAGAATTGCTCTGGGAATTTCACTGGGAATTTGTCCGGAAATCTCTCTAGGAATTCCTCTGCAAATTCCTCTAAGAATTCCTCTGGAAATTACTTTGGGACTATCTGGAATTTTCTCTGGGAATTACCTGGGAATTCCTTTGGAATTCCTCTGAGAATTTCACTGGTAGTTTGTCCGGAAATCTCTCCAGGAGCTCCTCTGGAAATTGCTCTGGTAATCCCTCTGGAAAATCTTCTGTGAATTCCTCTGGAAATTCCTCAGGGACTTTCTCTGGAAATTCCTCTGGGAATTTAGCTGGGAATTCGTTTGGAAATTGCTCTGGGAATTTTGCTTGGAATTCGTCCGGAAATCCCACTAGGAATTCTACTGGAAATTCCTATCGAAATTCCTCTTCGAATTGCTCTGGCAATTCCTCTGGAAATTCCTCTGAAAATTCCTCTGGGAATTCCTCTGGAAATTTCTCTAGGAATTTCGCTTCGAATTCGTCTGGAAATCCCTCTAAGAATTTCTCTGTGAATTCCTCTTGAAATTCCTCTGGGACTTTCTCTGGAATTTCCTCTGGGAATTACCGTCGAATCCCTCTGGGAATCCCTCTGGGAATTCGTCCGAAAATCCCTAAAGGAATTCGTCCGGTAATTCCTATAGGAATTCCTCTGGAAATTGCTCTGGTTATTCCTTCGGAAATTCCTCTGAAAAATCCTCTGGAAATTACTCAGGAAATTCCTCTGTGAATTCCTCTGGAAATTCTTCTGGAACTTTCTCTAGAATTTCCTCCGGGAATAACCTGAAAATTCGTTAGGAAATTCCTCTAGGAATTTCTCCGGAAATACCTCTGAGACTTTCACTGGAATTTCCTCTGGAAATTACCTGGGAATTCCTCTGGAAATTTCTCTGAGAATTCCTCTGGAAATTCCTCTGTGAATTTTGCTTGGAATTCGTCAGGAAATTCTTCTAGGAATTCCTATGGAAATTCCTCTGGAAATTCCTCTGGGAATTGCTCTGGTAATCCCTCTGAAAATCCTCTTTGAATTCCTCTGGAAATTCCTCTGGGACTTTCTCTGGAATTTCTTCTGGAAATTACCTGAAAATTCATCTGGAAATTCCTCTGGGAATTCGCTGGGAATTCGTCCAGTAGTCTCAGTAGGAATTCCTATGGAAATTCCAATAGGAATTCCTCTGGAAATTGATCTGGTAAATCATCTGGAAATTCCTCTGAAAAATCCTTTGGAAATTCCTCTGGGAATTCCTTTCTTAACTCCTCTGGAAATTCCTGTGTAACTTCCTCCAGGAATTTCGCTTGGAATTTGGCAGAAAATCCCTCTTAGAATTCCTATGGAAATTCCTCTGGGAACTGCTCTGGTAATCCCTCTGAAAATTTACTGTGAATTCCTCTGGAAATTCCTCTGGGACCTTCTCTGGAATTTCCTCTGGAAGTTACCTAGGAATTCCTCTGGAAATTCCTCTGGGAATTCGTCCGGTAGTCTTAGTAAGAAATCCTATGGAAATACCGATAGGATTCCCTCTGGAAATTGCTCTGGCAATTTCTCTGGAAGTTTCTCTGAAAAATCCTCTGGAAATTTCTTTCTTAATTCTGGAAATTTCACTGGGATTTCCTCTGGAAATTCCTCAGGGTATTTCGCTTGGAATTTGTCAGGAAATCCCTCTTGGAATTCCTATGGAAATTCGTCTGGGAATTCCTCTGGGAATTGCTCTGAAAATTGCTCTGAAAATTCCTCTGGAAATTTTACAGGGAATTCCTCTGGAAATTTTACAGGGAATTCCTATGGAAATTACTCTGACAAATTCTTTAAAATTCCTCTGAGAATTCCTCTGGAAATTCCTCTGTGATATTCTCTGAAAATACCTCTGGGACTTTCTCTGGAATTTCCTCTATTACCTATGAACTCCTCTGAGAATTCCTCTGGAAAATACTCTGGGAATTTCGCTGGGAATTCGTCCGGAAATTCCTCTTGGAACTCCTCCGGGAATTGCTCTTATTTTCTCTCTTAAAATACTTCTAAGAAATCCTTTGTGAATTTCTCAGGAAATTCCTCTGGGAATTTCTCTGGAATTTCTTCTATGAATTACCAGGGAAGTACTCTGGGAATTCCTCTGGGAATTTCTCTGGGAATTCCTCTGGAAATTTTTCTAGGAATTTCACTGGGGATTCGTCCGGAAATCTGTCTTGGAATTCCTGTGGAAATTACTCTGAAAAAGCTTCCGGAAATTCCTCTGGAACTTTCTGTGGAATTTCCTCCGGGAATTACCTGGCAATATCTCTGGAAAATCTCTGGGAATTTCACTTGGAATTCGTCCGGAAATTCCTTTATGAAATTCTCTGGGAATTCCTCTAGGAATTCCTCTGGAAATTCCTATGGGAATTGTACTGGGAATTTCTATGGAAATTTCTCTGAAAAATCCTTTAAAAAATCCTCAGGGAGTTCCTCTGGAAATTGCTCTGGGAATTTATCTGGGAATTCCTCTGCGATTTCCTCTGGGAATTCCTTTAGTAGCCCCCCTGGAAATTCGTCTGGGCATTACTCTGAGAATTCCTCTGGAAATTCCTCTGGAATTTCCTCTGGAAATTCCTATGGGAATTCCTGTAGGAATTACGCTGGAAATTGCGCTGGGAATTCCTCTGGGAATTGTTCTGGGAATTCCTCTGGAAATTCCCCTGGCAAGTTTTTTGGGACTTTCTCTGGAAATTCATCTGGAGATTCATCTGAGAATTCCTCTAGAAACTGGGAATTCCTCTGGGAATTTCTCTAGGAATTCCACTGGAAATTGCTCTGAGAATTCTTCTGAAAATTCCTCTGAGAATTCCTCTGGAAGTTTCTCTGGAAATTCCTCTGGGAATTTCGTTGGAAATTTCTCTGCAAATTCCTCTGGGAATTCCTGTAGGAATTCCGCTGGAAATTGCCCTGGGAATTGTTCTGGGAGTTCCTCTGGAAATTACCCTGGCAATTCCTTTGGGACTTTCTCTGGAAATTCATCTGGAGATTCATCTGAGAATTCCTCTCGAAACTCATCTGGGAATTCCTCTGGAAATTTCTCTAGGAATTCTGCTGGAAATTGCTCTGAGAATTCTTCTGGAAATTCCTCTGGAAGTTTCTCTGGAAATTCCTCTGGGAATTTCGTTGGAAATTTCTCTTCCTCTGAGAATTCAACTGGAAATTCCTCTGGCAATTCCTCTGGGAATTCCTCTGGGAATTTCTGTGGAAATTCCTCTGGGAATTTCTGTGGAAATTCCTCTGGGAATTCCTCTAGGAATTCCTCTGAGAATTCCTCTAGGAATTCCGCTGGAAGTTCCACTGGAAATGGCTTCGAGAATTCCTCTGGGAATTGCTCTGGGAATTCCTCTGATAATTCCTCTGGCAATTCCTTTGGGAATTCATCTGGGAATTCCTCTGGAAACTTCTCTGGAAATTTCTCTCGGAATTCCGCTGGGAAATCCTCTGGGAATTCCTTTGAGAATTTTTCTGGAAATTCCTCTGAGAATGCCTCTGGAAGTTTCTCTGGAAATTCCTCAGGGAATTTCGTTGGAAATTTCTCTGGAAATTCCTCTGGGAACTCCTCTAGAAATTTTTCTCGGAATTCCGCTGGGAAATCCTCTGGGAATTGCTTTGAGAATTTTTCTGGAAATTCCTCTGGTAATTTCTCTTGGAATTCCGCTGGGAATTTCTTTGGAAATTCCTCTGGGAATTCCGCTTGGAATTTCACTGGAAATTACTTCGGCAATTCCATTGGAATTTCGTGTGGCAATTCCTCTGGAAATTTATCTGGCGGAAGTTTCTTCTAAATACCTCTTGAAAAATTTCTCGGAGATTTTTTTGAAATTGTAATAAACAATAAATATTGAATTTTCGGTAGGCAATTTTGAAAGGTTAGGATAGAAACAGATCACTCGATAAAGTCAGATAGTTAGACTTACTGAATAAAGGAAAAATATCCTCGTGCTTGCACCTGCTCCGTTAATATCCTGTTTTATGGATCATTTTTATAGACAGCCGAGTGCGCGTGCTCTTCACAGGATTCCAAGAAGAGACATTTCTCCTCGAGATATCCTTTGGGCTGCCCAACGAACGAACGGAATTCACTTTTACCAGCGTATTTTTTTTCATTTGTGCTTGGTATGCACCGCGCGGCTCGTCCTGATCCGCGGTAAAACGTGACTCGATGAATGAAAGCACCAAGACACGTGTTCTGTGGCTTAATAATTCCTCACCATAATTTCATTCCGAGAGCGAGGCGATCGTGGTGGAATGTGGCACTCGCCAAGGAGATAACCAACCATCGCAACGGAGAGAGCAAGGACAAGTTTCGGATTAGCAGTCAGAACAGGATGCCTTCCATAGGTGTCATAAATTCTCGAGCTTACCAGTATTACGGCAACGATAAAAATTCACCATCGAAGCTAAGAACATCGGTGCACAGAAGTCAAGTGGCGTCGGTGGTCACTTGACCTCGGGTAACCCCTGGGTTCAATACATGATTCAGTTTTATCATTGCGTCTCCTCGATAAGGACTGGCTGAAAAATGGGATCGTCTTGTTTCGGGCGCTGGCTGGGGCGCAACAAAAAATACAAGTTGCAAATCGATCTTAATCAGAAGCACGTTCCGTGTTTTGCCGTTTTTTTTTTATTGTCGGGACGCAATCTTCAGAAGAACGCTAAAATATGTAAGGAAAGAACGCTGGAAGATTAATTAGTCTTAGGAGGTCCGACCGCTATGAAGGAAGAGATTTGAATTGAGTTGCTGCCTTGTGTGGCTTTCGAATCGAGCAACACCCAGAGATGAAGTGGTTGAGATATGTACTGAAATAAGTACGTGTGTGTATGTTTTTCTTGTTTGCGTTTTTGATAACACTAGTTTACAACATTCTAGAGTAGAACCATGCCATGAGCAAAGCAAAGCAAAGCAAAGCAAAGCAAAGCAAAGCAAAGCAAAGCAAAGCAAAGCAAAGCAAAGCAAAGCAAAGCAAAGCAAAGCAAAGCAAAGCAAAGCAAAGCAAAGCAAAGCAAAGCAAAGCAAAGCAAAGCAAAGCAAAGCAAAGCAAAGCAAAGCAAAGCAAAGCAAAGCAAAGCAAAGCAAAGCAAAGCAAAGCAAAGCAAAGCAAAGCAAAGCAAAGCAAAGCAAAGCAAAGCAAAGCAAAGCAAAGCAAAGCAAAGCAAAGCAAAGCAAAGCAAAGCAAAGCAAAGCAAAGCAAAGCAAAGCAAAGCAAAGCAAAGCAAAGCAAAGCAAAGCAAAGCAAAGCAAAGCAAAGCAAAGCAAAGCAAAGCAAAGCAAAGCAAAGCAAAGCAAAGCAAAGCAAAGCAAAGCAAAGCAAAGCAAAGCAAAGCAAAGCAAAGCAAAGCAAAGCAAAGCAAAGCAAAGCAAAGCAAAGCAAAGCAAAGCAAAGCAAAGCAAAGCAAAGCAAAGCAAAGCAAAGCAAAGCAAAGCAAAGCAAAGCAAAGCAAAGCAAAGCAAAGCAAAGCAAAGCAAAGCAAAGCAAAGCAAAGCAAAGCAAAGCAAAGCAAAGCAAAGCAAAGCAAAGCAAAGCAAAGCAAAGCAAAGCAAAGCAAAGCAAAGCAAAGCAAAGCAAAGCAAAGCAAAGCAAAGCAAAGCAAAGCAAAGCAAAGCAAAGCAAAGCAAAGCAAAGCAAAGCAAAGCAAAGCAAAGCAAAGCAAAGCAAAGCAAAGCAAAGCAAAGCAAAGCAAAGCAAAGCAAAGCAAAGCAAAGCAAAGCAAAGCAAAGCAAAGCAAAGCAAAGCAAAGCAAAGCAAAGCAAAGCAAAGCAAAGCAAAGCAAAGCAAAGCAAAGCAAAGCAAAGCAAAGCAAAGCAAAGCAAAGCAAAGCAAAGCAAAGCAAAGCAAAGCAAAGCAAAGCAAAGCAAAGCAAAGCAAAGCAAAGCAAAGCAAAGCAAAGCAAAGCAAAGCAAAGCAAAGCAAAGCAAAGCAAAGCAAAGCAAAGCAAAGCAAAGCAAAGCAAAGCAAAGCAAAGCAAAGCAAAGCAAAGCAAAGCAAAGCAAAGCAAAGCAAAGCAAAGCAAAGCAAAGCAAAGCAAAGCAAAGCAAAGCAAAGCAAAGCAAAGCAAAGCAAAGCAAAGCAAAGCAAAGCAAAGCAAAGCAAAGCAAAGCAAAGCAAAGCAAAGCAAAGCAAAGCAAAGCAAAGCAAAGCAAAGCAAAGCAAAGCAAAGCAAAGCAAAGCAAAGCAAAGCAAAGCAAAGCAAAGCAAAGCAAAGCAAAGCAAAGCAAAGCAAAGCAAAGCAAAGCAAAGCAAAGCAAAGCAAAGCAAAGCAAAGCAAAGCAAAGCAAAGCAAAGCAAAGCAAAGCAAAGCAAAGCAAAGCAAAGCAAAGCAAAGCAAAGCAAAGCAAAGCAAAGCAAAGCAAAGCAAAGCAAAGCAAAGCAAAGCAAAGCAAAGCAAAGCAAAGCAAAGCAAAGCAAAGCAAAGCAAAGCAAAGCAAAGCAAAGCAAAGCAAAGCAAAGCAAAGCAAAGCAAAGCAAAGCAAAGCAAAGCAAAGCAAAGCAAAGCAAAGTAATATGCCGCGATGTATATTGGGCCTGTGGTTGAGTATTAAATTTTAGTTTTTCTCAATGAACTTTGTCGCTTGTTAACTAATTGGCTACGCTACATGAGATATACCCATAAATTCAAGACATTCCTTTCTCAGCAGCAGATCAATCTCCTGTATCCTTCCTCTCCTAACCAAATATTGATGTCAAGGTTCCAAAACCGTCATAACGAAAATGCAGCAACAGTTGAGCAATGAGTTGGCATAAATCGATCTGGCTATGATCTTGGGTGGTATTCCATCTGCGAGCATCACATGACTCATCTAGGTATAACACGGATGCTTCGTTTTCACATCAAAGTGTTCACCACAGGCGCCTGAGAAGAATGTAATACTCGCTGCATAGATGCAATCTCTTACGTCTCAATCGATGCAGTGAAACTTTCACATACCTACCATAAAAACCTCCAAAGCAGAAGCTATTTCCTCCTGCTGCGATTAGGAGCGATTCATTCAGATCTCTAATTCAATTAACAACCAATAATCCGGCAATCCCATAATCGTTAAGCCATCGAATTAACATGCAATAAATTGCCCAGTCGGTGGTGGCCCCAATCAACACACTACATATGTATGTATATGGGAGCAGAGGGACAATTTTTGTTTACCCCAAACAAAGCGCGACCCCAACCAAAACCTTCATTAACCGTGAAATTGATCGGGTTACCCTTCCGCTTGCATGTTGGCGTAATCAAGTGGATACCGTCAAGTAAGGTAAAAAGATATCTAAAGTGGCTTGAAATTTAAGTTTTTGTGTTTTTTTATTCACTTAACGATCATTATTTACTCCACTATAACAGATTTTAAATATACTTTCCTATAAGGTTGTTTGGAAATACATATTTGATATTTTTCCATGATCAAATTCACCCAAAATCACGGTACCAGTCATTCAAACGGAAACAACGGTGATTACGGTGCATTCCTCATTGAAACCGATCTCGTGATTTCGGCTCCCAACAAAAATATTGAAATTCCTCCCGACAGCTCCTTGTCATCGCAACCGTCACTAAACTTTTTGGCACAGCCCCTGCTGAACTGAACCAGCAAAGCTCCATCATCCGCAGAAGCAAGTCAGACCTATTCCGACAAGTCACGTTTGCCTGGCGGCTTCTCCGCGCCGCCGCACTCTTTGCGTATGCATTAAAAGCATGCGCGACAGTAAGCACAGTAACTGGCGGTGGATGCCACGCGACTTACCGAAATTTTATGATTCGCTTTTATTCGTCGCTTCCTTTCGTGAATGATCATCTCATTCGACTGCAAGTGGTCGGGCGATCGGTTCGGTACTTGAGGGAATTTCAGAATTAAGAACGACCGCTAATGAATATTGTCTCGTCACGATTTTTGTTGGTCTGTAATTCGCCTTTCAATTTTGATTGCTCAAGAATTCGGGCATTTCTTGATTGAGCAGGTTATGGGATTTCAGTGGCTGAACGTATCAAGAATTTTGCATTTAGTACTCTTGGGGGACTATTGGTTCTGTATTCTCGAAATCTAAAACAATCCATGCCTACCGGATCTGAACGCATCTAAAAGAGAAATTGGTTATCTACGTTCAAAAACTTTAACCACATTCTCATCAATCACTACCTCATTACTGACACCTCTAGACCTACCTCTGTCTCTATCCGCAACCATGTACTTTGTCCTGGTGGAGCTTATAATCAAGCCCAATCTCGTTATCTCCTTTTTCATATGAAGTTGGTGTCGCCAGCATGCCGTTTCGGTTATCCTTAGTAGAGCATTTCAAGATTTTTTTTTTGTTTCAAATCCTCATAGCACATCAACACCAACAACATCAAATTCCTCATAACACTGAATCCACAATACGGGATGAATGACCCATAAAAGGTTAAAATCCCTGGTAATAAACAAACAACAACAACTGAATCCACAATTTGCCGCCATAATACTCTATTTCCGCCCATTGTGCTCTCTGAGTCGGCTGAGCTCAGCTGCGTAAACACCAAGTTTGCAGAGTTGTTATCCGACATTCTTGAAACATACCATGCCCACCGTGTTCGCCCAGCTTTGGACACTCTGGATGTTGGGTTCACCGTAGAGCCGTCGTAAATCTATTTTGACCACAGTTTCTACTGGAGCCTTCGTATTTCAGGGCTCATGTTAGGAACCGTTAACAAGGAACCGCGGTAAACGAATTCTTCTACCACCTCGAAACATCCCAGTCTATCGTAACATTGCTGCAAAGGCTTGTTCTGTATCGCTCAGTTCCACCTACGAGATTGTAGGGTGATTTGCCAATTGTCGAGCACTACCCAACTGTTGAACAGTTTCTGAAAATTTTATATTACAGGTATACCTCGATTAAGTGGACACTTCAGTTTTTGAAATGTGTATGAAATCGAAATTTACATAAAATCGAAGCGAAATTTTTTATTTTATTTTTATTTAAATTTTATATCAAAGCACCAAAACATATAAAAAATGCATGGAAAATGAGTTTTCGACCAAAGGCTCAGAGTTTTTTGGCAAATACTAATGTATTCTCGTTAAACAACGAATAAATCACTATCTCGCTATTTTGTTTCGATCGAAATCTCTAAACTACATATGTATGGTTGATTTCAAAGCCAACATTTTGAGCAATGGATATAAACAATAACGCTATTTGCATAGGTGTCCCAAAAAATCAGGGATTCCTTTGAAAATGTCTCTGATGATTTATTTACCCTGGAATTTGTTTACGAATTATTTCATAAGTTCTCCAGGGATTCCATCTGCAATTCCTCAAGGGATTCCTTCGCAAATTTAGAGATTCGTGACAATGGTTAGTGGTAGTGCTGTATTTGACGAACGATCTTTGTGTATGAGTAGTGTAGGCTTGTGCCGCTACTCGATCGGATTTTGTGGCAATTCTGAGGTGTTTAATAAAACTAAGTGAAACCAGAATTTTCGGCCAATAACTTTCCACCTCAAACCATCATGTTACAGAATATTTCAGAAAATCTTCCATGTGTTTCTTTAGAAGAGTCACAAAGAATTATTTATCGAAATTTGACAAGAATTGCTTCACCAAATCCTACATAATTTTTCACAATTCATTTCATAGATTGTTTCAGAAATTCGCCCACGAATTCCGCTAGTTATTTATTCATAAATTTCTGTAGGCATTCGTTCGGAGAATCTTTTGGAGATTTCTCCAAAATTTGTACCAAATTTTTTTTCAGAAATTCTTGTAAAACATCTTTGTATTTTCCTTTGCAGAAACTTGTCCGGCCAAAAAATCCTTCACGGATTGTTTCAAAAAATCTTTCATTGATTCATTTGGATATTTTCTTCAGAGATTTGTTTAGAAATTCTTTCTTTTCTATAAATTTCACAAAGAATTCTTCCAAAGCATGTTTCATGATTTATTTCTGAAATTCCTTCAATTTTTCTTCAAAAAATGTTCATGAATTTGAGTAGAAATTTCTCTAGGGATTCTTACAAAAATACTTTCAGTGATTCCTTCAGAACTGTCGTTAGACACTTGTTCAGGAATTTCTTCAGAGATTCCTATAATAAAACTATCGGCGAAGCCTTCAGAAACTATTTTTCAGAAAATTATTCAAGAGTTCCTTCGAAAATTTGATTTTTTCTTCCAAGGATTTCACCAAAAGTTCCCACAGCAACTATCTATTTATACAGAAATTCCACTTGTCACTAGTGATTTCTCCAGAAGTTTCAGAATGAGTTATGTATGATTTTTTGCAGGAATTCCTCCAGGGATTTCTTCAGAAAATCCTTCAGAGATTTACCTCGCTCATTTTTTAAAAGAAATTTCACCAAGAATTCTTCTAGAGAACCTTCCATGCTTAAGACATTTATTCATGTTTTTTTTTTCAGAAATTTTTCAGGACCTTTTTTTTAGAAAACCATTTTAGGATTCCAGATCTCCCAGACCTTTTTGAATACTATTTCAGATATATTTTTTTTGGATGCCTTTAGTTTTCCATATATTTTCTGAAAAAAAAATCTTTAGAGAACCTCCTAAAATGGCTCCAATAATTCCTTAGACAATTTATGGAATGTCTCATCGCAAGATGCCCATTTTCATCTTTTCTCCTCCATGGTACACGTTTTGTAATGGACCTCCTTTAAACTTTGTTTATGGATTATTACACTTTTGTGAGCGCTTAACGTGATTTACACACTTAAATTAAATCGGTGACCTCAGCAAACGGATTGCCGAGAATCCTACAACCGAGAATCCGGTAATAATTTTCACAGAATTTCGGTAAAAGTTTTACCGAGATGTCGTTAAAACTTTGCCGAGATCTCGGTAGTCCAACTTTTTACCGAGATTTCGGCAAAGTTCACCGATACTCGGTAATGGTTTACCGAAATCTCGGTAAAATTTTACCGAGATATCAGCTGTTGGATTCTCGCTAAACCGTTTACCGAGATCAATTTCTGGATTTAAGTGTGTATAGACGTTCTCCAATCAGAAATAACGCCAGGAATTCTATTTCCAAAGTAATCCGAAGGTTCTTCCAGGAATTTTTCCATTGATTGCTTCAAAAAATCTTCCAGGGCTTCTTTAATAAATTTCTTTATGGAATGTCTCCAAGAAATTCTCCACAAGTTCTTTCATGATTTTGTTTAATGATTCTAGCAGATATGCTTCCAGAGATTTATACATCAATTCATAGAAAGATTTCTTCGTGAGATCCTCCGGACATTCCTCCATGTAATTCACCAGAAATTCCTCCTAGATTTCCTCCAAGGGTACCTTGAGGATGTTTTCACTTTAAGAAATTCAGAAGATTGTGCAGATACCATTCCTAGGAAGTTTTACAAAAAAGTTGTCTGGGGATCTGTACATAAATTCCAGAGTTTCTCCAGACATTCTCTCATGGATTCCTTTAAAATTAAGTTCACAAATTCCAACGGAAATTTTTACGGAAAATCCTCCATGAATTTAAGATAAAAAGATTTCGCTAGGAATTATTTAAAATAATTTAATGAATTCTTTTAGATATTCGAAAAGGGTTTCTGAAGAAAAGCTTCCAGATATTTATTTAGCAACTATTTCTTGTTTTTTTTTCAGGAATACGTTGGGATGCTTTAACATACTCTTCAAGGGATTCATTTGAAAATATCTCCATGAATTTTTACTGGAATAAGATTTTTACTGGAGATTTTTTCCAAAATTTCATCAAGAAATATTTTAGAAATTCCTCCATGGATTCCAACTAAAGTTTACTCAGGAATTCCATCAGTAATGTCACTAAAAACTCCTTCAGTAGTTCAAGGAATTCTTCATGAATGTCAGCAATAAATAATCTCAGATTTTTTCATAGATGTTTGTTTTTGTACATATTGCCAGAATTTTTGAGAAATTTCAGCAATTCTTTTGGAAATTCCTCTAAGGGTTCCTCCAAGAATCGCTTGGAAAATTTCATCAGGGGTTCCCGAAGAAATGTCTAGAAGGTTTCTTTTTGGAATTCCTCCTGCGGTTCCTGCAGAAATATCACCTGGGATTCCTTCAGAGATTCCGCCTGGAATTCTTTTAGGTATTTCTCCACAGATTTTTACAGAAGTATTTCATGAAATTTCATTTATATTGAAGTTATTTCAGGTACAATCGTTGGAGGAGTTACTGAAGGATTTGCTCGGGAAAAATCTGGATGAACTCCTTGAAAAATTTCTCATAAAATTCTTCTAGATACACCTCTGGCTGGAGATACTTCAGGTATCAGAAGGCCGGCTCCAGAGGCACGTTATCCTCCATTTGGGACATTTGTGCCATCGCCAACATAATAGCCTATTCCATCATCTAAGTAAGGGTATGCGGTATGGGATTTTTTCAAAGCGATACGAAACGAAACAATATGTGAATTATTTGATGAGATGCGGTACGAAACGAAACGAAATTCAAAAATGTTTCGTGAGATCGATACGAAATCAGAATTCACTAGGTATTTTTCGAAACGAAACGAAATTTTCGTAAAAATTCCGCGGAATTTTGCAGTTATATCAATTTTGTGCAAATTTGCAGTTTTTCCTACTGGTGGGGTGAATTGTGTTTCCCTTGAGACTCTCATCCCCTAGACTTCATTTACCACAGTTGGATGTTAAACCATTTGGACAGGGGGACCAGTTTACTTGAAATTGTGTACGTTACTAGATATTGTACACATCTCACTGCATGCGAACAATCAAGTCAATTGGTGCAAAGTTGACTGTGTTAGCGCGCAAAGTTCCCTTAGTAGGTCCTCCTGCCCAAATTGTCCCAGATCCTATTATTTACAATTTTTAACCACATATATTGAAATTTCTACCAATTACATTAATAACCTAACAAGAAGTCTCCAACGACTAATAAATACGTTGCATCATTGCGATGATGTTATAAAATGCTCGAACTACAAATGAGCCACCATCTTCAAACCCAGAGTATCTGTACGCACAAATCTCTTTACGAGATTGAGAAAAGTTGGCTGTGTGTACATGAAAATTCCTTGAGCTTGAGACTCGCGATGTTGGTGCACATCACATTAGCATTGGGAGTCTCAATGAAACATCTCAATGAGACAAGCTCCAGGAGCCTCTAGGTACAGCTTTTTATTACCCGATACCGACTTGATACACCTCAAAAACTTCACTAGGTCTAGGATTACATCTGTGATTGGGTTGACGTATTCCAGGAGTGGAGGGGATTCTGGTTATAAGTATTCTGGGGCAGATGAAAAGCAGTCAGAGGTGCTTTTACGACGGGAAACGGCTAGGGAAACGGGGTACCTAAGAGGAACAATCCTGGAACGAGCATCTTTCCTAGTGATGTGAATATGTCCAATGTTCCTAATGTTTTGAGAAATTTCATAAGAGTGCTGTTGATACTCGTTTGGTCAGTTCGTGTGCTTGCGATTAGTGATTTTTTTGGACGTGTTTTGATTGATTAATGGAGAGGAATGAAGGGAAATGGTCCTAACGTTTCACCAAATCGTAGATTGTAATCGGCGGAATTTGTAAATTATTGGGGCAATATGATCCACACAAGCAAGTTGAACGTGTGCACCCAGTGCGCCGGAGTTGTGTACCTTACATAGTTTCTACAGAAGGTGAGCTATTATGTAGGCTTTGTTCAGGAATAGTGCCACCTCAATCGATGCAACCAAAACCTATATTTATTGAATCACCAATTCACTCAAGTTTGCGAGCCGTCTGCGAAAGGGTGAAGAGGTACCGAACCGATACGATAATCCCCGAAGATACGTCATAATCCAAACCACCACCGCCATTACCGCTCGTGGATAAATGTATTGAATCCCTAGATAATTGTCGATCTCGCTATTTCTACCTTAATTCTGGGATGGGATCAGGTTCACAAGATCTCATCTGGGCCCCTAAAATAATTCCTCTGCAATTCGTTTCAACTGACAATTATCTCAATGAGACGAGTCTCACGAGACGTCTCATTGAGGCACGTACACATAATTTTTTATGAGCATGCTATGATCTCAAATCTCCCAAATTTTCTTGAGACGCATTTCAAACCAGCGCATGGCACACTGTCTCATTCATGTATACATGAGATTTCAGACACTCTGTTCAAACCGAACGCTACCTCTACTAGAGATGTAGTGCAAAGAAATCAATCGCTTCATTAAGTGAAATTAAGAAAAACCGCAACGTTTCACTTAATATATAAATATCCAATGTTCAGTAGTTCAGACACCGATAGTTCTATGGCACCCCAAACGAAAAACGGTTAGTCAGAATTATTCCCTGAAAGAGACTCTAATACGAGTCGAAATGTTTGGAAAATCTAAAAGTTCCGTTTTAATTCCCAAACCTTCAGCGCCGGAATCAAAAGCTCTATAAGATGTTCTAATTCCGATTGTTTATCATAATTCTGAAGCATATGATAAGAAACATAAACTAGATGTTCACCATCAAGCTCTGTGGATAGCGTAACTTCTGGAGAGAGCTTGTAATCAAAAATCTTCAAAAAAGTTGATAGATGCTTGAATTTCTCAGAAAATACCCAGTAAAACCAGTGTGTGTTGAACCTTCAGGTCTTTCAATTCAGAACTTTAGGTCCCAAAATAAACTAACTTAGGAGTTATTTTGCAAAAAAAAAGGAAAAAAAAATAAAAGAAAAAAACACACATTTTTCATATTTATGCATAAAAAAAATGTTTCACTAGTCCAGAGTTTGTTGGCGAATAACCTGATGAAATCCAGCTAACAAACGTCTTTCTATCGAATTTAATAGGGGTATTCACTTAACAGCGTAAGCTGCTGGTTAATGATCATCCTGATTAAACGTCGCGATTACTTAGGCAATTTTTGATTATTTCATTCGCAATTTCATGGAATGTTTCAAATAGCAGAAGGTTATGGTTTCAGGACCGTTTACAGTTCAGAAGAAATTTTCCGGCCTATCATGATGCATGAGAAATTCCTTGTCTGAATCGCTCAAGAAACCGTTTTCCTTCGATCACAGTACGCAGTTCTGAAGGAATGACAATTCAAAATGCAGTCTATGTAGAATGTTTCTGCCAGGAATCGCTCAAGAACTTTCTTAAGTGAATCCTTAACACGAAATTGGACTCTACGCATCAACTTAAACTGTTTAGTGAGTTCCTTTAGTGTAAAAGTTGGCTAGGCACATAGCGGAGTTATCATTTGTCGTGCTCATCTTACCTTTGGCATTTTCAAATCATACATAAAATCTTTAAATAAATTCGTCAAAAAAACATCGGCATGAACCCCTGCAGATGCACTTGAAAAACTTTAACAATAATGCTACGAACTCCTAAATTAACCCAAAAATAAAAAAGTTTTAGAATTCCTTCAAAATGGGAAAATAATGTACTGAACGGAAATTACTTGAGTGATTCCATTTGAGGTCCATTCCTCGCTTTATTGGTGAATCTTTTTCATGAGTTCCAGTGGAAATTTAAACTATTTCAAAAGGGCTTCACCATAAACTTTTCCATGGAACAAACCAAATGTGTCTTAACCGATTTCTCCTGGGAATTCCTTTTTTTTAACATTTTTTATAACTTTTGCTAGTATATCTCGTATATCTGTTCAAGTACGCATGGATGAATATTGATTAATAACTTCGTATCGTGAGTCGAAACGAGTTGCGGTCTTCGGCAACATTCATCATTGAAGTCTGAAGAGTTCAATTTGACTTTGACCCTATGACTTCATCCATGTGTTGATGCTCTAGAGTGTGGAGAATCTATTTTGGAAATTCTCCATAGTAATTCCCATATAATCATATTTTACTTTTGGGCCTCCATTAAATCACCACCAAAATGGCTGAAAATTTGACAGGGGGTCGTACACAAATAACGTCACGCTTTTAGGGGGAGGGGGGGTTTTGCAGAACGTGACAACTCTTACAAAAAATATTGAGGCCCCATACAAAAAGTGTGAAATGGGGGGAACGGGGGGGGGGGGGGAGGTTGGAGAAGGTCGATTTTTGCGTGACATAATTTGTGTATCACCCCGGACTCTAGTTTTGCACCAAGAATTGTAATGAACATATGGGAGCTTTGGATTTTGACATGTTTAAAGTCTGAACTGCCCTAATCCCACATCATATATCATCTATATATCATCTAATCCTGTTAGTCTCTGTGGTAATGATATTTGTATTATATTTGTCATTTGTATGTCTGTTGTTTGTGACGCATTGGTTGTCTATTTGTCTATGGAAATGTCATATTGATGATGCTCATAATAAACAATAATAGTAAAATGTATAGAATGTGTTACATTATTTTGGTTATTGAAATACCACAGTCTCCATTACTCTGCTAAAAATTCTTATCGGGAATCGAAAGTGAGATTTTTTTACATTTGGATTGATCATCAACATCTACCCAAGCAACACACTTGTCGTAGAAAAGTCACGGCGGCACAGGTTTTTGTTGCACAGAAGCCACTGTGACTTACTTCTAGCAAGTAAGTGTTAATTTGTAAGAAGTAAGTTACAGTGAATCCTGCGCAATAACCTGCGCAACCATGACTCTTCTGTGACAAGTGTGTTACGGAGGTATATTCGAGATTTGTTTTGTCTTATAGAGACTTTCAGCCTGGCACTGGTTTGATTCTCGATATTCGAAATGATTTTATAACACTTTTCAGTAACTTGATTTTAGCAAGATCTCCGATGGATGGTATGGACATTTACACTATGAACTTGTTTTCGAAATTTATTAGCCATTCCGCGGAATTCCGTTTAATTTCGTCAAATTATATTTTTTGAACTTTGGACTTTGACGAAACGAAACGAAATTCAAAATCATAAATTTCGCCTAGTTGAATTCCGTGAAATTCCGCGGAATTTCGTTTCGAGGTGTATTTGGCGAAACTTTTCGGTATACCCTTACATCTAAGTACCTGAGGGAAAAGGAAGGAAATAAGAATGAGGATGGGGATAAGGACAAGTAGGGAAATAGGAAAAGTACCCTGGAAGGGGATACTAATGCATAAGCGTACCAAAATGGGTTCAAACAGCGCCCTGAAAAGGGCATTGTAATAACGCATAAAGCGATAGAGAACCAATAGCTCTTTACCACAGTGGGTTAAGAACAACAGAATATCCTGAAGATTCAGGTCTCTGAAGTCAGTTTCACTTAATAAGTGTTTACCGAATACTCGGAAACGCAGTTGCGCAAAAACTGGACAGTTACATATCAAATGATACGAAGTTCCATAGTCGGATTCACAGCTATCACATGCAAATGAATCAGCTTGCTGAATATTCGTCATGTGATAGCTGAGTCGGCAGTGGCCAGTCAATGCTTTGACCAGAATGCTGCAATTCTGTTTTAACAGATTTGTAAGATATTTCACCACCCTTGGAGATGGCTCAGTACAATACATTTTGGTTTGACAACATAACTCCAAATTATTCCAGTATTGTCTGTGTTGAGTGGCAGCCCAGGTGTGAATCTGAAGCTTTACCCAACACTTCGATATCGGAATAGCTGGATCAGGGCCAATGAAGTCATGTGATGCTCCAGTGCGAGCTAACTCATCAGCCATTTCATTTCCAGCGATGGAAGAATGGCCAGGTACCCATGCAAGGTGAACAGCGTTTGCTGAATTCAGCTCCTCGATTTGAGTTTCACAAGCGATAACTTTCTTCGACCTAAAGTTGGCCGAAGCAAGTGGTTTAATAGCAGCCTGGCTATCTGAACAGAACTTTGCCCATTACGTGCTGCTAGAGTGTCGATTGCACTCCGCACATAAGAGAAAAGATTTCGGCCTGAAAAACGGTGCAGTATCTACCAAGTGAGTAAGACTGATACAACCTTAGCTCACGAGAATAAACACCAGTATCTGCTCGACCTTCGAAAAGAGAGCCATCAGTGTAGCATACGATGCCGTCTGAAATACTTCTCTCCAGATATCCAGATGTCCACTCTTCCCGGGAAGGGAATTTCCTATATGGAAAATTGTAATTGTCCCAATTCACCAAGAGTGTAAACAACGAGGTGTTTGTTGATTTGCGGTTAACAGAAGTTTCCTCTAGTAGACTGAGTACACCCATAGCCGGTAAGTGCAAGAAAGTGCTTTTTGTTTGATATGAAAGCGTAGTGGTCAACGTCAAAGAGAACTTCGAGCGCCGCCGTGGGAGTTGAAGAGAACGCTTCAGACACGCAGAAACCATTTTTGAACAAAATTTCACAAAAAAATGGTTTCTGCAAAAATGGAAAACATTTTCCACCTCAAAAAAAATCAGGAGATACCTTGATCCATACTCTACATGTGCACAAAAACCGATTTTGAAAATATTGCTTCGTTATTTAATAAAAAATCAAAAACCGAAATAATGAGAAAATGCTTCCAGTTTCGCCTTAAGCACCTCCTTCGGAGATGGCCTAACTTTGATTGAATCGTTCTCACTTCATCCTTTTGCCACCACACAAGATATCCATAGGTCAATATTGGTCGATCAACATTTGTGTAAATCTATTGTGTAAAGTATATCAACTTGAGTTTTAGACCTGAAGTTGTACCAAAGGTTACCTTTTCAGTCACATCGATTTTAGAATCAAAAAGACGCAAGGGTCAAACGCCATTACGGTTTCGCCTTTCCGTAAAAAAACAATAGATGTTTTACTCGGATTAATCGAAAGGTCATATTGGCGAAACCAACCCTCAACTGCCTGAAGGGCGCTTTGCATCAGGTTGAAAAGGGTGCTGATTAGCATGGCTCAAAATACCACATGTCAAAAAGTTCGATGGGCCCCATTCTCATTTCGTTTTATATGACGCCACGATGCTCTGGTCAAATTTTCAGCTAAATCCGTTAACATTAGGGCGGTGCTACACTCGTTTGAAGTTTGTATGGGAGTTTATATGGCAAAACATCGTTTTTAGCATTTTTCTCATGAGGAGCATTTTTTTTACAAAAAACATATAACCGATTATATAGAACTATAGTCTCACATGTGCTGAAAAACTTTGTCGAAGACCGCAAAGTCATCCGAAGCTTGTAAGAAAAGATATTACATGCAGACCATCTGGTGGTGCTTAACATTTAACATGTAAAGGAATAACAAGAGCAATAAAAACTCATTGAATGAGCCCATCCTGTCTAGGCTATAGCTTTTTTCGCAAGTGTCTGATCACGTTGCGGTCTTCGACAAAGTTTTTCGGCATATCCCAGGCTATATTTCTATGGGATCGATTACGTGTTTTAAGGAAAATTTGAACTCCTCCGAAGAAAACTGCAAAAAACGATGTTTTCCCATATAAACGCCCATACAAACTTCAAACGAGTTTAGCACCGCCCTAATGTTAACGGATTTAGCTGAAAATTAGACCAGAGCATCGTGGCGTCATATAGAACGAAATGAGAAGAGGGCCCATCGAACTTTTTGACATGTGGTTTTGCCATACAAGTGTGAGCCACCCTACTGCTGATGCACCACATACTAATAGGTAGGTAGTCGTCGGCAAAACCATAAGTAGGAAAACCGCCTCAATAGCGTATCTGCTACGAGATTCCACAAAAGCGGTGACAAGACTCCCCCTTGGGGGCATCCACAAACACTCAATTTCCTAATCCCTGCAAGACGCAATGTCGAGAAGAGATATCGGTTTTTGAGCATTTGATGAATCCAATTGGAAATCATTGGAGATATACCATGACTCCGTGCGGCTTCCAATATGGCATCGACAGGCACATTGTCAAAGGCACCCTCGATATCTAGGAAAACACCCAAACAAGATTGCTTTTCAGCGAATGCTTTCTTGATATCGTAAACAACCTTGTGTAAAAGAGTCACAGTGGACTTACCAGATTGGTAGGCATGTTGGTTCACATGAAGAGGCACGTTGGCCAGATGAACATCACGGATGTGATGATCCACACTGCGTTCTAAGCATTTCAGAAGAAAAGAGGTCAAACTGATAGGTCTGAAACTCTTTGCTTCTTCATACGACGCACGACCCACTTTCGGAATAAACTTTACAGTAATATCCCGCCAGGATTTGGGAATATACCCTGTAGCAAAACTGCAAACAAGTAGTTTTTTCAAAACATGTTTGAAATGATCAATTCCCTTCTGAAGCAAAATAGGATAAATCCCATCTGTCCCAGGAGATTTGAAAGGAGCAAAGCTATTAAGTGCCCACTCAATCGATTCTATAGTTACAATACTTCGAGCCGAAGCCAGGGAATCGTAACTACAAGAAAAGACATCAGGTTCATCCGAAGATGTAATATCCACACATCCAGGGAAGTGTGTGCTGAATAAACATTTCAGAACTTCCTCATCAGA
Source organism: Aedes albopictus (assembly GCF_035046485.1). Lineage (NCBI taxonomy): Eukaryota > Metazoa > Arthropoda > Insecta > Diptera > Culicidae > Aedes > Aedes albopictus. The sequence goes on from NC_085136.1 coordinate 91,121,977, forward strand.
GGAATTCAGATCGCCATTTAGAAAACGAAGTTTGTTCACTCGGAAATCGTTGGATTTCGCAAGGATTTTGTTTAACCGACTGACTTCTCTCAAACTGGAAACATTTGGAGAGCTTTCCTGTAGGCCTTGCGAGCCGACCTGAAAGCCTCCGAACCAGCCGAACGTCGTCTGTTCCAACTCTTTCTTCATTGTTTCCTGAGTTTCGCCAGATAAGAGTTCCACCAAGGGATTCCTCTTGTGATCTTCTTCGTGCAAGCTATATATATTTGAATCAAAACTCTTATTTTGATTGAATCACGAAACACACCAACAATTAACAGCTTAAGCAGCTGAAATGAGTTGCATGATGATCTATCATTGTGGAAGTTTTGACGCTTCTCGAATGAGACCCTAGTGTTGATGAGCATAAATATTATCTTAACAAGGTTCCTTCCCGGTATCAAATACGATTTGAAATAATCCACTTCCGTTGACCCTGGTTCGCCGCAGTTATCGCCACCGCCTTCAACCAACGATAAGCGCAGCCTCGTGAATGTCCTAATGATGGCATCCGAAATGGCCCTTCGTCTGGAAATTATTACCCTTCGGACCTCGCTCAGCCCTCTGCTTGATCTGTCCAGCCGCAGACATCGTGCGTCCTCATCAAACCGATCATTTGCAAATGGATGCCCACCACCGAACGGCAAATGAATTTTTTGCGTGCCAATTTCTCCCCTGGCTTCCTGGTGCTGTGTGTGGTGGATCATCAGCCGTCGTGACCCAGGCGATTAAATTTCGAAGCTGTGGAGGCTCCCTCTTTCGCACAAAAGGCATGAATGTGATAATGACGACCTTATACCCGTTTGACACCTCTGTTTACCGGCCACATCTGTGGGGTTTATATTCGTTCTGAATTCTCGGAATCCGCTGAGCCAGGAAGGACCTTGTTATTACCACTTGGGGGCTAGGGGCCCAACCAAACCCGCCGAAGACCAAAGCTGTAAATCTAATACTCATCCCGTATAATTTACTGTCGTCATCAGGATCAAGCCCTGTCCAGCGCAATGATGGACATCATCTCGTTTACTGACCTCCGCGAAATAAACGAAAACGAAAACTTTCAATCGCGAGCGCGGGCTTCGCCAAAATTACGATATCATGCCCGCATCGCATCGCATCGCAAGCAAATTGGCAGGTCGCGGGTCGTAAAAGGGCAAACCATTTTCAAATTGGGCTTGAAAGTGAGTGAGCGGAGCGTATCCTGTGTTCGTTGGGCTGCTGGATGTGGACTCCGCCACAGGGCCTACTCAATTACGGAACGAGTGTAATTGCAAAGTACCCGTAAAATTGCAACATTTTGGTAAACTTTGAACCAGTTTTCGGGGCTCTCTGATTGTTTCAAAGGCTGGTTCAATGTTCATGGTCCGATGGTAGACGCAGTTTAGCCAAAGTGAGCACACTAATTTCAGAACTTCAAATTGAAGTCGCGCCGATTAGAGAGGCGATCCCTGCTTATTGTTATTGCTCCTCGACAGGAAACCAGAAGCCTTTTACACGCTTCTCACGCTCGAAAGAGCACAGAGTTAAATATTTGAGAATCTTTTCCTTTGGTCTGGAGACTCTGAAAAAAGCTTCCGCTTTCAGGGTCCTAAACAAATCCCAGCAGCTCAGTAAATTATTTACCTACACGCCACATCCCGCGTTTCAATCGCGAGAGTGATTCGATGTTTTGCTTTCTCATAGACGACTAACCACTTCCTTCTTTCGATCACGGCATCGAACCCTTTCGGAACGAGCGGACAGGAGTCGCCGATGAATCAATTTTCACGGTCAATGAAGACCCTTGCTACGCTTGTCAGGAACACGGATGGACACGGACACGTGAGGACGCACGTACTTGGGCAAGCCAACGCGATCGGTCATCAGTCATCATCACACTCGCTGCCGCGCGTCGGTCGGATGGGAGGAAGTCAATTTGATGCGCTTTGTTGATCAATCACTTTGCTTTGATTGGGTCATTTCGAGTGTCCGAAGCCCAAACCAAGAGGTGCCGACAGGAGGATCGGTTTATGTGTATTGTTCTTCGATTGATCCATCGAGATGTGAACAAATTTCAACTGAACATAAAATCTCCGGAATTGATTAAATCATTACGTAAAGTTTTTGAAGCACCTTTCGCTTGTTATGCTCTGTTATCTTTTCAAACTCATACCCATACGGTCCTTAGTGCAATCCCCTGTCCGTCAGATTCTACTATGTATCTTTCTAGTCTTGCCTAGTGTAGTTGACACATATACAGCCATTTATTAAAAAAATCCCGAAAATTGATGGAATCGACAATTTTCATAATTTTTCTTGTCATTATTAATACTCGTAGCAAGCACATCGGAGATGTTTTACAAGCATAAAAGCAGATACGCAGAGCGGTCATGGTAAAATCAAAACTGATTACTCAAGTTCAAAATAATCATAGGCCAACGCTCAGGTAGGCCAGGAGGAGGAATTCAGACCGACGATTGATAAGTTCAGCGCCCACCAGCAGACGAACGAAAACGGCCTACGACTGATGGATTTCGCCGCTTCCAAAAATATGGCCATACGTAGCACCTTTTTCCAACACAGCTTCCTTTATCGTTACACCTGGAGAGCACCACAGCAGACGGAATCTAAAATCGACCACGTTCTGATTAACGGAGGGCACTTCTCCGACATTATCGACGTCAGAACCTATCCTGGTGCCAACATCGACTCCGACCACTATCTGGTGATGGTTAAACTGCGCCCAAAACTCTCCGTCATCAATAATGTACGGTACCGACGACCGCCACGGTACAACCTTGAGCGACTGAAACAACCGGATGTCGCCTAAGCATACGCGCAGTATCTCGAGGCCGCATTTCCAGACGAGGGCGAGCTCGATGAGGCCCCTTTAGAGGACTACTGGAATACAGTGAAAGCAGCCATCAACGACGCAGCCGAGAGCACGATCGGGTACATGGAAAAGTGTCGACGAAGCGAGTGGTTCGACGAGGAGTGCAGAGCGGTTTTAGAGGACAAGAACGCAGCTAGTGCGGTAATGCTGCAGCAAGGAACCCGACAGAATGTGGAGCGATAAGGGTCAGTTAGATTAAATAAAATAAATAAATAGATACAGATAGAAGCGGAAGCAGCAGACCCGTCTCTTCCGGGAGAAAAAGCTCCGCCTGGAAGACGCGGAGTGCGAGGAAATGGAACTGTTGTGCCGTTCACAAGAAAAACGTAAATCCTACCAGAAGCTCAACGCATCCCGCAAAGGCTAGGTGCCACATGCCGAAATCTGCAGGGATAAGGACGGGAGCCTCCTGACGGACAAACGTGAGGTGATCGAAAGGTGGAAGCAGCACTTCGACGAGCACCTGAATGGCGATGAGAATGTAACCATTGGAGATCAAGGCCGGGGAGGACATGACTATGTTGGTGCTGCAGAGAACTTGAACGAACCAACTCCCAAGCTGAGGGAAGTTTAGGATGCCATCCAAAAGCTTAAAATCAACAAAGCGGCAGGCAAGGATGGTATCGCAGCAGAACTCATCAAGATGGGCCCGGAAAAGTTGTCCACCTGTCTGCACCGGTTAGTAGTTAAGATCTAACCGGAAACCGTGCAGCTACCGGAGGAGTGGAAGGAAGGGATAATCTGTCCTATTCACAAGAAAGATCTTCTTCCGTCGTCTTTCACCTAAAGTGAATGAGTTCGTGGGAAGTTATCATGCCGGTTTCATCGACGGTAGGTCGACAACGGACCAGATCTTCACCGTTCGGCAAATCCTCCAGAAATGCCATGTGTACCAGGTCTTAACGCACCACCTGTTCATCGACTTCAAGGCGGCATACGACAGTATCGACCGCACAGAGCTATGGAAAATCATGGACGAGAACAGCTTTCCCGGAAAGCTTACCAGACTGATAAGAGCAACGATGGACAGTGTGCAGTACAGCGTAAGGATTTCGGGTGAACTATACAGTTCATTCGAATTCGACTGCGACAAGGTGATGGGTTTTCCTGCCTACTATTCAACATCGCCCTGGAAGATGTTATGCGACGAGCCGGGGTACGATCTTCACGAAATCCGGCCAATTTGTCTGTTTTGCGGATGATATCGTCGGACACAAGGATTCCTCTCTTTTTTCTGGGTGACATGAATGTAGCCGTAAATAATGCAGAATCTCGTGGAGTTCAGCAATATCTTCAACTATTAACGTGCTATAACTTGGTTGTAACTAATACCTATGTTACACGACCAGAGAGTAACAATTTGCTCGATCACGTCATCTGCCATGTCGACAATGTGTTAAATGTGTTAAAAATTTCACGCTAGACTGTGAGCTAAGTGATCACTGTTATATCCTAACGCAGTTCAAAAACGCGGGTGGTAAAATTGAAAAAAAAACGTTGACAAAAACTCTTGTGAATACACAGCAAGTTAAGAGTCTCTTCGAATCATTCCTCGAGTCATACGATTTTGAACATCTTCAACCAAACGAGCGACAAGACACTACAAACAATTCAAGAATTATTTTTCTACAAACATATCTGTTAGTAAAAGTAAAAAGTAAAAGTAAAGCAGAACATTTGTCCGTGGTTTAACTTTGACATATGGAAGCTTGGAAAAATTTCGAACAACCTGTTCCAAAGATGGAAAAACGATCGACAGAATGAAACCTTGAAAACTCTTCTTGCCCATGCAAATAAGAAGTTAGCAGATGCTAAACGTCGAGCCAAGACGTCATCCCAAGTAACATTTTAAGTTTTAAAATGTGCTATAAGCAGTTTTCATGACAAGTTTTATAAAACTGCTAATAAAGTTAACTATTCCATTACAACCTTCTGACAACCGCTATAAGAACGCCTTTCGACCAAGTGGACCACACTTATTTAGGTTTTCAAAGAAACATTACACTAGTTTACAGCATTTTTGAACTCGGTAAGCTGATGATCATTTTTGGTGTAGAATCATGCCCTGAGTTCGAAAACGCGAAACAAAAAAATTACAGTAGAGCGGAAATTTTTCGACTTTCCATACAAGGTTGATGATTTGAAATCGATTTTTGTTCTATTTTTAAGCAAAGTCGCTTACTTCAAACATCTCATTCTCCGTAATCAATGCTCCGATTGAGCTGAAATTTTTACTGTAACTTGCCTACATATGATATGTCAAATTAACGTCGAGAAAGAATTTCTTAGTTGGTTTTTTCTTATTGAAAAAAATACATTTCTTCAAAAAATTTTGGGAATTTTGCTAAAATTTAAGAAGATCGTCCCTAAAACTCGCCAATATCTTGAATTTCATCAATCTGACGCAAAACCTGTATTCAGATGATCGAATGGTATTGTATTCAGCTTTTAATTTATGGAAAAAAATTTGAAATCGGTTGAACAAAACGCAAGATATTTGAATATTAGTAAATTACATATTTTGAAAAGTTGCAAAACTCGATAGTGAGCTAAAACTCAAAAACTGTTCTACTTAAAATTTGTTGAAGGTCGGTTTCGAAATCAGCACTAAATTGTGCTTCAAAAATTTTGGTCGTTGACAGAAGTTCACGACTTTTATTTTATTTTGTAAACTTGTGTTATGAGCAACAATAAGAACGCAACAAAACCAACATGGTGTTCATTTTTGTTCGAACAACTTTGACGTTCAAAATTCATTCAATTGTACAAGAAAAGGTAAACAAACTAGCGTTCTCATCGAAACCATCATGGAATCGATGTTCCACGATAATTCCGAACTGATATTCGTAATAATATGTGACTCTGGTAGTGGTTTCCGTAGTAAGAAAGTGTGTGAGAAACGAATTTTACCGTGAAAGTTGTGAAAATAGGTGCAAAAAACCAGCGCGCCCCAAAAATAGTTATTTGTTTGCAGAAAATTTTCATTCGGGAAAAATGAGAAATGATTTTTTTATTCACCTGATCCCCCATAAACGGCCTACCCGAGTGTGCCTTTATTTAGCCTGCAGTAATATGGATGAAATTATCAAGGTATGTATCATTCTGACGAAATTATTGATTTTGCGCTGGGAAAAAGTTACAAATTTCAATATGGCAGCAGCAGCTTCCCAGAAAAAAAGGGCGTTTGGCGATAAATCTGTCAACTCTTTATGAGAGCCCGTATAAGTGTAATCGGTCGTGTTATTACCATATTAAGATTGTAATAAGCCGACTTCTGGTTTCCACTACTCTTTTTGAGATGGCGCTCAGATCGACCATAAACAGCATTTCACTATGGTCGGCTATGAATGGCCAAAATATGCAAATAGTAATATTTGAACGGCTTCAAATTGATCATATTTTATTGAAAGGACATTTATTTGAGATGAAATTTTGAAAAAGGCGTATTATGAACCAACGAATACTTCAATATCTTATGTATTTGAGTCATTGTTAGGGATGGCGGTAGTTTTAGCCACCTAATATAACATAGTGCATCTTCTGGCATGAAATCCACGCAGTGAATACTCCTGCAAGGTTCATTTCAAAGAGTTCTTGACAACCGACATAAAACCTTTTATAAATCAAACAGGTTGCTTCATGAGTGAGTCGTATGAATTTTTTTTTTCATGCTTTATAGGACGCTTTTAGTATTCAATAAAACTTATACCGATGGCATTATCGAGGGCCGTTATAAATCTCTCATAAAACTAAAATAAGTTCAATCAGCTCTGAAAATGTTACTTGGGATATTATCAAAGGTTTTATTTTCTTCGAGTAACTCCAAACAACTGTGGAACCGTATCAACAGCCTCATCGGGAATAAAGCAGCTGAGGAAAAACATCTAGAACTAGATGTCGGTGGCGTACAAGTAACCGAACCTGAGGACGTGGGAAATGTGTTCAATAGGTTCTTCTCAACTGTTGGAGATGAAATTGCAAGCAGTCTCGATTCGGATGGCGACATAGACAAATTTAATACCATGAAACGTTCAGCTAGATCTATCTTTCTAAGACCGGCTTCACAACCTGAGGTATTTAATACAATTAACACATTAGATGCCTCTAAAGCAACTGGAGTAGACGACTTTCCCGTAGTAGCGCTTAAAAAACATGGATTAGCACTATCGCAAATTATTTGTACATCCTTCAATGATAGTATTAGCTCAGGTTTCTACCCGGACTGCCTTAAACGAGCCCTCGTATATCCTGTCTTAAAAGGAGGTAACCCGAATGACTCTACAAGCTACAGACCGATATCCGTATTACCGGCTATCAACAAGGTATTTGAGAAACTTTTATCTGTTCGCTTGTACGGCTTCCTCGAAAGCACATCTTTGCTCTACCAACACCAATTTGGATTCAGGCAAGGATCCTCAACAGAAATCGCGGCCTTGGAATTAGTGGATGGCGTTTCGCATGCAGTGGATCAAAAAATGTCGGCTGCAATTCTATTCTTAGATTTATCTACAGCCTTTGACACAATCAATCACTCGATGCTCTTGAAAAAACTCGATGCATATGGAATTCGAGGAGTCGCTAATGACCTTATGCGTAGTTACTTGTCCAATCGTGAACAACAAGTTGTGATTTCTGGGATTAGAAGCGAGCTTCGTAGTATCTTCTGTGGCGTTCCACAAGGTAGCAACATTGGCCCTTTGCTGTTTCTTATATATGTGAACGACATCGCAAATCTTCAAATTAAAGGCCAACCAAGGTTTTTCGCCGATGACACAGCGATTTCTTATAAACGCAACAGCCGTGCCCAAATTTTCCAGGATGTGTCAAATGATTTGCAGCTAATAACCGCCTATCTTGAAAATAATCTCCTTGCATTGAATCTGATCAAGACCAAAGTTATGGTTTTTGGTGCCAAAGACAGCGAAAATACTAGCCAACCTGTACTTATTGTGAAAGGAGTGCCAATAGAAGAAGTGTCAACCTTCAAGCATCTAGGAATTCATATGGATTGCCGGCTACGATGGGACGTCCATATTCGGAAGATTTTATCCAGCTGCTCATCGTTATGCGGAATGTTACGGAAGTTGTCAAGTTTTGTTCAAAAATACGTGCTTCTTAAAATCTATTTTGCTTTTGTTCACACTCCTTATCAGTACGGAATTGCTGTTTGGGGATCATCGTTTAACAGGGTGTCTACTCAATTATGAAAATGAAATTCCCTGATATTTCCAGGATTTTTCCAGGTTTTTGAAAATAATTCCAGGTTTAACAAGTCGTCTAAACTAAACATATTTTCAAATTTCTAGAAATTCGAGGAAACGCAACTTTTTTGGAAAATTTTAGTTCCAACTTATAATGACATTTAAGGAGAACATTCAACCAGCATTAAGGACGGAAGCACGAGATGATTTTCTGATGGAATCCTTAATACAATCCTGGCGATACTTTAGCAGAATTTTCTGCATAATTTGTTGAATATTTTGTTCGTGAATTTATGAAGGAATTTGGCAAGGAAGACAAAAAGAAATTATACACTACCTATATTTTTATAAAAAGTAAGCTTGGCCGTTCCAGCAGAAAATCTTTCGAGTAGTTACTATGTAAACTTTCTTAAATATTGTCGGACATTTTAAAAATTGCAGCTAACGCTTTTAAACTAATCCTCAAAGAAACCCTTCACGCATAGCTTCAGTTATTGCACACGAAGACCTTCGTATTTCGCTAGATTCTTCTCTCCAGCGATTCCTCCTTTTATAGAACAACAATGTGAGATATGTTTACAGGACTTCAGGCAGAAAATCCTTTCAGAGTTTCAAAAGAATTGACTTCAAATAATACTGCCAGTTACAATTGCAAATTTTAAAAATGTTCACATAAATTCAACTAGAGGATTTTCTTAATTCCTTCAGAATATTTTAATTCTTTTCTCCACAACAAATTTGAACGATTACTTTACCTCAAAACATCGTTTTACCAAAAGTATATGAACAAACATTGTTACAGATGGACTACTTTCAAAATTAATAGAAAAAAATTGTAATTCGATAGTTCTGGTTTTCAATAGTTTCACTCTTGAAATAAGTAATTGACAATTAGAATATACTAATGAGTTGGTAACCATGTTCCAAAAGTATTACATTATGTTCATCGAAAATAGTTTCTCTCGAGTTCGTTAAAATATGTGGAGCTCAGAAGCAACTCTGGGAAAGAGAGAGTTGAACATTCTTTCAAACATTGTTAAGAAATATTTATAAGTTGTTCTAAAAACGTTTCAGAAATGGTCAGAAAAATATTTAAAAATTCTTCCAAAAACCATCTAGTTAATTTCACTAAAAATACTAACATCGCATCCGCCAGAAGTACCAAATGATCAATAATATTTTGCAGTAGTTTCAGGAACTATACGCTCAAAATGTATCTTTAAGGTCCTTTAGGAATTTTCCAACATCTACAGGCGATTGCGAATTTGTTAGGCAAACCTCAATAAATTCTGCAAGACAGTAAGCTCATTCACATGAAAATAAAGAAAAATAGCCTATACAATTTAAGTCACTAAGCCAATATTTTACGCTGCAATAGATTAAAAGATTTGAGAATTCAAAATCCTAACAATAAAAGCATATCGACTCAGCTTTACGAAAAAGGTAAAACATAAAATAGAAGATTACTGTGAAAAAAGTACAAGTTAGTCAGATTATCAGATACATCTGATAAATAATATTTAACCTTCCGTAACTCGCGCGATTGGCTACCTGCGTCAGCACCACGCTAATGCTGAGTATAAGAAGCGAGATTTTTTCTACGTGTTGTACAAAATACAACAGCGCGATCGTTCGAGGGTTAACGAGTGGGTAGTTAATAGCGGCGCAGCCGAAATTTTTATTCGCTTTGAGGCATTTCTAACTGAAAATTTGTATTCAAATGATAAACACAGAAATTCCCTGATTGTCACCAGAATTCCCTGACAATTCCAGGATTTTTCCAGGTCGAGTAAAATTCCCTGATAATTCCAGGTTTTCCAGGTTTTTCCAGGTAGTAGACACCCTGTTTAACGCACACCTCAGAGAAGCCCAAGTTCAACAGAATCGATGCCTGAAAGCTATATTCAGATTACCCTTTTTATATCCGACCAACGACCTATACAGTGCCTTGGATCACAATATTCTACCGATACAAGGACTTAACACCTATCAAATTTGCACCATAATGTTCAAAGTCATCAACCAGCTAAACCTACATCACAATTGGGCATTCAATGCTGCTACTCACCAACACCGCACACGATACGCTCATCTTCTCCAGCGAATGGGATTTCGAACCGAAATAGGAAGGAGACGTTTCCAAAATGTAGGACCAGATATGTTCAACAATCTACCTGATGATGTAAAAAATGCAGGATCAATTCAAATATTCAAACGGAAGTTAAGAATTCATGTGATAAACAATATTAATGCCTACATAGTACGTTAGGGACTTGATTTAGATTTTTTTCTCTCCGTTGCAAATTTTAATTAAATAGCCTAAGAATTCTATGAAAGCTAGATAGTTTGAAAACCTCTTTAAATAAATCATGTTTCAGTAGGGTTTTAGAATGTAAGCACCAGTTATAACACTATCTTGAGATAAAAATGAAAATATGGATATTATTGCTAGAACATTTGGAACGGTGGCAGAAATGAACTCCCGCCAAAAAACGTGAAGCAGCAAAGGTCGGACTGATGGTAAATGCGGCTAAGACAGTTTTGGCAGCGATTGACTTTTTTTTTATTCTTCAATCACTTAACCTAATTTACAGCTCTATTGTCCACTAGGGCACTGCGTGGATTCCAATTGGAGGCTGTACTTACACTTTGTACAGCGCCTAAATGTATCATATACAAATTGTACTATATCGAACTGGTTGCGCTGCTTTCACTTTCTACCCTGTCATGGTAGAAGGTCAGGTGTCAGGAAGCTAGTTTCAAAACAAAAGGACTTGAATGAACTAGATTTTATTTCGTATAAAGTGACTATAGATAGCGTACTGAAGAAGTTAGCTATGAATCCCTCTACATGGCCCAGAGGTGTGAAATTAAGGGAGTTCATTAATAAGAGTTTTGTGTGGAAATCATGTACTGGATAAGATGATTGTTTGTGGCCAGATGTGTGTTGAAATCGAGGTGGTTGAAGAATTCGTGTACTTGGGCTCACTGGTGACCGACGACAACGACACCAGCAGAGAAATTCAGAGGCGCATTGTGGCAGGAAATCGTGCCTACTTTGGACTCCGCAGAACTCTGCGATCCAATAAAGTTCGCCGTAACATGAAGTTAACCATCTACAAAACGTTGATTAGACCGGTCGTCCTCTATGGGCACGAAACATGGACCCTACGTGCAGAGGACCAACGCGCCCTTGGAGTTTTCGAACGGAAGGTGTTGCGTACCATCTACGGCGGAGTATAGATGGAAGACGGGATTTGGAGAAGGCGAATGAACCACGAGCTGCATCAGCTGCTGGGAGAACTAACCATCGTCCATACCGCGAAAATCGGGAGGCTACGGTGGGCGGGTCACGTCATCAGGATGTCGGATAGCAACCCGACTAAAATGGTTCTCGAGAGTCATCCGACCGGTACAAGAAGACGTGGAGCGCAGCGAGCTAGGTGGGTCGACCAAGTGGAGGACGATCTGCGGACCCTACGCAGAGTGCGGAACTGGAGACAAACAGCCATCGACAGAGTGGAATGGAGGTGGCTACTATGTACAGCAGAGGCCACCCCGGCCTTAGCCTGACCGAATGGAATGGAATTGTGGCCAGATATAGGAAGACTATGTTTGTTTGTAATTACTGAATGTATTTTGATTGATAATGTCAGATTTGGCGTTATTTCAAACCATGGTGTATCATGTTTGATTCTGTAAGTGAAACTTTTTTTCTGTAATCAATTAGATAATAAGTTTTCAATGAGATCGAAAAGATCAGAAGAGATCAGAAACCAATAAATAAATAAATAAATAAATAAATAAGACAAAGTACATGCTGGTAGATACGACTGAGCGAGACAGGACAAGCCTTGGCAGCAATGTTACGATAGACGGGGATACTTTCGAGGTGGTAGAAGAATTCGTCTACCTCGGTTCCTTGCTAACGGCTGACAATAACGTGAGCCGTGAAATACGAAGGCGCATCATCAGTGGAAGTCTTGTCTACTATGGGCTCCGGAAGAAACTGCAGCCAAAAAAGATTCACCCCCGCACCAAAATTTACCAAGAACAAAACGCTAATAAGACCGGTGGTTCTCTACGGACACGAAAAATGAACGATGCTCGAGGAGGACCTGCAAGCACTCGGAGTTTTCGAGCGAAGTGAAAGTGGCTAAAGCTGGACGGATACGGTGGGCTGGGTATGTTGCAAGAATGCCGGACAACAACCCTGCAAAGTTGGTGTTTGCTAACCATCCGGTTGGTACAAGAAGGCGTGGAGCGCAGAGAGCACGATGGGCGGACCAGGTGGAGCGTGATCTGGCGAGTGTTAGGCGTGACCGACGTTGGAGAGCTGCAGCTGCAAATCGGTGTCAGGCCATTCGGCCGAAGGTCATTAGGCCGAATGGTCATTAGGCCGAATGGTCATCAGGCCGAATGGTCATTGGGTCTTCTTCTTGCCGTTACGTCCCCACTGAGACAAAGCCTGCTTCTCAGCTTAACTGAGAGCTTCCTCTGCAAATGACCATTTTGCATGTGTGTATCGTGTGACAGGCACGAAGATACTTTATTGATGCTGAATCTACTGATATTTTACCCATGAATTTTTCCTTCTTTTAAATATAAGCTGTTCTTTCTAGTATCATTGCTGAAATAGTTTTGGCGCTGAAACTGCTGATATTCAATTCATAAATTTTTCCTTCTTTAAAACATAGGCTATTCTTTCTAGTTCCATTGTTAAACTAGTTTTTGTCAAAAATTGTTGGAAAAGGTAAAAACAACGGCTAACTTTCAATTCGTCCTGATGACCATTCGGCCTAATGACCATTCGGCCTAATGACCATTCGGCCTAATGACCATTCGGCCTAATGACCTTCGGCCTAATGGCCTTCGGCCTAATGACCCAGCATCCTGCAAATCGAGTATTATGGCGGCAAATTGTTGATTCAGTATTATCGTGAATTTGATGTTAACTAAATAAATAAAATGAATGCAATCTTGGATCTTGGACTTCTTCAGCAACTTCAGCTGGGGATTTCTCCTAGCCTTCTGTGGATTCTTCCAGATTCCTTAGTGAATTCATTCTGAGGATTACTCCAAACATTTTTTAAGGAGACTTGGGCATTTATTCTGTTAGGTAATAGTTTGTTTAGAAATATAAGTTTAGTCTAGGATCCAGAAATTTGATTCATGATTTTCTCTGGGAGCTTTTGAAGGATTCCCATTCCAAAAGAAACTAAGGATTCAGAAAAGCTCCACCTTGGAGAATTTCTTTGAAGAACATCTACACGATTTTTTGTGCGAACTTCTGAAGGATTCCCACGAGGAGTTTTTGGAGAATTACAACAAGGAACTTCAGGAGAATTCTGAGAAATAACTCCTGGAAGATTTCTATAAGGATTTTTAGGAGGGTTCCCTGAAAGTAATTCTGGAAGATTGGCAGAAAAAAACTCCTGGAGAAATCTCAAAAACAACTGATGGAGGGTTCGTAGGATAAACTCTTGGGAGATTCCCACAAGAGACTCTTGGAAGAAAAGGTGGTTAGACATCCTGGAGGAATACTAAAGACGACTAAAGATAGAATGCAGAAAAACCTCTTGGAATTATTCAAAATTAGAGCTCCCGAAAGAATCCTACAAAAAACTCGTGGAGAAACTTTTGGGTGAGTCCTAGAACGATTTCCTATGCTGCTGATGGATCGATTTTTTAAAGAATTGAAAGTCGAGTCAGACACGAGACACTGTTAGTGTCGAAATTCAAATTCAGTCATAGAATGCAAATTAAATGGAATTAAAAGAACAGTATTCCCATAAATAGTTCGTACACCGTAATCTCTGGACGAATTCTTGGAAGAACTTCTGTGGAAATACTTCTGGAACTACTGAGATACTTCTGGAAGAACTCCTAGCAGAATTTCATGGGTTCTTGAGAAATTCTTAGAGAAACCTCGGAATAAATTTCTCTAGGAATCGCTGGAGGCATTTCTGGGAGAGCTTCTGAGAAAATCGCTGAGGCAATTACTAAAGGACACCCTGAAGCAAATTCTAAAGAAATCACTAAGAAAATGTTGCACGAATCCCTGCGGAAATTACAGACAAAGGTACTGGAGGAATTCTCGAACCAAACCCGAACAAATTTCAGAAGGCATACCTGAAGTTGTGGAGTTCCTGGAGATACTAACTACTGGAAGAATTCTTGGGAAAATTTCTGGTACAATTTATGAGAGAGAAGTTGCCAAAACTTACTTAAGGCGGGACTGAATGCATTTCATATTTTTTTATTTGTTATTATAAAACGGAGCAATATTTTCAAAATCGGTCTCCAAACACATTTGGAGGAGAATCAATGTATTTTTTTGAATTTTATCCTGGTGGAACATTTTATCAGTTTTTCAGAAATGTTTTTTTTAAGTTTCGTTTAAGAATTGTTTCACTAAAACTGACAAACGTTTTCCATCAGAAAAAAAAACAGAAGATAACTTGATCCTTCATCTAACTGTGTAGGAAATACCGATTTTGAAAATATTGCTCTGCTATGTAATAAACAATCAAAAGCAAAAAAAATGAAATGCATCCAGTTTTGCCTAAACCCTTCTTTGGCATTAGGGTCATTTTTGACCCAAACCGTACACTGCCGACGTGATCCGCTCCCAACGTAATGCAAAAGGAAGGTTAAAGAAACGTAGCAAAAATAAAAAAGGAAGAAATAAAAAAAACTTAATTTATTGAAGGAACTTCTGAATCGGGAGACCTGGAGAACCTACTGCAGGTATTCCTATAAGCCTCTCTTGATTTTTTTTGGAGAAATACGAAGGAAATAATCCTGGAGAAATTTCTGAGTGTCCCTGGATGAATATTTAGAGAAATACCTGAAGGAACCTCTGCAAGAATTCCTGCGCGAATCTCTGAAGAAATCTCCGAACGTTCTGATATCTTTATTTAAGAAGTTTCTTGAGAAACTCCTAACGAAATCCTTTAGAAAAGTCCTAAAAGAATTCCTTAAGAAATATACAGAAAACCTGAATTAATCAAACTATGGTGAACAGAACCCTTCTTACACTTATTAAAATAATTGTTGTATTATTCGTATGTATGATTGTGATTTTTGGTCATTCTAGAAAATATTGTAGTTGATTGCTTTCCATAATAGAATCATCGACCATGGGCTCAACTATCAGATTTTTTTGTCTCAAAAGCGTAAATTTTATTACTCCTTAGTACTTCTGGAAAGATATCTCGGAAACAAAATGTCCAAACGGCATGAAATTTAATAGCATACTACTAGGATGTAGCTTTCATTTGGTGCTGAGAGAACTCAAATCGATTGACACACGGCTGATTCATTTATTATGAAGCATTTTGTCAAAGACCTCTTAAAAGTTAAGTTGTATTACTTCAAAGTACTCCCCGAAAGATATCTCGGTTACAAAATGTCCAATCGGAATGAAATTCAAAAGCATTCTTCTAGGATGCAGTAGCTTTCGTTTCGAGCCTTAAGAACCCAAATCGGTTGATAGACGGCTGAGAAATTTATGGTGATACACTTTGTCAAAAATATCTAAAATAATTAAGTTGTACTACTCCCTAGTACTCTTTAAAAGATATCTCGGTAACCGAACGTCCAATCAAAATAAAATTCAATAGCTTTCTACTAGGATGTAGTAGCTTTCATTTGCTTCCAAGAGAACTCAAATCGGTCAACAGACGGCTGAGAACCGTGAGCGACATTTTTTTGTAACATACAAACACACACACTCATACAGACATTTGCTCAATTCGTCGAGCTGAGTTGATTGGTATATGTGACTCGGCCCTCGGGCCTCGGATCGAAAGTCGGTTTTCCAACCGGTATTTATACCCTTCTTATGGGTGTAAGAAGGGTAAAAATTGTTCTAAGGCAAACCTGGAGGTATTTTTAAAGAAATTATCGAAAAACCATGCATGCAATTTCCGCCAGCATCTTCTCATTTTTTTTGTATGAACCCTGTAACAAATCAAGTAACAAATAAAAAAGAGAGCAATGAAAGGCCCACGATGTGTGCCATGTTCCGAACAAACAATAATGGAACCCTTTAAATGCTCTATGATATTTTCATATCGAAAAATAAATGGAACATTATAAATGCACAATAAAATTTAACACCACGAATTCACATTTACAATACAAACATTAAAAGTGCACGGTTATCCCCAAAGAGGACGATCACAGGATGACGAAGTTTCATTGATTGGTTTTGTTTCATCATTCAATCCTGGAATAGTTGTTTGGCTGATTGCATTCTTGTTAGCAGTAGCTATTTGTTCTGTATTCATAGCTAGATTTTGTCCAAGAATACTAATCCTAATCAGGCCACCATAAATATCGGGTTTTAATGCAAGACTGCTGCCTTTTGATGTCCGTGCTAGGGAACGTTTTTGCCTATCTTGCAGTTATTTATGCGATCTAAAACAATAATAATTTTGAGTCTAAATTATTATACATTTTTTATACGTTTAAATAATATTTTGCTTAGTTCTGGAAGAAGCAACTGTTTCAAGTTTCAAACCAATTGAAAAACTAATTTGTCAAACTAAAAACCATACATCCAAACGAAAGCACTCGATCTCGCCGTTCTTGTTAAATCGTTCGAGTTAGTACGGCTCGGCCATCATCAGTTGCTAAATTAAACAAATCCACCCAAAAAACCGTCCGTGAGAGCAAAGTTCGATCGAGCCGCACCCCGAAAAATTCTGCATGACAAATCGTTTGTTTGATCTTCACCGCCCTTTTTCTCTCGTTTGATGCCCAGCAAAGCAAAGCAAGCGCGGCTACCTACCAAACGAAATTCTTCCAATCAGGAGAAATAATTCAATCGATCCTTCTTTTCAAACCGATTCTACAGAAATGCCACTGCCTACCGAAAACCGACTTCAACTTCGATCCCGTTCGAGATCGAATTCTACTTTGAAAATTTCACACCGAATTCAAAATATTGACTTATGGAGAAGCGAAGGGCCGATTTCTGGGCCAGGCTGCAATTTTTCACCTCGCTATGCGCCCGCTATCGATCGGAATCTATCTATTATATTTGAGAACGACCCGAATCAACCAGAACGGCCCTTGCACTGCGCATCTATACGCTTGACTGCGTCCGAATCGAACAAAACCACAGAAATGTGTAGCATTTTTCAATTAAATTGAATTTGCACCTCATTGGCACTGGCTGCCGAATCCGAAATCGGAGGCGGAACATCTGAAAGGGTTCCCTTTGGTTGGAGGATCGATTCATCATTCCTCCACGCACGGCAGCTAATGATAAAGCAGCCGACAGCAGAACTTCTGTTGACATTCGCAGATGAATTGCGAAAAAAAGAGTTACCGCTGCCGTTCAATGGTAGAAAGTGATTAATCAGTTTGTCGGGCGATCGATTCTTGTCTTGATCTGCCATGTCATCGGTAGCCATTCGGAAGGTGTCTGGATTAGAAAACGTATGTTTTCATTTATCTGAAGCCAATGCTCAAGTCAATGTAACTTGCTAAGAAATGTGGATATCGTAATTCATTTGAAAAGATTGTCAATAAAGTAAAAAAAAAATAACAGATAATCTCTCCAGAGATTCTGGAGCAGAGATTCCAGGAGAATCTTTCCAGAGATTCCAGGAGAATCTCTCCAGAGATTCCAGAAGAATCTCTCCAGAGATTCCAGAAGAATCTCTCCAGAGATTCCGGAGAATCTCTCCAGAGATTCCGGAGAATCTCTCCAGAGATTTCGGAGAATCTCTCCAGAGATTTCGGAGAATCTCTCCAGAGATTCCGGAGAATCTCTCCAGAGATTCCGGAGAATCTCTCCAGAGATTCCAGGAGAATCTCTCCAAAGATTCCAGGAGAATCTCTCCAAAGATTCCAGGAGAATCTCTCCAGAGATTCCAGGAGAATCTCTCCAGAGATTCCAGGAGAATCTCTCCAGAGATTCCAGGAGAATCTCTCCAGAGATTCCAGGAGAATCTCTCCAGAGATTCCAGGAGAATCTCTCCAGAGATTCCTGGAGAATCTCTCCAGAGATTCCAGGAGAATCTCTCCAGAGATTCCGGAGAATCTCTCCAGAGATTCCGGAGAATCTCTCCAGAGATTCCGGAGAATCTCTCCAGAGATTCCGGAGAATCTCTCCGGAGATTCCGGAGAATCTCTCCGGAGATTCCGGAGAATCTCTCCAGAGATTCCGGAGAATCTCTCCAGAGATTCCGGAGAATCTCTCCAGAGATTTCGGAGAATCTCTCCAGAGATTCCGGAGAATCTCTCCAGAGATTCCGGAGAATCTCTCCAGAGATTCCGGAGAATCTCTCCAGAGATTCCGGAGAATCTCTCCAGAGATTCCGGAGAATCTCTCCAGAGATTCCGGAGAATCTCTCCAGAGATTCCGGAGAATCTCTCCAGAGATTCCGGAGAATCTCTCCAGAGATTCCGGAGAATCTCTCCAGAGATTCCGGAGAATCTCTCCAGAGATTCCGGAGAATCTCTCCAGAGATTCCGGAGAATCTCTCCAGAGATTCCGGAGAATCTCTCCAGAGATTCCGGAGAATCTCTCCAGAGATTCCGGAGAATCTCTCCAGAGATTCCGGAGAATCTCTCCAGAGATTCCGGAGAATCTCTCCAGAGATTCCGGAGAATCTCTCCAGAGATTCCGGAGAATCTCTCCAGAGATTCCGGAGAATCTCTCCAGAGATTCCGGAGAATCTCTCCAGAGATTCCGGAGAATCTCTCCAGAGATTCCGGAGAATCTCTCCAGAGATTCCGGAGAATCTCTCCAGAGATTCCGGAGAATCTCTCCAGAGATTCCGGAGAATCTCTCCAGAGATTCCGGAGAATCTCTCCAGAGATTCCGGAGAATCTCTCCAGAGATTCCGGAGAATCTCTCCAGAGATTCCGGAGAATCTCTCCAGAGATTCCGGAGAATCTCTCCAGAGATTCCGGAGAATCTCTCCAGAGATTCCGGAGAATCTCTCCAGAGATTCCGGAGAATCTCTCCTGAGATTCCGGAGAATCTCTCCTGAGATTCCGGAGAATCTCTCCAGAGATTCCGGAAGATCTTTCCAGAGATTCCGGAGAATCTCTCCAGAGATTCCGGAGAATCTCTCCAGAGATTCCGGAGAATCTCTCCAGAGATTCCGGAGAATCTCTCCAGAGATTCCGGAGAATCTCTCCAGAGATTCCGGAGAATCTCTCCAGAGATTCCGGAGAATCTCTCCAGAGATTCCGGAGAATCTCTCCAGAGATTCCGGAGAATCTCTCCAGAGATTCCGGAGAATCTCTCCAGAGATTCCGGAGAATCTCTCCAGCGATTCCGGAGAATCTCTCCAGAGATTCCGGAGAATCTCTCCAGAGATTCCGGAGAAACTCTCCAAAGATTCCGGAGAAACTCTCCAGAGATTCCGGAGAAACTCTCCAGAGATTCCGGAGAATCTCTCCAGAGATTCCTGAGAATCTCTCCAGAGATTCCGGCGAATCTCTTCAGAGATTCCGGAGAATCTCTCCAAGGATTCCAGAGGATTACTTCAGAGATTCCAGAGAATCTCTCCAGAGATTCCAGAGAATTACGCCAGAGATTCCAGAGAATCTCTCCAGAGATTCCTGAGAATCTCTCCAGAGATTCCGGTGAATCTCTTCAAGATTTCGGAGAATCTCTCCAAGGATTCCAGAGAATTACGCCAGAGATTCCAGAGAATCTCTCCAGAGATTCCTGAGAATCTCTCCAGAGATTCCGGCGAATCTCTTCAAGATTCCGGAGAATCTCTCCAAGGATTCCAGAGAATTACTTCAGAGATTCCAGAGAATCTCTCCAGAGATTCCAGAGAATTACGCCAGAGATTCCAGAGAATCTCTCCAGAGATTCCGGTGAATCTCTTTAAGATTTCGGAGAATCTCTCCAAGGATTCCAGAGAATTACGCCAGAGATTCCAGAGAATCTCTCTAGAAATTCCAACAGTAATCCTTTTCAGGGATTCTTCCAATAAATTTTCCATGGATTATTCAAAGTATTCCTCTAGGAATCTCTTAAAGGATTCCTTCGGGAATCTCTAGAGGGATTCTGCTAGAATCTTTCTATTACTTTTTTCGTTCATACGCCCGTTGTACATAAAAATCGGACTCCTACATTCAAACGAATATCTATCAAACCCACCGTCTGAACTTCCCTCAATCAAGATTTACGCCCGCTGACAGTTGTTTGCTAACAAACATCGGTTCCCTGTCCAATTTAAACCCACTAATCGGACTCAATGATCACATCTTCATTAGACGCAGCATTGAGAGGGCCTACGCTAGGATAAGCCCACCACGCGGACTCCCACGGGACCCGCAACGTTCATACGGAGAGACACCCCGACACGAAGATGAAGACCAAAACGGCGACAGTGTAAACGACGACGAATGGATTGATTGGAAATTCAAATTTATTCTGCGCCCAACGAGCCGACCTGGTGGCAGCGTATGTTCCCTACTCTCTTCTAGGCCGTCTTCTTCGTCGCCTTGTTTGGGAATTGTGGTGAATGAAAGACACAGATATCTTGTTCGAGATTGAATAATCGAGATAAATGTGAGTCCGAATAAAAAAATGGAACTGTCCCACGAAATCGGTTCTTGGTTTAACCAGCCTGCCACAGACCGCATCGTATGTTCTACTTTGTATATCAAGGGATAAGAATCTTGCGCCCTCTCAGTTCGATATCGATTGAGATGAGATTGTGGCGATTCGATGCGATGCGATGAGTATCGTGTTACCTGTGGCAGTTGTAGTGATACTGAACACTGTGGCTGGATGGCGCTGATCAATTGCAGATTCTTGGTGATAATGTCCAGGTTTTGCGTGTTTGGGTTGGACAGTTTGAGATTTGTCATTATATTTTGAAATTGCAGCAGTTGTTTGGGCCAACATATACGTTCTGGTACACTGCTACTGCAATTTGGGCAACACGACTATATCTAATGTAAAAAACCCTTATTAATCCACCTAGCGGTGATGATGCCTTTCTCGTGCTTTAAAATATCCTTTCAACAAAACTCGAGCGACATGTTGAGGACATAGACATAAATACAAAATGAAAACCGCTTGCTAAATCTACTCAATATGGATACATTTTATGTTAGCATAACATCCAATATTCAGAAAATATAAGACAACGATCCAAAACTCAAACCAAACAAGTGCCGCAAAATTTTCCGGTCATTATTTTATGACTCCGGATATCTACCCCAACTAAACTAACCGCCATCTTGAACATTGAGACACCATCTTGGATGTTCTGGTATTCATTTTTGGACTCTGCACCTAAAATTACATAAAATAGTCGCCGTATTGAGTTTTGGCATGTCGTTTATCATTTTCTGATTACCAGTTTTGGACGAAGACCGGCATTCTTCCCCATTCAAACTATAGTCACATTGCAGACCTTGTGAAACAGCGCACAGCTTGGGTTTTCTGATCATATTTTCATACAAAATATGCCCATAATGCAAGAATTAAAAATCCTATAAAATGGGCACTAACTTGAAAACTGGGCCATTATCTTGGACTTTGGACCGCTATCTTGGATACTCTGGTGGACTCCGAACATATTTCCCATACCAATTACACTTATTTTACATAGTTTTAGAGCTCAAAATTCCTTAAAACAGCCACCATCTTCTGTTGATGCGATCAAATTCTTATTTTTCCATTCAACGTTGACCCATCCTGCTACAAATTTACACCTTAGGAATCTGAAATGGTACGATTTGATGAGATCGCTTTAGTTTTGTCTATATTTTGTTCTCATATATGAGAACTTAGACCTATTCGTCACTGTTGTTCATACCTAATGTTCATCAGGCCATTAAACAAAGCCACGATTTAATTTTTCACATGAACGTTGGTTCTGCTACACAGCAGCTAGTCTCTAATGTGATCTAAGGCTATTTTCTTGCTAACCGTTCATTAGACGATCAAAAAATCTGCGATCTGATGTGTCGTATGTATGGGTTTGGTTCATTTTTATATTTGGTAATTTCAGGTGGGATAGCCGGATCTGATTCCATGAGTCATGGAACATGACACTACCGGTTGTCCCAATTATAGTCTGAGAATATTTTATTGCTATTTATTCACCTTTATCTAATCACCGCGATTTGATATATCGCATGAATGGGTTTCCTTCACTTTTACTTCTAACCACTTTCGAAGCCACAGCTGAACCTGCAAAACTACCGGGAATATAATGTGGTCTGACCCTATTTTTCCATCAGGTTGTCGATAAGTCGTGATCAGTCTTGTTAGAGATCACAGTCATTTGAACCTTTTCGTCGATATTCAGCCTCCTTTGTCTCCGACATTCGCAACACAAGCAATCAAACTACTGTTCGAAACAAAAATGTCAAACGAATGCACTTGACCACGATAGCGGCTTCGGGAGACGGTTCGGCTTTTGTTATTCCTGTCTTCTTCCATAATAAGAGCTATGTTGCCCATCTGTGTGTCGTATTCAATGCAACATGATATAATAAACTAATATTAACATTCATAATCGGAATTGGCTGAAAATCTATGCGTAAAGCTAGAATTAGACACATGTCATCGTGTCAGATGACATTGATTTGACCCTTTCTTATGTTTATTGATCTTCGTTCTACTGCTCGTGTTGTGTGTAGGTAAGAGGTAACGATAGCGCACGAATGTAACAAAGCCGACTGACAGCCGACTGCGACAACGAAATGAAGGTAGTAAAAAGTGTCGAATGTTTACAAGACTGGTCGTGATTTGATGTACCGCATCCATGGGTTTGGTTAAATTTTACATTTTACTACCCGGATCTGATTCCGGGTAACTACCGACTGAACCAAATATGGTCTAACATTATTGTCTTGTTAACTGCTCATCGGTTAACCAAAAACGCTGAAAATTGAAGGTGTCACATGCAGGGTTTGACAATTTCGACGGGACTCTCGGAACCAATTCCGGAACACTACCAGTTGTCTTAAGTGTGACGTAAGGCTATTTTCTAGCTAACTGTCATCAGGTTATAGCAAAAGCCACGATTTGATGTGTCACATGCTTGGATTTGGTTTACTTTTACATTTGGTCTCTTTCGGCCACTCAAAACCGATTCCGAAACACTTGCTGGCCCTTCATTAGGTAATCCAAAAAGCCGCTATTTGATGTGACGCATGTACGGGTTTGTTTCTCCTCCTGATGATTTTCCTGCTCATTGTCCATCAGGTCATCGAAAATGCCGTGGTTTGATGTGTCGCTTGCATGGGTTTGGTACAATTGTATATTTGGCCACTTCCAGCGGGACGCCCAGAACCGGTTCGGGAACACTACCGGTTCAGATATGGTCTGAGACTATTTTCCTGCTTGCCGCTCATCAGGTTATCGAAAAGGCCGTGGTTTGATGTGTCTCATGCATGGGTTTGGTTCACTTTGATATTTGCCACTTCCGGCGGGACACCCGGAACCGGTTCCGGAACACTACCGGTTCAGATGTGGTCTTAGACTATTTTTCTGCTTACCGCTCATCAGGTTATCGAAAATGCCGTGGTTTGATGTGTCGCATGCATAGGTTTGATGTATTTTCATATCTGGTCCCTTCCTGGGGTACCGTTCCGGAACACCTAAATGGCCATATCTCCGGAACGGCTGAACCGATCCGAACCATTTTCAATAGGAAACAATGGGACCAGATTCCGCGTCGAATGAACCGTCGGTCATTGAAATCGGATGAGGTTTACTGCCAAAAAGTGATGTGAGTTTTTTTGTACACACACATACAGACACACACACACACGCACACACATACACACACACATACACACACACAGACATCACCTCAATTCGTCGAGCTGAGTCGATTGGTATATGTGATTTGACCGTCCGGGCCTTCTATCAAAAAGTCATTTTTGGAGTGAACATATAGCCTTTCCAGTACACTTAGTGTACGAGAAAGGCAAAAAACAAACTGTTTTACCAGACAGAAGATGTTCTGAAGATTTTATTATTCGTCATACGTTTATACATTTAAATATTTGTTCAACATCACATTTAAGACAAGACATAATCAACAATAGTACGCCACAATACTCGGTAAATTCGCTATTATCATACTGAATCCCTGATCATTCCTGTACCAAAATCCTATTTACTTTCTATTTTGAGTCGCTGGCATCTCGATAAATAGTTATCTTTTCCTTACTATCCCTTCCCATACACATAACGTGTTTCTTATCGTTTCAGAGAGCGATCAATGGCGCTTAAGCCTAGGCTTGTTAGCAAGGACACAGTGTAAGTGCCCCATCCCGGAATCAATAAGGCCCATGGAGTGACAAAGTTTCTTAGCTATGTCACTCCCAACTTTGGTGTGTAAATATACTTAAACACTTTCACTCCAACACATCTACATGATTTACTCAAATACATTTACTCAAATACACACAGATTGTGTACTGAATCTCGTCACATCACTCGCTTATAGTGATTCCCGAATCACCCAATTCCAAATATCTAACTCCTTGACACTTATGGGGGTGTCGGTGAGTTACCTCTTGTAAAGTAGGTGTCATATCATCATATGCTTTCCTATTCTCGTAACGGAGAAGATGGGCGTGGCCGGCAATGGAAGTTCTCATGTCTTTTTTACTTCAATTTCTGGTTGGATAGCTGTTCCTTCCCAAATAGCATTCCATAAGCAATTAGAATAGGAGTACTAAAGTTTCAACATGACAACTTTCGGTATACAATTTACGAATTACTCCGTTACCACGAAACGCAACGCAACGCAAATAGTACGCCACAATACTTGGTTTATGGCTGCCGTTCTCCATCGTCGGTCACGCCCGATGCTCGCCAAGTCACGTTCCACCTAATCCGCCCATCGTGCTCTCTGCTCTCCACGCCTTCTTGTGCCAACCAAATCTGTCGCGAACACCAACTTTGCATTATCGTTGTCCGGCATTCTTGCAACATGCCCTGCCCACCGTATTCTTCCGGATTTGGCCACCTTCTGGATGCTGAGTTCACCGTAAAGTGCAGCGAGCTCGTGGTTCATCCTTCTCCGCCACACACCGTTCTCCTGCACACCGCCGAAGATCGTTCTTAGCACGCGTCGCTCGAAAACTCCGAGTGCTTGGAGGTCCTCCTCGAGCATGGTCCATGTCTCGTGCCCGTAGAGGACCACCGGGCGCGTTTGTACATGGTGCATTTGGTGCGTGGGTGAATCTTTTTCGACCGCAGTTTCTTCTGGGGCCCGTAGTAGGCCCGACTTCCGCTGATGATGCGCCTCTGAATTTCACGGCTCACGTTGTTGTCAGCCGTCAGTAAGGATCCGAGGTAGACGAATTCCTCCACCACCTTGAAAGTATCCCCGTCTATCGTAACATTACTACCCAGACCGATCCGGTCGTTTTCGGTTCCGCCTACCAGCATGTACTTTGTTTTTGAGGCATTCACCACCAGTCCGACCTTTGCTGCTTCGCGTTTCAGGCGGGTGTACAGCTCTGCCATCGTTCCAAATGTTCTAGCAATAATGTCCATATCCAAAGCACACAAATTGTCCGGATTTTGTGAAAATCGTTCCCCGGCTGTTGAGACCGGCTCGTCGCATCACACCTTCCAGAGCGATGTTGACGTTAAAAAGTCCGTTAAAGTAGGGCGGATAAAGGTGGGCTGGTGCGTATGTCCTTTGACATTCCACATTCGAACTGGAGAGTAGATGATGGCTACACTCACAGCGACCACCTGGCGGTTCGCTACAGTATCGACTACAACAACAGCAGACAGCGGATAGAAGAAGAGGCGGCTAGGCCAAGGCCAAGCCCTCGTAGGTGGAAGACATCATACTTCGACGAAGAGGTATTTAGGGAAGCGCTCCGCCGTGAGCGAAACTTAATCGGTTTAGACGGCGACGAGCTGGTAGCGGTGCTCTCACGTGCGTGCGATGCAATCATGCCTAGGCGAGTCCACCCTAGAAATGGGAGGCCACCGGCTTACTGGTGGACCGACGCGATTGCGGACCTGCGCCGCGCCTGCCTACGGGCTAGGTGGCGGATGCAGCGAGCACGATCAGAGGAAGAGCGAAACGAACGGCGGGTGGTGTTCGCCGCTGCAAAAGCCGCGCTTAAGACCGAGATAAGAGCAAGCAAAAAGGCCTGCTTTGAGGGTCTCTGTCAGAGTGCCAATACGAACCCGTGGGGTGACGCCTACAGGGTCGTTATGGCCAAGACGAGAGGTGTGATGGCTCCTACAGAGCAATCTCCAGAGATGTTGGAGGGGATCATTGGAGGACTTTTTCCGCGTCATGATCCTAGTCCTTGGCCTCCTTTCGTAGGACAGCCGGGGACTGGGGCTGGCGATGAGGAGAGGGTCACCGATGTGGATCTTGCGGGGATAGCTAAGTCCCTTAGCGTAGGTAAGGCCCCAGGTCCGGACGGAGTTCCGAACCTGGCCTTAAAAGTAGCTATTGCAGAAGCTCCCGAGATGATCAGGTCTGCTATGCAGAAATGCCTGGACGAGGGGGTTTTTCCCAGAAGCTTGGAAGAGGCGGGGAAACCACCCGGAGACCCGTCGACATATAGACCAATATGCTTGATTGACACGGCGGGGAAGGTGCTCGAAAATATCATCCTCAATAGAATGTTGAGGTTCACCGAGGGCGAAAATGGTCTTTCGAGTAACCAGTACGGCTTCCGGAAGGGGAGGTCCACCGTAGACGCTATCTTGTCGGTTACAAAAACCGCCGAGAAAGCACTCGAGCCTAAGAGGAGGGGAATTCGCTTTTGCGCGTTAGTGACTCTGGATGTAAGGAATGCGTTTAATAGCGCCAGCTGGTCTGCTACTGCCGATGCGCTCTTGCGTCTGGGGATGCCGCCCAAGCAACACACATGTTATATAAAAGTTACGACAGCGCAAGTTTTTGTTGTATAAAAGTTTATTTGACGTTATTTCAACACAACGTTAGAATTACGTCAAATTTACTTCTATACAACCAAAACTTGCGCTGTCGTAACTCTTATATAACATGTGTGTTGCTTGGGCGGAGTACCTGTACAAGATTCTCGGAAGTTACTTTCAGAATCGTGTACAAGTCTACGACACGGAGGTGGGTCGGAAGTGCTTTCACATAACCTCAGGAGTCCCGCAAGGTTCCATCCTGGGTCCGGTGTTATGGAATGTCATGTACGACGAGATGTTGAGGTGAGAGTATCCAGTGGGAGTGGTGATTGTCGGATTTGCCGACGACATTACGCTCGAAGTCTACGGTGAAACGATCGAGGAGGTAAAGTTGACTGCCAACCACTCGATCAAGGTTGTGGAGGCGCGGATGCGGTCCAGGAAACTGAAGCTGGCTCACCGCAAGACAGAGGTGACGGTTGTTAACAACCTGAAGTCGGAGCAGCAGACGGAGATCAGTGTAGGAGACTGTACTATCCTGTCAAAGCGCTCCGTCAAACACTTGGGCGTGATGATCGACGATAAGCTTACCTTTGGTAGCCACGTCGATTATGCCTCCACAGCTATTGCGGCACTGTCCCGGATGATGTCCAATAGCTCTGCGGTGTATGCCAGTAAGCGCAAGCTTCTGGCTAGTGTTGCTACGTCCATACTTAGGTATGGCGGCCCGGCGTGGGGCACCGCGCTAAGTACTAAATGCTACCGACGGAAGCTGGAAAGTACTTACAGGCTTATGTGCCTGAGGGTTGCGAGCGCGTACCGTACCGTGTCACACGACGCTCTCTGCGTCATTACTGGTATGGTGCCTATCAGCATTCTTATCAGTGAGGACATGGAGTGCTTCGAAATGCGCGGCACAAGAGGCATACGCAGGACTGCCAGGATGGCCTCTATGGTCAAATGGCAGCGCGCGTGGGACAGTTCCACCAAAGGAAGGTGGACCCATAGGTTGATACCGAGGGTAGATAGTTGGATTAATTGGCGCCATGGGGAAGCTACATTCCACCTGACACAGGTCCTTACAGGCCATGGTTGCTTCCGACAGTATCTACACCGTTTCGGGCATGCGGATTCTCTCGAATGCCCAGCGTGCAATGGTTTAGAGGAAATGGCGGAACACGTTTTGTTCGTGTGCCCGCGTTTTCGCACAATGCGTGACCGCATGCTTGCCACATTCGGGGAGGACACAAACCCGGACAACTTGGTCCAGAGGATGTGTAGGGATGAGTTTGGCTGGAACGCCGTTTCAACGGCTATCACCCATATCGTCTGGGAACTACAGAGGAGGTGGCGCATGGACTCGGAGAGTGGCTAGTCCAGATGCAGTACAAGAGGTGGTCCAGGGGTTCGGAGTCGGCTTCGTAGGTCATAGCGGTGCCCTGCGGTCGAGATCGACCCTTACAACGATTAAGTGGCCGCGGAGAGGAAGTCCCGGTAGCGGTGCTGTCGTGGCGTCAGTCTACTGGGTTGGATCCGAGCCCGCGGTTGGAAAGGGGTCCTCGGCAAGGGTCGGGGTAGGTGAGATCCTGCTGTCTGCAACCTACGGGTGCATCTGATAGGGCCTGAAGGGTAGTGATACCCTTCCTTACGGGCAGGTCAGATCGGGTTGCACGTGGGCATCAGTTCTTGATGTCCGCTCAGCAGTAGGGCGCGGGCGGGGTTGACCCTGCCCGCCTGCCGAGGACAAAGGGAGTGGCGAGGACCACTCGGGAAACTGGCTAAGCGCCAGCATGCTACCGTGATGGAATCTCCAAAGCGAGTCATCGATGTTCGTTGCTGCAGGCTACGCAGCTAACATTGTGGGTGCGATGTGCACTAGCCCCTCTCTGAAGCAATACCTTCTTGGTGGTTCCGGAGAGACGTAGGGTTTGGCGACCATAGGAATGGTTTAGTGGGTACGAGGAGAGAGTAGTCCTGGATTTTTCTTTTGTTGTAGAAGACGGCCTGTCAGACCTACACTACCCTAACCTTCTGCAGTGTTGGTAAAAACTCAAATTCTCAAATCTCATGGTTGAGTTGTTTCACGCGCGATTCTTGACTCGCCAAACTCACCGCCGAAAAAATCATGCATGAGTTGACTCGTGATTTCACTCATTGCTTTATTTCTTGGTTTTGTTATTATTTACATCGAAGCTTTTAGGTTTGCATGATAGAACAAAAGCATATCTATCGTACAACACCAAAGAATGTCGTTCAAATTGATTTGAATTCGTTTTACAAGCAAACGAGATTTCGGCGCTTGACTCGTGAGAGCGAGATTTTGCATGAAAAACTCGCACGTGAGAAAACGATTCAGAATCGCGCGCGAGTTTGCTCACGCAGGAGCGGTTCATGAGTGTGCTTTGAGTGTGAGTTTACCAACACTGACCTTCTGTTAGGGTGTCTGTTGAGCAGATTATCCCCCTATGGTTTAGAAGGAAAAAAAAAGAGCGATGTTGAAGAGTAGGCATGAGAGTCCATCACCTTGTCGCAGTCCCCGGCGAGATTCGAATGAGCTAGATAGTTCACCCGAAACCCTTACGCAGTTTTGCACACCGTCCATCGTTGCTTTAATCAGTCTAGTCAGCTTCCCAGGAAAGCCGTTTTCGTTCATGATTCTCCATAGCTCTGCGCGGTCGATACTGTCGTATGCCGCTTTGAAGTCGATGAACAGGTGATGCGTTGGGACCTGGTATTCACGGCATTTCTGGAGGATTTGCCGTACGGTAAAGATCTGGTCCGTTGTCGACCGGCCGTCGATGAAGCCAGCCTGATAACTTCCCACGAACTCATTCGTTTTAGGTGACAGACGACGGAAGATGATCTGGGATAGCACTTTGTAGGCAGAATTTAAAATAGTGATCGCCCTGAAGTTCTCACATTCCAAATGGTCGCCTTTCTTATGAATGGGGCAGATTACCCCTTCCTTCCACTCCTCCGGTAGCTGTTCCCAGATCCTGACTATCAACCGATGCAGACAGGTGGCCAATTTTACTGGGCCCATCTTGATGAGTTCAGCTGCGATACCATCCTTACCAGCTTCTTTGTTGGTTTTGAGCTGGTGAATGGCATCCTTAACTTCCCTCAGCGTGCGAGTTGGTTCATTTTTGTCCTCCGCTCCACTTGCGTCGTCGTTTCCTTCGTTGCCGTGGGCTCCCGTGCCTACGTTCTCCACGCCGTTTAGGTGCTGATCGAAGTGCTGCTTCCACCTTTCAGTCACCTCACGTCCGTCCGTCAAGAGGCCTCCGTCTTTATCCCTGCATATTTCGGCTCGCGGCACGAAGCCGTTGCGGGATGCGTTGGGCTTCTGATAGAACTTCCGTGTTTCTTGGGAACGGCACAGCAGTTCCATTTCTTCACACTTTTTCTCCCGAAAGAGGCGGGTCTGCTGTTTCCGCTTCTGTTTGTAACGTTCCACGTTCTGTCGAGTCCCTTGCTGCAGCATTACCGCCCCCGCTGCGTTCTTCTCCTCTAAAACCGTTTTGCACTCTTCGTCGAACCATTCGTTAAGTCGATTCCGTTCCACGTACCCGATGGTGCTCTCAGCTGCGTCGTTGATGGCTGCTTTCACTGTACTCCAGCAGTCATCGAGCTCGCCCTCGTCTGGCAACGCGGCCTCGAGATTCTGTGCGTATGCTGAAGCAACATCCGGCTGTTTCAGTCGCTCTAGCTAGGTTGTACCGTGGCGGTCGCCGGTACCGGTTGATGACGGAGAGTTTTGAGCGCAGTTTGACCATCATCAGAGTCGATGTTGGCGCCACGATAGATCCTGACGTCGATAATGTCGAAGAAGTGTCGTCCGTCAATCAGAACGTGGTTGATTTGAGATTCCGTCTGCTGTGGTGATCTCCAGGTGTAACGATAAGGGAGGCTGTTTTTGTAAAAGGTGCTACGTATGGCCATGTTTTTAGAGGCGGCGAAATCAATGAGTCGTAGGCCGTTTTCGTTCCTCCGCTGGTGGGCGCTGAACTTACCAATCGTCGGTCTGAATTCCTCCTCCTGGCCTACCTGAGCGTTCAAATCACCTAAGATGATCTTGACGTCGTGGCTTGGGCAGCGATCGTACTCGCGTTCGAGCTGCGCGTAGAATGCGTCCTTGTCATCATCAGTACTTCCGGAGTGTGGGCTGTGCACGTTTATTATGCTGAAGTTGAAGAATCGGCTTTTGATCCTCAACCTGCACATTCTTTCGTCGATCCACCAACCGATCACGCGCCTCTGCATATCACCCATCACGATGAAAGCTGTTCCCAGCTCGCGTGTATCGCTGCAGCTCTGGTAGATGGTATGATTACCTCTAAACGTTCGCACCATGGATCCTGTCCAACACACCACCTGCAGTGCTACGATGCCGAACCCGTGGTCCTTCAGTAGATCGGCGTTATTCTGTTGCTGATTTTCCGCTACAATGGTTTTTTACGGCTGGCTCGTAGGGCCTGACACCAACCTCCTACTTTCCGGAGGACCATAGTGCACAGTTGAGCTTAGAGTCCTTCTCTGGCACTCGGACGTAGATCAGCCGCCCCTAACATGGGGATCAGACGCTGTTGTGAGCCGCTCGTCCTGGAGAACAGCCGCTCAGGTTTGCAGAAGCAACCCTTTCCCCGTCAGCCTACGACCAAAGTTCCCACCGGAGTTGGTTACCCGATCTTCCCTAAGGTTGCTCATAGTTTCCGGCTGGTACCGCGCGGAGGTAGGGATAGGAGTAGCTGGGCAGATGCTAGTGGATCACAATGGGATCTGAATTGCACAGCATACCCAGCCTTTACCGTGCCAACTGTAAAATGTTCAAGACGCTAATAAGACCGGTGGTAGTTTATGGTGGTGATCCTCTCGTCCCCCCCACACGTAAACAATCGATGTCGGACCTGACCGCCTCATGGCATGATGCTGTCGAAGTTCTTGGAGAATAAGAATCAGGTGCAATCCTCGTTCTCCGTTGGTGACGGTTTTTTATAGACCCTTAATCTCTTAATATGAGAGATTTCCTCTAACTTAGTGAGATCTAAATTAGAGGGGGATTCATGGAAAGGAATCAAACAGAATTCTGAGCGGGTTTCTCGCAGGTCACTCAGAAAGCATGAAAATATATCCCTAGAATATTCAGACAGATCTTTCCTGAATCCTACGAAGGATTGCTTTAAAAGACCTGAGAAGACCTGAGAGGATTTATCAAGAATCCTGAGACACAATTTTCCTAGATTTTTGCAATGGTTTGTCCTAGAATCCTGAACGGGATTATGCAAAGAAATCTAGAGATGCATTTCTACAGCATCCCAAGAGTTATTCACCCACAACCCCAAGGGAATGCCCGAGTCCTGAGAAGGACCCTTAGAAATAATTGTGAATTGAGACGAAATGTGTCGATGAAATTCCCTGAAATCAAGAGACAAATTTTCACAGAGACAGGTTTCCAGAGAACCATAAGAAGGACTCCCTAGGCCAAATGGGCAATCCCCGGAATTGGTCCCTCACTTGTCTTCTTTCTATGCGTAACATCGCCATGGAACAAATCTTTCCAATCAACCAAGAGATCCAAAGTATGCCCAACAGGTTATCATTCAGGCAAGCGTGTCTAACTCTTACACACAACCATTTTTCAATTTTCGACCTAGTGGAAGATATCTTTAGATCCATAGCTCCCTTCAGTGTGGTAGTTGATTATTTCGGTTTTCTGCTGCGAAGTTGCGCGTTCCGCGATATGTGAGTCTGAGTACTCTTCAAAGAATTGCTTCCACCTTCCAGTTAGGTCACGTTCATCCTCCAAAAAGCTCTCGTTCTTTTTCCTGCACTTTTTGCTTGGCGACATGAAACCTTTGCGTTTAGTGTTCAGTCGAACTTTGCTCTTTCTTGAGAATCGCATATTCAATTACTAAAATTTAAATTCTTTGATGCGGTACCTTCTGACCTCATTAATTTACACTAAATAGGTTATAAAACCGAGTGGCATACAAATCAGTAATCCGGTAATTGGCAGCCAATTCACTTCAGTAACTTTCAATAAGCTTCCCGTAATCCGACAAGCTGGTACTCAATCCATTAATATCTATTTAGTCCCGACGGAACGTGTGCCGTCCTTTGAGGCTCGATTCCTGCCGACAGAAGAAGGGGTCGTCGTAAATCTGTTCCAACCGGTCCTCCCCCTTTTGGCTCCACCACCCGACACCACCGCACCGGTTGTGGGGACGTACCCAACGCAACGCCCGAAAATTGATGGCAGGCTTTGTCCAAACGCGCCCAGACAGCTGAACAACTGATCCTGACAGTCAGTGAGCTCAACGCCGCCGCCGCCACCGCCTTCATCTGAATCACTTTCGCCTTCATCGGATTCGGAATCGGGTTGGGACCTTTGTCGAGTCGCGCAGTCGTCGAGTTGTTAAGGCGATAATTAATGATCCCATAATAGACCGTCGAATCGACTCGGACAGTTACGGGTGGAACACATTTAACACCCTGTTCGGCGCCCCTGACGTAAAAAATGAAGGGGTTAATGAGCGATGATTGCAGGCCAACGTTCGGGGTTGGGGTGATTTATGTTCCGGTCGGCATCTGAAACAAAAGTGGATAAAGCTGAATAAAAAAATGATTCTTGTTAGATCTCATAACTTCGAAGCAATTTTGGGAATTTACGACCTTCCATCGAACGTCGGCGGCCGGCGCTCGCTTCTAGGAACATTCAATTATCGGCCTATAAAATCATCAACTTTGGCTTTTCCGAACCAATAACGAGCGAGAGCGATGGCCAAAGGTCAGTCCGCACAGCTGAAGCTCAACAAAGCATCGAAATCCGCCTTTGTTCGTAATTGTTGTCTTCCTTATCGGTACCAGCCCACCAAACATAAACATACGCGCCAACCGAACACGAAAAGCATCAAGCTGTGCAATTGCCGAAAAATTTACGACTGTTTTTGGTTTGCCGACCATTCAGGACCGTTTTCTGCAACGCGCGATGCCTAGGACAAATTTTGCGGGGGCGGTTTGGAATTCCGAACCCAGAAATCTGAACCAGTTCCAGAAACAAGAAGTTCGAACTTTAGCGCCAATCGATGGACAATTCAACGCGCGCATTGCATTGTGAACCCATACGCAGTGTTATTTATGGCTCAACCTGACTCAATTTGATATCGATTGCATTGCTGGTCTTTTCTTCTCGTCCTTCTTCATCTACGGTTCTTCGGTTTACGATCACGGTTCCCAAGCGTAGGATTCCTGCCGAGAGCATCGGGGATGCACTTGACGTGATGCAAAGGTGGCCAAAAGGATGCCGACAACAATTCGTGGAAATTCTTGTAGTTTGTATGAGTTTTGTATCTCACCATTGTATTGAGTTGTTGTATTAGTATCGATCACTGGGAAGTAGGTAGATCTTATTATGTAGATGTAGATGCTTTTGTGAAAAAAACAAAAAAAAATGAGATCGTAAAATATAGGAATACGAACTAATGTGGATTCCTCGAAGTAAATTTACAATGTTTTCTCGATGAATGATCAATTATAATTATCCTTACATGCATCGGTTGCTCGGTCGATGTGATTGTACGCACCGCGAAGCGAAGGAGGTCACCACGCATATCCCTGCGCATCTCTGCGTACCTACAGGGCGTTCAAAGACGACGTGCTTCGGTGCTTCCTCCACATCCACACACACTCCGGATGAAGAGGGGAAGACGCGTGACCAAACCGATACAGGTACTTCCGGAAACGGCCGCTCCCGGTGGACAGGAACCGTGTCCGGATGAACCGGAAGTTCATCTTTCCATGCTGCGAGCCCCCTGCATCCTCGATGACACGTTTGAGATCAGTCGACCTTCCGTTCGCCGCATTGTACCACTCTTGTCTTGCTGTCTTCGTTCTATCAATTTATCTTTCATTTACAGCATTCCTCTGCCGATAGCATTCGCCGTGTTCCTCTAGGTTGATGCAAACAAGCATCATCCCAGCGGTAACGCATACAGCCTCTGACGAGATTGTTCTGCATTCGCTTGCGAGACGCATAGCCACGACTCGCACTTGTAGGCAGCATTCAAAATAGTGATCGCTCTCTGAAGTTCTCACATTCCAAATGGTCGCCTTTCTTGTGAATGGGGCAGATGGGGCAGATTACTCCTTCCTTCCACTCCTCCGGTAGCTGTTCGGTTTCTGACTTTCAGCCGATGCAGACAGGTGGCCAACTTTTCTGGGCCCATCTTGATGAGTTCTGCTGCGATACCATCCTTACCAGCTGCTTTGTTGGTTTAAAGCTGGTGAATGGCATCCTTAAATTCTCTTAGCGTGGGAGTTGGTTCATTTCCGTCCTCCGATGCACTGATGTTGTCGTTTCCTCCGTTGCCGTGGTCTCCCGTGTCTACGTTCTCCACGCCATATAGGTGCTGATCGAAGTGCTGCTTCCACCTTTCGATCACCTCACGTCCGTCCGTCAAGAGGCCTCCGTCCTTATCCCTGCACATTTCGGCTCGCGGTACGAAGCCGTTGCGGGATGCGTTGAGCTTCTGGTAGAACTTCCGTGTTTCTTGGGAACGGCACAGCAGTTCCATTTCTTTGCACTCCGTTTCTTCCAGGCGGCGCTTTTTCTCCCGAAAGAGGCGGGTCTGCTGTTTCCGCTTCTGTTTGTAACGTTTCACGTTCTGTCGGGTCTCTTGCTGCAGCATTACCCCCCGCGCTGCATTCTTATCCACCAAAACCGTTCTGCACTCTTCGTCGAACCATTCGTTCCGTCGATACCGTTCCACGTACGCGATGGTGCTCTCAGCTGCGTCGCTGATGGATGCTTTCACTGTATTCCAGCAGTCCTCTAGAGGGGCCACATCGAGCTCGCCCTCGTCTGGCAACGCGGCCTCGAGATTCTGCGTGTATGCTGAGCTGAGGCGACATCCGATTGTTTCAGTTGCTCTAGGTTGTACCGTGGCGGTCGCCGGTACCGTACATTGTTGATGACGGAGAGTTTCAATGTCGGAGAAGTGCCGTCCGTCAATCAGAACGTGGTCGATTCGAGATTCCGTCTGCTGTGGTGATGTCCAGGTGTTACGATAAGGGAGGCTGTGTTGGAAAAAGGTGCTACGTAGGGTCTGGGACCATTTGGGCAGGAGCACCTATTTTGGACACTTGCTGCTACAACTCAAACAATTTTTGTACATGGCTAGATACTGTGCCTAGCTGATCGTGTCTCAAAAATCAAGTCAATCGGATGAAAACTGACTGAGTTATAGCAGCAAGTGCCCAAAATAGGTGCTTTTGCCCAAATGGTCCCAGACCCTATGGCCATACTTTTGGAGGCGGCAAAATCAATGAGTCGTAGGCCATTTTCGTTCGTCTGCTGGTGGGCGCTGAACTTTCCAATCGTCGGTCTGAATTCCTCCTCCTAGCCTACCTGAGCGTTCAAATCTCCTATGTTGATTTTGACGTCGTGGCTTGGGCAGCGGTCGTACTCGCGTTCGAGTTGTGCGTAAAATGCGTCCTTTTCATCATCAGTGCTTCCGGAGTGAGGGCTATGCACGTTTATTATGCTAATGTTGAAGAATCGGCCCTTGATCCTCGGCTTTTGCAGTCGGTGACAGCAGCGAAAACAAGTTTGCCTTAACTTCCGACGGTTTCGGTTTATTTTAAACCTTTTTCAGGGGATTAAAGGCTTGCTTTCTTGTTAGAATCCATGGAAGCCCACGAAACATTGTCCAACGGGATTTGGATGGCGCCACCTTCGGTTTGCCTGTTGTATTGTTCTGTTCTCATCACAAGTTCTATCGATCGGTAGCTTTTTCGGAATTCGCACTCCGTTCATAGGGGTATGCCTATACCCCTATACATAGGCAGTCGTGTGCCTGAAACTTTTGCCAGTCTTGGTAAGGTGATATGAACTACCAACCAAGCCGATCTGTTTAAAAGCACAGGTCGTACGGCAGAAGTTTCATGCATTCGATGTATTCGTTCAATACATGGCCTACTTGCCTAATTTTACCTTCTATAATAATTTTCATACTTGTTCGCAACCTAGCAAATACTGTCATATCTATCATTTTATTATTCACTTTGAT
Organism: Aedes albopictus; assembly: GCF_035046485.1. Classification (NCBI taxonomy): domain Eukaryota; kingdom Metazoa; phylum Arthropoda; class Insecta; order Diptera; family Culicidae; genus Aedes; species Aedes albopictus. The sequence goes on from NC_085136.1 coordinate 91,159,030, forward strand.
CTCCACTTCCTTATACTCTGAGTGGAAAAAAGATCGATATAGCCATAAAATAATTAGGTTATAAATAGAATACGACCGATAAATCAGACTATGATATAAAACTATCTTTAGTGAAATTCTGGTATGTACAGTATGACCCATAAGAAATGCGAAAGTTTTCAAAGTCATCGTTTTCCTACTTCGAACTGATTTACCTTGCATGCGTCTATTGGATAGTATAGTAGAGCTACTAATCTGATAATGACAAAGGAACATACATAGACTGATTTCATGCACATACCTTTGGAAATATAACGTTGAACATATGGATGTCGAAATCGTCCACGCGCCAGTGGCCGTTTTTTAAGGATATAATTTTCTTTCAATTGCTTCCAATCACATTCAATCAAATTTTATCTTCAAAATAGTACTTTTATGGCTGGATAAGGTCTTCAGGAGTTCGTTGGTTCGTTGGACAAGAACGAAAAAAATATTAACTTATAAATTAAGAGATATTTTCTGAAAATTGAATTATTTGACAAATTATAATTTTTAGAAAATATTATGTTTTAAGCATGAAATTGTTTTTAAGTACTTAGTATTTGTACCTATCATAAAGGTAGGTTTACATGCCTTCATCGACAAAAAATTGTTTTGAAAAATGTTCAAACTGTGTTAAGTTTTTTAATAATTTATCTTTAATACGGTTTTTAATATGTAGCATCCGTGGAGCGGACCTGGTGTGATGGTTAGAACACTTGACTATCACGCCGAGGACCTGGGTTCGAATCCCACTCCCGACAAAACTCACAAAATGTGGGTTCTTCCTTTGAAAGGGAAGTAAAGCATGGGTCCCGAGATGAACTAGTCTAGGGCTAAAAGTCTCGTTAATACAGTTTAAAAAAATATATATATACATATATGTAGCACCTTTTTAAGTTTTAGTTTCCCAAACATTTGAAATTATTTTAAAAATATTTTTCAAACATGGGCGTATTAAAAAGTACATATTTTTTCATGGTTTCCATGTGTTTAAAAGTTTTTATCTAAGTTCATTTTGCTCTGAAAATTAGAGGAAAACTTGATTTCATGTAGAAATTGTTAACAATTATAAGGTATCCCTTATACGTAACCAATTAATATTTTGATAGACATTTTAGAGATCCTGTATGATAATGACCTCCTTATTGTATCTCAATGCAAAAAAGTTTAATTTATTTGGATGATTTCATTAAAAATCATCAAATACCGCAAAAAATGGAATTTCGCATTTTTATGGATCATACTGTAGTATGTACTCGGTGCAATACCATTGAAGGTTTATTCTTTAAGAAAAACAGATCCAGCACATACCGAGATTGTTAAAAAGCATAGACAAACTGGATGACTAATTACTTAACGAACTCCACTCACCAGCCAACACACGATCGATTATGATGTGGAACAAGATGCTAAAGAGGAGGCGATATACATACACTTTACACGCGGATAAATGGAGGCATGTGCGCATATGGCCTCCACTTTTGCATCCTATTCTACATCATTTATGACTTCGAGTTGACTGGGAAATTAGTCATGGAAGACATTATGAAGATATCTTTAAAAACTTGGGACGGGTTTCGATTAAGCTGAAAAAATGTTGATGGAAATCATGAAGAAAATCCTGGATTAGTCCTAAAGAGGGTTCGTAATTTCCAAAAGAGTCCAGATATGATTTCTTACGAAATTTTTGTAGAAATCATAGTAAAAAAAATCCTAAATGAAATAACATCCTAAAGGATGTAGTGGAAGTATTTTAGTATTAATGCCCAACAATACTTGGGACACAAATCTTTCTAGAACCCTTAGCTATCCGAAATTCGTAGAAAAAGCTGAACCAAAAATCCAGCAGTTTTTTTTTCTTTCAGGACTAAAACTAGTAATTATTATGTGATCATTTGCGCAAAGGCCATTAATCACCTAGTCTGAAAGTGCCAGAAAAGTTGTCCTGAAATCAAGCAACTCATCTGACCTAACCCGTACCCACAGTCGTCCTTTGCATGCGCGTTTATCAACTCGAGCAGCTGATGTCTCCCGGTGAGTTGTTGTTGTTGTGTTTTTATAAGATCATCATTTTACCGGTCACGCAGTCCCTTTTCCACGTGCGGGATCATTAACGATTCCACCCTTCCTCTTTTCTTTCTCACCCAATCGACCATGCAAAACCACACTATGATGGTGGTGACACATGCGCGTCCATATAGATAAACGAAAAAGCCAAAGTCGAAGCAAATTTTAATAATATTTACTTTGGTCCCCTCCAAGTTTCCCTGATCGATCCATCCATCCCATCTACGACCGAAACCTAGTCAGTCGAGTCGCAAGCTGTTAATGTTATAACTGTTTTAAATACTGAGCTGAGGGCTCCAATTCAGCGTGCCCAGGGTGCGTAAGTGCGCGGCAGGTGAAATTCATCCTTTTCGCCGCCGCCCCGCGATCCCCATTTTCACGAGCTCCAGACCAGCCGATCGATCTCTCGGGCAGGTGATAGATTTCTGATGACCACACGACGGCACGTTATCATACATGTGTCCCGAGCAGAGGGGAAGAACAATATAGTAAAATATACTTAACAATGTTTGTACCTATAGGTGAATTTGTAATTTAGTATCAACCAGATCCGGGTCTATCGGTTGACGACGGGTACAATATCGGCTTCTTGCCTCATAACGCACTGCTTACTTACCTTACCGATCGAGCTTAGGCCGGGGTGGCCTCTGCTGTACATAGTATCCCTCTCCATTCCACTCGGTCCATGGATGTTAGTCTCCAGTTCCGCACTCTGATCAACCGTATTAGTTTATCTGGGAATCTGTATTCCTGCATAATCTGCCATAGCTGTTCTCGATCGATTGTATCATACGCCGATTTGAAATCGATGAGCAAGTGATGTGTGGGCACGGTGTATTCGCGGCATTTCTGCAACACCTTGCGGATGGCGAATATCTGGTCCGCTGTAGCACGTTCACCCATAAATCCAGCCTGATATTGCCCCACGAACTCTCTTGCAATCGGTGATAGACGGCAGCATAAAATTTGAGATAGTACCTAGTAGGCAGCGCTCAGTAGTATGATCGCGCGGCAGTTCCCGTAATCCAACTTGTCATCCTTTTTGTAGATGGGACACAGGATACCATCCATCCATTCCTCCGGTAATACTTCCTCCTCCTCCCAAATCTTGGTAATGACCCAGTGTAGTGCTCTCACCAAGTGGCTTAACCCTCTAATGGATACCTGGGGTCCATTGGACCCCAGAGTCACTTTGAAGTGGCCGCAAACAAGTTTGGATTGATATATCGGTTCCATTTTCACAGTACCTTCAAACTACACAGCGATGAGTTATTCAGGAAAAAATACCAATAGTTTCATGGCGTACTATGGATTATTTTCGATGTCAAAGTTGAACCGGGCGATTTTGTACCCCTGGGGTCCATTGGACCCCACGGAACGAATGATTGTATCTTTTGATCATGACTTCCTAGAATAATGCTGTATTCGACAAAATTGTTCCACAGACCAAGGGCAATCTTATGATAAATAAATTGGATCGAAATTAGCCCAGTAGATGGCGCTAGTGTGTATTCAAATTACGCTTTGAAAGCTTCAATATCTTGATATTCTGAATGTTCGTGTCTTCGGAAAAAGTGTTAGATACAACAAGATCTATTTGATAATTAAAATTATGCTAATGCTTTTTTGCAAGCAAACGCTTATAGATACATATTCGCTCAGCATCCTAGATACCCTTAGCGACAAACGTCCTCATAAAAGTAAACTTCTTTTGAGGTTAATATCTTGATGCAATATATTGACAAACAATACCAATACTTCCTATTTGATGGATAATTTACTTCAGAATTGACTCACCAGGTGGCAAAAGTATAGTTGCAAAGATTACATATGGATAAGACCTTTGAGCTAAAAATGTAATATACATTTGTTACCATATCTCGATCGAGAGAAAATATTCTAAGTTGATGGTGCTCCTGCACAATCAATTTATTTCGCCGATATCTCAGTCCAATGAAAAGATATCATTTTGATGTTTTATGTAAAGATAATCATCTGACTAAGAGTTACTCATTGATTTAGTTATTAGGTATTATGCATAAAAACCATTTCATTACTCAACCATGTCTCCGCAAGTCTGTAGATTCTATAGTGTTAACCTTTTAGGACGCGCGCCTATTCGATCCTAAAATTGCACCGCACTCGCGCTGTATACAACGAGCGAGGTTTTTGATGGTGTTTTACGCTGTTGTGCGACGCGTATCCTGAAGGGCTAATTTGAATTATTGGGTTTTTTTATGAAGGCCGATGCCTGCAAAAAACTTTGCCGTAGACACAATGTCAATAAATAATCCCGATGTACGACAGATATACACTGTACATGCTCATTAGCGCCACCTCATGGCTGAATTCCGAATCAAATGGCTCATCAACTGTGAATGTTTGACCTACCGAACAACTATGTCAAAGACACCATCTTTCTAAGTAATCAGGATCCTGAGATATATGAGATATTAAATTTGTATGCTCACTAGCGCTGCCTTGTGGTGAAATATCAAACCAAACCGTTCATCAACTGTAAGCCCTTGCCAAAGCAAACAACTTTGCCGAAGACACCAACTCTACTAGTAGTCAGGTACTTACGATATATGAGACATTAATTTCGTCAGTGTTACGTCTGTGATGTCTTTTTGGGTTCATTCAAATAATACGTAACGCAAAATTTGATAATTTTAGAATGCCTCTCGTAACAACGTAACAACTTTTATATAGGAAATTTGAAAATTTTGTATAAAGCGTAACACAGCGCGTGATCTGCTCGCTCCCCTAGCTTTACGTAATATTTGAACGACCACTTTTGAGCCGCAGGACATATACGTCTACCCATCTGAGAGACGAACCAGCCAAGGGCTGAAAGTCTCTCTAATAAAGACAAATCAATCAATCAATCTACCCATCCACAGAAATGCGATTTACCCTATTGTTATGAGCGTCGTGTCCGCTTGCTTAGGTACGTTTCATCCTATTGATTGAGAGCATTTTTGGATGCTCTGTAGCGTCACCTAGCGGAATTTTCCTGTACTAAATTATTTATCACTAGATAGGCATTGACATACCTAACATCTTTGCTGAAAACATCATTCTTTTAAAAAGTAAGGATCACGAGATACACGAGAATATATGTTGGGGTCCAATGGACCCCAGGGTCTCAAAATGGACCTTCATTTAAGGTATCCCTTTGAGGGTTAATAGCCCAAGCGATATTTTTAAATCCCGGAGGTCCATAAAATCATAAATGAAAATTAAAAAAAAAAAAACAAAATGGTTTTGGTTTTATTAAGGCATGCAGAATCTCACCAGAACTAATTAGACTTCGAAATTGAATCCATGTTCACGAAAGTTTCCATGACGAACTATGTATGTCATTCTACTTCGATCGGGACACCCGGAGAAACAAGGGTTCCTCACTGGTCCGCTGGTTCAAGTCGTTCGACTGGGCTTCAATGGAGCTCCCCCTTCGCGAAACAACGAAACCGACCAGAAACAAAAAAAACGCAAAAACGAGTGGCTCCGTAAATTAAAATCTTTATTTAGTGACAAGCACGAGTTGCGAGAGCACTGAGGACGCCTCATGAGACGGTGCGCGCGGTCTAGTGGCGTGGCGCGGCGATGCGATATCAGCTGTGTACGTATGTTGTAATCTTTTTATGTTGGCTGGATGGTTGAGGGGTGGAGGGCGTGGCGTGGCGGTCGGGCCACCTATAGAACTACCAGCAGCAGCAGCGGGTGCGGGAGCTGGCCCGATGCGGTAATGAAATTAAAGAATTTTAATTTGAGCGTACCGCAGTTAATTGGTGCAGCACACAGGGTTTGCTTTTCGTCTGCGTGCACTTCTCCGTGGGAGAAGGTGATTCTAATGGCTCAATTTTCAAGTGCATTTCTGGAAGAATGGGAGAGATATAGGGAGGAAAGTATGGTGCAGTTGTGATAAGGTTCGTCTGATGTCTGGCGACCTGTCGCAGAAGCAATTAGCGTTTGAAATGAGGATAAAAAGTGCAAGTGCAAACAAATTAATTTACAATTAAGATTTTTCCGGTGGAATCAAAGGGAAAATTCATGGGAATTTCATTTGCTTCGGCAACAGATGACGTTCTCTGATGTTTGCTACTTTAGGATTCCAGATAAATGTTGAAGAATCACAACTTTGTAGTGTTTTTTGGTGTCTGGTCACTCTTTGGCCAGTAATTTTTATGTAGATTTCTTTAGAAAACATGTAATAAATATAGTCTCCAATGAGGTCATAACCTTTTCCTAGCAACTTCTATTCCAATTTCCTTGAGGAATTTATTTTAAGCGAAGTGTGACAAATAAGCAATAAGTTAACATTCACTATGTAATAAAAAAATCCTCAAATCGTCGAAAAAGGGATAACGATTGTAAGCTCGGTACGTGGAACTCCAGACACGCTGATGATGACAAGGATGCAATGTACGCGCAGATCAAACTCTAGGACGACCACTACCCAATTCGCGACATCAAGATAATCATAGATAACCTCAGGTAGGCCCCGAGGTCTGAGACCTAAAGATTTCACCGCCTCCAAGAATATAGCCTTAAATATCATTAGAGCCAAGAGCGATTGATATGACCGGATGTCGTCCAAGCATACGCGCAGAATCTCGAGGTTGCATTGCACAATGGTCCGAATCCACGTTTTAGCAGGAAAAAAATCCGTATCTCTGTTTTCGTTAATTTTAGGCATTTGGTGTCTTCAGAGAAGTTGTTTGAATTTGTTTGCTGCATCTTTTCCAAAAATTTTTGATTAGGGTGGTCCGCGTCTTAACTCAAATCTGGAATAGAACATTTAAATTTTAAGTCATACGCGATCGAGTTTTTCAGCAAAGTTGTAGGCAATGCTATTTTGAGCAACTTTGCCGAATACGCCGATTATCTAGCTCTCAATTTGAACATAGTAGGTCAATTTTAAGTTTTGACTTAGGGTGAGCCACCCAAAAACGTTTTTATCGCTATAACTTTTTTATTTGATTTTTTTCGAAGACGTGAGCTTCGGAGCATTTGAAGAGCAAGTAATGACGCACATTTGTTCTGAACATTGCATGTTGCTAGGTCTTGTCATTCATATGTTATGGGCAATTTTGACTTAAAAACAACGATGTCTTCAAATGCTTATATCTCATGGAGCTGGTAAAATAAAAAAAAAGTTCTTTAAGCGGCATTTGGAAGGTCACATATAAAGCCAAATTTGGAGCAAATATTACAAGAACGTTATTTTTTAAATTAGAATAAATCGACTCCAAAAATCCCCTTTAAAAATCGAAAAACTACTTATAACTCATACAATTTTAAAGATAGAGTCAAACTGTCTTCGGAAAATATGTAGGTTTTTACCATGCCTACAAGTTTTCCATACACGATTTTTTTGCAAAACGTGAATCAAGAGCTTGAAATTGATAATTTGATTCTTAGGGGTACATGCTATGTTTTTCTAGGAAATCAGAACGATTATATTCTTTAAAAACAAATGATCAATTTCAAGCTTTTGTTTCACGTGTTACAAAAAAGTCGTGTATGGGAAACTTTTAGGTATGGAGAAAACCCACATTTTTTCCGAAGACAGTTTGACTCTATCTTTAAAATTGTATGAGTTATAAGTAGTTTTTCGATTTTTTAAGGGGATTTTTGGAGTCGATTTATTCCAATTTAAAAAATAACGTTCTTGTAATATTTGTTCCACATTTGGCTTTATATGTGACCTTCCAAATGCCGCTTAAAGAACTTTTTTTATTTTACCAGCTCCACGAGATATAAGCATTTGAAGACATCGTTGTTTTTAAGTCAAAATTGCCCATAACATATGAATGACAAGACCTAGCAACATGCAATGTTCAGAACAAATATGCGTCATTACTTGCTCTTCAAATGCTCCGAAGCTCACATCTTCGAAAAAAATCAAATAAAAAAGTTATTGCGAAAAAACCGTTTTTGGGGGGCTCACCCTAAGTCAAAACTTAAAATTGACCTCCTATGTTCAAATTAAGAGCTAGATAAACGGCGTATTCAGCAAAGTTGCTCGAAATAGCATTGCCTACAACTTTTCTGAAGAACTCGATCGCGTATGACTTAAAATTAAAAAATTCTTTTCCAGATTTGAGTTAGGGCGTGGACCACCCTAATCAAAAATTTTTGGAAAAGATGCAGCAAACAAATGCAAACAACTTCTCTGAAGACACCAAACGCCTAAAATTAACGAAAACAGAGGTACGGATTTTTTTCCTGCTAAAACGTAGATTCGGACCATTGTGCATTGTTGGACAAGAGCGAGCTCGATGTGACCTCTTATTGTGCTTGGTGTTACGTTCACACTGGAGTAAAGCCTGCTTATAGTTAAGCGTTCTACCAATAAGCTGAGCATATCAACAACAACAGTTATTAACTGAGAGCTTCCTCTGCCAATAACTAATTTGCATGTGTATATCGTATGGAAGGCAAGAAGATTCTCTATGTCCAAGGAAGTCAAGGACATTTTCTTCAATGTAGCTCCTCTAGAAGACTGCAGAGTGGGGGTCAGTGAGGAATGACAAATGGGAATTGCCGAGTGGTATGTGGGAGTTTGGGGTAGCTAGTGAAGAGCTGTGACTAATGAGGGGTAAGCAGTGAATGATGAAGAGTGTGAAGATAGAAAAGTGAAGCAGTGTGAGACAGTGATGATCGATGAGTGTGCAGTGTAGAGTGTGAGCAATGAGCAATGAGAAATGAGGAGTGAGAAATACGTGGTGAATAGTGAAAGGTGAGTTGATAGCAATGAAAAGTGAGTGAAGAAAGGCAAGGTTCTTTTCACTCACTTGGTAATCGTGCGACTCATTTCACTATAAACTCAGTTGGGAAGCTTCTCACTACTGTGTAATTTTCGGTAAACTTGCAGGGTAATGTTTTTCCTACAATTATTGCTAATTTGGAGAAAACTTTCCGTTTTACGGTAGATTCAAAAGCTACCGCAGCTGTCAGTTTACTGTTTTTCACCTAGGTATCATCAATCGACCCAAGGATGCCTTGGATACGACGCCGATGATCGTTGTTTGTTGTTGCTTTTCACTGTTTTTCAGAGAAATTCACTTGGCAAGCATACTTTGATTTTGCCATCTAATTCAATGATATGATGATTTTTATGGCTGCGGTAGGATTTTGACAGCTGCGGTAGAACTTGGCGGCTACCGCAAAGCGGAAATTTTTCTAAAAATCCGCAATATTACCAAAGACCCCATATTCTAATTCTCATGTTTACGGAGTGAGAGCGCTAGTATCACCTACTCATACTGAACGATCGAGAAATTCGTTCATTTAGTATTAGTAAGTAATGCTATACCAACAATTTTACGTTGTAAATATGAAATGTAGAATATGGCGTTTGTGGTGTTAATAATTATAAGAAAAACATTGCCTTACAAGTTTGCCGAAAATCACACCGTAGTAAAAATCTTCCCAACTGACCCAAGCAACCAAAAGTTCGGATACCACTTGAAGAACGAACTCAGAAGTTTAAGTTTGGTTCAATTCAAGTTTCGTTGAACTTAAATCTCCAAAAAGTTCCTTATGTATTAGTTATGAACTAGTACATGTACAAGCTTTTGACATCTCTTCAAAACGACATTAAAGTCGAAAAAAGGTTCAGAAAGAACTTATGTTGAACTGTAAAACCGAGTTCAATCAAATTTTAACCGAACTCATGTTGAACTTTTTCGTGCCTTTAAAACTCAAATATAGTCCATTTGGGCATATTATAACAACTTGAAATGTTCCGTTCCGAACTCGTTTCGGACTTGTTTTGAACTTATTACTCAAAGTTCGGATAAATATTAACCGTACCAAAAGTGAACTTCATTTGAACTTCGGCGACAGCGGGGCCGGGGAGAAGTTCTCATTTAATTAAATCACTCGGAAACCGAGCGCAGCAGCCATAGCTTGTGTTAATTTCACAAGTACACTTTGTTTCACTATAATATTTCAACATACTTACTTGTAATCAACCCAAAGCACCCGTATTGTGTGGCTCAAAAGCTGCCCCCGCAGCGGGTAATCGACGCGATCGTTGTCACTGAAAACTTATAAACTTTTCTGAATGGTTGGCACTGGCGCAAATATATTGCTTTGCACTTGTTTCAATTACGAACCAAAACAAACTGAAAATGTCAAACTATGTAAGTTCACAAGAAGTTCCACATAAACTTCTTTCGAACCTTCGGCTTGAGGTTCAGAGAAAGTTCACACGCGAACCTGATTAAGCTCTACTAAATGATATCAGCACATTGAGTAAAATCCCGCAGTGCCTAACAACACATACATGGAGTACTGGTTAGGCGCCGGCTTTCAACGAGGAGAACCCGAGTTCAATTCTCAGTAAGTAAAAAACATTAAAAATCATTTCAAGGTATTAGTTAATTTGGATTACACATGTACTAATGTCTCATAATAATAAATTACTTTTGAGGACTAAGCGCACTTTTTTTTTCATTTTTTCGAAGGTTATTTTTAAGCTGAATGCTATTCATCTTCCTTTGAATAGCTGATTAAGCCCAAACACGCTATTTTATCCGAACTTTTGGTTGCTTGGGGAGTTACAGTGAAATGAGTCAAATCATTGCCAGGTGAGTGAAAAGAACCTTGGTAAAAAGTAAGCAGTGCAAAGTGAGGAGTAAAAATAAGCTTCGATGAAAGAACAGTAGGGAGCGTGAACCAGTGAGAAGTGAGCAGTGGAAAGAAAGGAGTCAGAAGTGAAGTGAGGAGCGAGAAGAAAGGAGAGATAAGAAGTGTAGAGTGAATAGTTTAGTGTGGAGTAAGAAATGGGCAGTGAAGAGTGAAAATTGAGTAGCGAGGACCAAGGATGGGATCATTCATTTGCAATCATTTACATTCACTTGCTGTTAACTCGCTTCATAAACATCGCAGCAAAAATCAATGTATGGAAAACTTTTTCATTTTTGTTTTACCCGAAACTTTGTAGAAGAATATATTAGCGTAGAATCAATAGTTTAGTCAACAGAAGGCAGCAAACGCCACTCTCCACGGCGTGAATGTAATTTACATTCACCGCGTGGAGAGTTACCTTCACAGCTCGACTTTGGTGTGCGTGTGCGACCCCAATGTTATTCGGCAAACTTTCAGATAAAACTACAAGGTTAATTTCATCCATACATTGTTTTTTGATAGCATGCTTCTGAACTAAGATAATAGCAAGTGAATGTAAATCTTTGCAAATGAATGGTCCCATCCCTTGTGAGGACTGAGCACTGATAATGTGGGGTAGTGTGGGGAATCAGGGAAAAATGAGAAGTGAACAGTAAAGTATGGGCAGTGAAAAGTGAAGTATAAGGAGTGTGTTGAGGTGCGGTGTTAGAAGTGAAAAATGCTAAATGAAGAATGAGCAGTGAATAGGGACGGATGAGGAGTAAGTGAGAAGTAAGCAGGAATGAGCACTGAATCAGAAGTTAGTAATAAACAGTGACGAATGAGAAATAACATAAGTGAAGTGAAAAGTTAGAAGTGAGAAATGAGCAATCAGGAACCCAAAGAGTGTACATGAGTTGCAACGTGTACGTAAACGAGCACAGAAAAAATATGAAAGTTTATATGTGTTGTAAGTTCAATTTCAGATTCATGTGTTTTTCATGAATTTTAAAATGACGCCGATGATCGATCTTCTACCAATCGATTCCGTTTCTATTTCTTGAAACGGGACTTGAATGGGACCTGAATTCTTCATAAATCCTAACAATACTTCACGAATTCCAAAAAAACTCTCCGGAAATGCCCGAGAACTATTTGCGAATCCTGGATATTCTCCTGGAATCTTGATATCATCTGTGAAATACAAAATAGGACAGCTTATGCTGAAAATCTCACATGTCATAGGACAGTTTATGCCGAGAAAATCCTAAAAAATCTAGGGGCGTTTCAAGGGGACATGACGTTTCAGGGATGTTTTCGAGGCGTTTTAGGGGGTTTTAGGGGGTTTCAAGGGGTTCCAGGAAGTTTCAAGGGGCTTATTGGGGTGTTTTAATGCGTTCCCAGACGTTTCAAGGCGTTACCGGATATTTCAGGGAAGGTTTGGATGCGTTTCAGGAAGTTTTAGGAAGCTTCAGGAGATTTAAGAATGTTTCAGTTTAAAATACCACATTACAGAACGTTTCGGGGTGGTATCAAAAGCGTTTAAAGGGATTTCAGAGGGTTCATGGCTTTCCAGAAAATCAGAAACTTCCTAAAATGCCTCCAAAATCCCATCGGGCCCCATGTAACGCGCCTGAAGCCCTCCGGCACCCCTGAAAACGCCTAAAGGGTGATTCGGTCAAAATTTGGTCAAACAATTTGTTTCATAATTTGAGACTGCGTACACCAAAACAGCTAATTTTTGGACCAGTAATGGTACATTATATGTAGCTTATACCATAAAATTTTTATCAAAATCGGTTTAGTATTTGCGGAGATATTGTGAATCCTGAAAACTGCAATTTTAAAATTTTGTACAAAGAGGATTAAAAAATAAGAACACATTTTTACTCTTTTATTTATAAAGCCAAAAATACTGAACCAATTTCAATGAAAATTTTTCTGTGTGTGAAGTATACATATGAAAATGTTGTGTAAAAATTTCATTCGACTTGATCCAGCCGTTACAAAGTTATATTTGTTTAGGTGGTCAAATTTTGTCAAATTTTGTCAAGTCAAGTCATATCTTGGTCACACAATTTTTTTCATAACTTGAGATTGCGTACACCAAAACAGCTGATTTTTGGATCAGTAATGGTACATTATATGTAGCTTGTACCATAAAATTTTCATCAAAATCGGTCTAGTATTTGCGGAGATATTGTTGAACCCTGAGATCTGCAAATTTAAAATTTTGTGCAAGGAGGATTCACACATTTTTACTGTTTTACTTCTAGAGCCAGAGATACTTAACCGATATCAATGAAAATTTTTCTGTATGTGAAGTATGCATATCAAAATGTTGTGTAAAATTGTCATTCAATTTGATCCAGCCGTTACAAAGTTATATTTTTTTAAGTGGCACCCGATCAGTTTTTTCATATTCAAACTGCTACAACTTTGAAGGTATTCATACAATATGGCTCAAAATTTTACTAAGAACAGTTTTTCATAATAGTATTATACTGTAAAATTTTGATAAAAATCGGAGAAGTATTGGTTGTTCTTTAATCAAAATTGTGCTTCACTGACCTTAAATTTCCGAAAATTTACTATGGAGCGCCTTTGTACAAAATTTTAAAAAGGTAGGTCGATGGTTTTATCTATATATCAACCAATACTTAATCGATTTTGATGAAAATTTTATGGTATAAGCTACATATAATGTAGCATTACTGGTCAAAAAATCAGCTGTTTTGGTGTACGCAGTCTATAGTTATGAAAAAAAATGTGTGACCAAATTTTGACCGTATCACCCTTTATGTTACTCCTCCGTATCGTCACTGAAACTAGGGTAATACGCACCCCCGGGGCAAAACGTTCTCACGCTATTCCATTTATAAGTAAAGTTCCGTCTGATGCAAGTAAACTAGACGTATAATTAAGTCGGTTAAGCTCTAGATAGAATGATAAAAATATTCGAATTCAAAGCGTGCACGCATTTTAAGTTAGTGTGCGCCGATTAGGGGAAAGAGGGGCATAACGCCCCGGCTAAGCATATTTGGTCATAAACCTCAGATGATGTTTATTTTAAGGTCGTATACTGCCTTGGCGAGCAGTTTACTTCCTTATCTAAGAGACTTCCACTTTTGGCCCGCGTGCCCACAAAATTTCCCATTCAAATAAACAATTCAAAAAGGTGTTACTTTTTAGGTGCCGGAAAACTGCAGGAGGCAAAACGCCCGCTGGCATTTTCCGCTTTGCCTTGTTGTGAAATAACAAGGGGCTCCATCGAACTCTTCCCAGCAGCTAATGAAGGAGTAGGAGGCGCATGGTAGTTTAATGTGTTGATTCCATATAATCAGTGCGCAATGTCTTAATTTCTATGCGCTGCAAATTAGGGAATCATTCCAAATGTGGAAAATCGTCGTTTTTCACGATTTTCTTTAGACAATAGCAGCCGTTCTTGGGCTTAACCTGCTCAGTTTGAGTTCTAGTTTACTTGCATCTAACGAAGACCTCCACAATATGACGAAATTGCATGAAGGCGTTTTGATCCCGGGGGGAATCAACCTAATAACTACTATCCGCCTCCTACATCCCCATTTGCTGCCGTAAATAGTAAGATGGAGCCGCTTGGTATTTCATTATAATTCAAACGCGAAATGCTAGAGGTCGTATTGTCCCACCTCAAGGTGCGTTTTGCCCCCAACAGTTCTTCAGCACCTAATATGTAAAACATTTTTAAATTGGTAATTTCATTCGGTATAATTTATATCATGTGGGCCAAAAGTTAGCATCTCTTAGTACTAACCGACTAACATCTTACTAACCGATTAACCGACTAACATCTTAAGTACTAACCGACTAAAGTACTACTTAGTACTGTAACTGACTAACTTACAATACGCAAGACACCTATAGAATTATCTTAATCTTTATTATTGGGACATGTTTGCTTAGGAGGTGCATACTACTCCACCCTCCCCTAACCGAAATTTCTCTTGAAATGCTTCCAAAATCCCCGGCCCAGTTGTCAGTAATAAGTAAGTAAGTAGAACAGAAAATTCTTTACACATATTGTGTCATCCCCGTCGGCATATAGACCAATATGCTTGATTGACACGGCGGGGAAGGTGCTCGAAAAGATCATCCTCAATAGAATGTTGAGGTTCACTGAGAGCGAAAGCACTCGAGCCTAAGAGGAGGGGAATTCGCTTTTGCGCGGTAGTGACTCTGGATGTAAGGAATGCGTTTAATAGCGTCAGTTGGTCTGCTATTGCCGATGCGCTCTTGCGTCTGGGGATACCGGAGTACCTGTACAAGATTCTCGGAAGCTACTTTCAGAATCGTGTACTAGTCTACGACACGGAGGTGGGTCGGAAGTGCTTTCACATAACCTCAGGAGTCCCGCAAGGTTCCATCCTGGGTCCGGTGTTATGGAATGTTATGTACGACGAGGTGTTGAGGTTAGAGTACCCAGTGGGAGTGGAGATTGTTGGATTTGCCGACGACATTACGCTCGAAGTCTACGGTGAAACGATCGAGGAGGTGAAGTTGACTACCGACCACTCGATCAAGGTTGTGGAGGCGTGGATGCGGTCCAGGAAACTGGAGCTGGCTCACCACAAGACAGAGGTGACGGTTGTTAACAACCTGAAGTCGGAGCAGCAGACGGAGATCAGTGTAGGAGAGTGTACTATCCTGTCAAAGCGCTCCATCAAACACTTGGGCGTGATGATCGACGATAAGCTTACCTTCGGTAGCCACGTCGTGATGATGATGATGGTCCCGCCACATACCCCTACAAAGGTTTGAGCTAGACGATATATCTTTAAGATAATTATTAATTATAAACAATGTAATCAGATTTGCAAACTTAATACGGTCTGATTATTTTCACAGATATAAACAACTTTATAATTTGTCACACTATACAGCAAAAACATAAATTTTAAAATACTGATGCTCTCAACTACAGATGTTTGCAAGCATTACTAGTGATCATGAAAAATTAGAAAATCAAAAATATTGCGAGGATTGATAACGTTCGCGCGATGTCAAAACAGTCGGCAATATTCTCATTCTCAAGAAATTCCCGACATTCAACTAGACAACTCACTACTACTCTACAGAATCCTTCAACAGTACAAATTTTCCATATGATAAATAAATACAAAAAAAGTCATTTATACCTGTCACCGCGCGCGAGACTCAAACTTTTGTAGACTACACAAAAAATAGAATAAATTACGTCAATACAATAAAATTCCATCATCATCATCGAGGCGAACATTATAGTTTATTGGTGCCTCAATAAATATTAAAAGGTTATACAAAATTGTTCACACAAAAATATCCGTTTGCAGGAACTTCGTCAAGATACAAATTTAGTCAAGTATTGAAAATTTGACAGGGTAGCTGTTCAAAAGGCAGCTTTGACGTGTGAAATACATAGTCTCTTGAACCGTGATAATGTTGGTGCTAGTTTTATGTGTGTAGGCATCGAATTGAAGACATTAATACCTTTATAAAATAGGGAATTTTGTGAAGCACCGTTTAAAAAATGTGGTGTTCTTACATCATCCGCGTTTCTAGTATTATACCTATGAATGTCACTTCCTCTTTCAATTCGATCACACAAATATCGAGGCAGCAAACCATTAACTATCTTGAAAATGAACACCAAAGTTAAAAACACAATTCTTTGCTTCACTGATAGCCACTGTAGGGCATCCAATAAGAAAGAGGAGGATGTGAATCTATTGCATCTCAAAATCAAACGCATTATTTTATTTTGCAATCGCTGCAATCTCGATATTTGTGTTCCATTGGCTAAAAACAAAATGGAAGAGCAGAAGTCTATGTGGGGAGAGATGATTGATTTATACAAATGTATCTTACTAGCTATAGTTAAATCGTTTTTGAGTCGGCAAAGAATTCCATACTTCTTGGCTATTTTCTTGATGACATTGTCAATATGAGAGTCAAATTTTAATCTATCATCAATAATCACGCCAAGATATTTAATCTCCCGAACGCGTTCAAGTGTCTCATCATCAATTTTAACTGAGACGTTCTCATTTACTCGGCTACGCGAAATTACCATGAATTTAGTTTTATCTATGTTCAACTTCAACTGTTTGTATTTTAACCATCTACTCAGAGAACGCAAATCTTCATTCAAATGGGATATGGCTTCGCCTAAACTTTTAGCTGCAATGAATAGCACAGTATCATCTGCAAAAAGGTTTATATCACAATATCGCAAGACTCGTTTCATGTCATTAATGTACATAATAAATAAAATGGGCCCTAATACACTTCCCTGTGGAACACCAAGATTATTGTTCACGGGACTCGAAACAGAATCGTTAAATGCAGTCCTTAGGGTTCTGTCACACAGATAGCTTTCAAACCATTTATATGCAGAACCCGAAATTCCAAATCGCCTGATTTTTTGTAACAATAAGGGCCGAGAAATTGTTTCAAAGGCGCGTTTCAGATCCAAAAATACAGCAACAATCGTATCTTTTCGCTCTATGCTTTCTTTCCATTTTGCTAATACCAAATTCAATGCGGTTTCACAGGAATGACCTTCCCGATATCCCGATTGCTCTGGTATTAGCAAGTTATTACTATTTAAATACGTTAATAGCTGGCCTTTAACTACAAGTTCTAAAATTTTATCTAATGTGTGCAACATATTGATAGGACGAAACTCTTCGGATTTAATCGTCCCAGCAACTTTTTGAATAGGAATCACTAAAGATTCCTTCCAAACCTGTGGCACGTGCCCAGTTTGCAGTGATTCGTTTATCAGGTCCAGCAGGTTGTGGCCGATGACATCAAAGCAATCTTGTATTACCTTTGCATTTACATTATCTACGCCAGCCGTTTTTCCCATAGAAAAGCAAGTATTCCTAAGTTCTTCAATCGTTGTTGGGTGAAAACATTCAAATCTACAATTATTGTTTATCGGCTGTTTTATTTCATCAGGTTTATCAACTAACTCAATGGATTGGTTAATTGCTGAAACACTATTGATGAAATACTCATTAAATTTACATGCTATTATTTGTTCATTATCTTCTAATGTGCCGTTAAAAGTTATAGACCGTGGTTTACAATTACTAGGTTTAAGCAAAGATTTTAAAATTTTCCATAACTCTTTGCTGTTGTTTTGATGCTGATCAATTTTCCTCTGTATATATTCGCAACGCGTTTGTTTTAACGATTGCGAATATTTATTACGCGCAACACAGTACCTCTTCCAATTATAATTATTATTATTTCTACGTAACTTTTTGTACAATTTATCTCTTGTGCGTTTAAGACGCAGTAGATCTAAATTGTACCAGCTGTTAGAATTTTTCAAAGAAACAATCTTCTGTTCAACTAATTCATTGGTACAGGTTTTCAAAACGTCGGTAAGAACAGCTGATTTCACATCCAGGGAATCCGTTGTATGAAAATCCATGTTTCTCTCGACAAGCCTTGAAACTGCTTGCTTTGAGTATTTTTTCCAGCACTTCAATTTCACCGCATTATCGTCTTCTTGAGTATCCTCAACGTTAATAACTAATGTTTCATGATCGGTTATTTTTAAATCTAAACACGTAACTGTACTAACAGAGTCAAAATTAGAATAAACATGATCAATCAAAGTTTTACTATGGCTGGAAATACGCGTATACTCATTTACTTTTTGTTTTAAATTAAAAAATTCCGATAATCGTTTCAACTGATTCGAATTATGAATGTCACACCAATTAATATTAAAATCACCAGCAAGTACGTTTAATTTACTAGGATCTACGAAACTCTCAAGCCAGTTTTCTAAAATAGCAATAAAATGGTGATCACTTGAACTGGGAGAATGATATAAACAACCATAATTACCCACCTTCATGCCTCGCACAACTGTAATGCCCAAAAACCAATTACCTTCACAAACTTCGTTCAATTGAAGCTTGAATTGAATTGATTCTTTGACATAAATAGCAACACCGCCAGTGTGTCTTGAATGTGACAAACAAGCAGCTATATTATATCCCGGAATACTGTACTGTTCAAACGCATCCATATCAACAATATGTGTTTCTGATAAAAAGACTAAAAGTGGACGTTTAACTTCTACAATCTGACGTAGTGCAACGTAGTTTGTAGATAAACCCGCAATGTTAAAATATAAAATATCAAATTGTGTCACATTACTACCGGAACTTGGTTGCTATTCATTGAAATGCAAGCTGCTTTTTTTCCTTTGAACAAGTCTCTTATAAACTTCACATTCACTAACATTGAAAGCTGCGTGGTTAACGTCCAAGTTAAGTTTACGTTCGTTATTCATTTTACAACAATTAACACATTTCAATACAGTTGACGTGCATTCAGATGTCTTGTGACTTTCACTGCACTTAGAGCACTTAGTGCCGTTCTTGCAATTAGTGCTCACGTGCCCAAATTCTCCACACTCGAAACATCGTACAATACTATTGTCTGGAACAACAAGGCACCGATCAAACCTTATATTTACCTTCCTAGCGGTCAACATGCAACTGTACGTATTTTTATCAACTTCAATCACCGCGTTGTACTTGTTGTACTTGAAACGTGGATTTTCAAACATACGGATGACTTTCACTTCATTGATAGCGATGTCTTCATTCTGGTCCTTTATGATTTGAATGAATTCATCGGAAGAAAACTGATCGCACATGCCCATCACTTTAAGTCTTGGCACCGATGAGGGAACAACAGCTTTGTAGTTCTCACCCAATTCACTTTGAATGCCATCTTTAACAACATTTACGTTATATCCTGTTGCACACTCAGCAATAATAGAGCCATCTTTCCCGTTTCTAAAGTTACTGATCTTGTGTATTTTTGGATCCAGTTTAGTGTACAAAAATTTTCGAGTATCATCGCTACTCTGGCTGGACTCCTGCGGCTTTATCACAATGACTGGACGAGCCTTACGAGTCACCTCAACCTTCTTTGTGACATTAGCATCATTAGACTTCACGCTTTTCTTTCTACTAGTTTTACCGTTAGTTTGATTCCCAGAGTTGTTCTTAACAATATCCGCAAAACTAACTTTTTCAATAAAAACATCATCTGACGTATCGGCACCGTCATCCTGAACTCTACGCTTTTTACCTCTGGGATTCGAGTTCGGCTCCGAAGCCGTGCTAGAAGTACCTTGTCTTACATTCATTGCAGCCTTTCCCGAATTAAATTGAGAAAATGAACATTTCATATTTTCCATTTCTTTATTAACTAATTCCTCAAGTCCAAAAATTGCCTTCTCCAATGTACAATTTAGATTTCTCCCCAATTGTTCAATTTCGCATTTCATTGTCTCGTTTATCTGAGCAGCAATGTGCTCTCGAACGCCACTAAGCGAATCGGCGAGTGAAGAAATCTTCTTCATCTCCTCTTCGAACTTTTGTGCGTTAGAAAGCAGTACATTCTGCTCGCCACAACACTGGCTTGATAAACACTCATCACATTTGAACGCTACATTTTCGTTCTCCGTTATTACCTTTGCCACTGCTTTGGTCAGAGATGTGCATTTGTAGTGGACTACTTTTGCACATCCACATCCCGAACAGCACAAGGGTAAATCGCTTGGAAGCACATTACCACCACATAGACTACACTCAACCATCGCTGGAGCCTATACACAAATGCAAAACCATGCACACAACACAACACAGAACACAGAGAAGCAATAAAAAATGCAAAATTTGCTTTGCCGCCCGCCAGCAATTACTGCTGCTGGGGTGGCAGAAAAACACAAATTAAACGCGAACAAACCCCACCGACAATTGGTCACCTGGTGTCGTCGTCGTAATTATCCAATTGGCACACGGTAAAACACTATTTCCCGCGGCACTTGCACTATTTCACACGTAAATTAATTAATTTTGAAGCTGCACGGCAGAAACAAACTACACTGTCCACCATTACATCAATCAATGCCTGTAAAAGAGCCTCCACAGTTATTGCGGCACTGTCCCGGATGATGTCCAATAGCTCTGCGGTGTACGCCAGTAAGCGCAAGCTTCTGGCTAGTGTTGCTACATCCATACTTAGGTATGGCGGCCCGGCGTGGGGTACCGCGCTAAGTACTGAATGCTACCGACGGAAGCTGGAAAGTACTTACAGGGTTATGTGCCTGAGGGTTGCAAGCGCGTACCGTACCGTGTCACACGACGCTCTCTGCGTCATTACTGGTATGGTGCCTATCAGCATTCTTATCGGTGAGGACATGGAGTGCTTCGAAATGCGTGGCACAAGAGTCATACGCAGGACTGCCAAGATGGCATCCATGGTCAAATAACAGCGCGCGTGGGATAGTTCCACCTAAAGAAGGTGGACCCATAGGTTGATACCGAGGGTAGATAGTTGGATTAATAGGCGCCATGGGGAAGTTACATTCCACCTGACACAGGTCCTTACAGGTCATGGTTGCTTCCGACAGTATCTACACCGTTTCGGGCATGCGGATTCTCCCGAATGCCCAGTGTGCAATGGTTTAGAGGAAACGGCGGAACACGTTTTGTTCGTGTGCCCGCGTTTTCGCACAATGCGTGACCGCATGCTTGCCACATGCGAGGAGGACACAAACCCGGACAACTGGGTCCAGAGGATGTGTAGGAATGAGTTTGGCTGGAACGCCGTTTTAACGGCTATCACCCATATCGTCTGGGAGCTACAGAGGAGGAGGCGCGTGGACTCGGAGAATGGCTAGTCCAGATGCAGTACAAGAGGTGGTCTAGGGGTTCGGAGTCGGCTTCGTAGGTCATACCGGTGCCCTGCGGTCGAGATTGACCCTTACAGCGATTAAGTGGCCGCGGAGAGGAAGTCCCGGTAGCGGTGCTGTCGTGGCGTCGGTCTACTGGGTTGGATCCGAGCCCGCGGTTGGAAAGGGGTCCCCGGCAAGGGTCGGGGCAGGTGGAGATCCTGCTGTCAGCAACCTTCTGGTGCAGCTGATAGGGCCTGAAGGGTACTGATACCCTTGCCTTCAGCAGGTCAGATCGGGTTGCACGTGGGCATCAGTTCTTGATGTCTGCCAAGCAGTTGGGCGCGTGCGGGGTTGACCCTGCCCGCCTTCCGAGGACAAAGGGAGTGGCAAGGACCGCTCGGGAAACTGGCTAAGCGCCAGCATGCTACCGTGATGGACTCTCCAAAGCGAGTCATCGATGATCGTTGCTGCAGGCTACGCAGCTAACCTTGAGGGTGCGATGTGCACTAGCCCCTCTCTGAAGCAATGCCTTCTTGGTGGTTCCGGAGAGACGAAGGGTTTGGCGACTATAGGAATGTGTTTTAGTTGGTCGAGGATAGAGTAGTCCTGACTTTTACTTTTGTTGTAGAAGACGGCCTAAACCCCACACTACCCTAACCTTCCTGTTAGGGTGTTTGTTGAGCAGATTTTTCCCCCTATAGTTTAGAAGGAAAAAAAAAAAACATATTGTGCCATAGTATACAAGAAAAAGGCAAAATGTTGCAGTTCTGCACTGAACACTGAATAAACAAACATCTTTTCCGCAGTTAGACGACGTATGCTGTTCCGCCACAATTGATAACATTGAAACAACTTGCGCAATTTGAAACCTGCATCCCGACCATTCCATCACAATCAATCAACGACACTCTCTTTTCGGCAGCTACCACCGCAACTGCAGTAGGTACCAGCACCGGCAGCCTACATCTTCCGCGTACCCCTCAATTAAATTGTCAACAGAACCTTCACCGAACGACGAAATCGACGGAATCCCTGCGAGCTGCGCGCAAAAAAAGTTTATAATAAAATAAACCTTCGAGCAGGTGCCACCGAGAATCTTTCCCTTCTCTCTACTTTCATCTGATCCAATAAAACTTCGAAACACGTCGCTTCCCCCATTCGAAAGAAGTGCCTACCGGCGAAGGAAAGAAGATCCACTTCCGATTCCTTCCCACTCTCTCTCTCTCTCTCTGCGCGCGTAGGTCTCCAGGAGGAAGCCAAATGTGTAGGGAAGTGTAGGAAGGTGTACCACTCTGGTACCTACATATTTATCTACGCCTTAAACGGTACACACTGCACCGCGCCGCCGAGAGAATTGTAATCTGCAGTCGAAGAAAAGAGAGCCAGAAACAGGTGAAAGAAATTAATTGTAAACGATTCCTCGTGGCGCAGATGAAAAATGGATGAAGGGCGAAGCGGCTGCGCGCCGCGTTGCTGTGGCGGATTGCTCCTGGCTGCGCTACGCTGATGATCTTGAAGCTCGTCGCTGATTGGTGGATGACACGAGCCGTCTGCTCGGCTTTTTTTTGTTTTGTTATTTTTGTTTTTGGATCTCCAATGCGGATTGTGTTCTCCGAGGGCCACCGTCACCACCGCCAAATGATGGGGATGCTGGTTTGTGTTTATTATCTTTCTTATACGAGAGGTAGGGTATGGCGTCATTCATAACACAAGGATCTGATTCTGTAGTTATCGCTTGTTTGAAATTCCTTCAGCAATCCCTCCTATGATTTGTCTTGAGCTTTCTTTTATGAAACCTCCAAAGATACCTCCCGGAATTCTTCTAGGGATTTCTCTAGAGATTTGTATTGGGATTTATTAACCCGTTAACGCCCAAGGTGTCTCACAATTTAAATCTTCAAATAAATTTGTTATCAAAGGTCAAGTTCCAATAAAATAAGCATGATTTGTCGATAAAAATGGAAGTCTATGGTGTAGTTCCAAAAAATTCTTCAAGGTTGGTCCTCAATAGCTGATAATTTTCTCGAGTTCTATTTCAGCACAACTACTGCGCTATCGCTATATTCTGATCCGTATAGATACAATACAGCTCTAAACAAGTGCGAGAGATAATAACCACTCAAAAAGAATAGTAGAAGGACTTATAAATTGGGGAGAAATATAACCCGATAAACGCCTAAAAGTATGCAATGCATAGTTCTGTAATTTTATGTAATTTTGGCTGCAGTGTTCAACATTTCTCATTTTTTTAACAAATCAAATAAAGAGAGCGGACTATGTGTAGCCAACCAAACGTTAAAATACTGTTACCCCTGCAAAAACCCCTGAAGAGAGCTCCGGAACAATCCTTACAGCAATATCGGAAGCAATATCTGAAGGAATCTCGGAAATAAACATAAGATGATTCTCGAAAGGAATGCCTGAAGAAATCCTGGTAAGAATTTCTGAAGGTATCTCGAAAAAGAACCTCAGCTCATCTAATCACATCTCAATTCATCACCCTGTCTAGCCTCTACCTTACTGTCTTCTTTGCCCTCTATTTCAACCCTCTATCCTACGCCCTGCCCTATCCTTTACCGTACCCTCTAGTCTATATTGTGCTTAATCGTACCGTCTACCCTACCCTCTACCCTAACATTTTTCCTTCCCTCAAACCTACTCTCTATCCTACCCTCTTCCCTACAGTCCACCCTATCCTCTACCTTAACCTTCTACTTCACTCCCTCTACTCTATCCTTCACCCAAACCCTCTACCCGATTATCTGCTCCACCGTTTATCCTACCCGCTACCCTACCATCTACCATGACCCTTAACTCTTTTTCTCATAAAGCCCGATCGCCCAAGTAACACACTTGTCATCGAAGAGTCACGGCGGCGCAGGTTTATGTTGCGCTAAAGTCACTGTGACTTACTTCTAGCAAGTAAGTGTTTATTTGATAGAAGTAAGTCACAGTGACTTCCGCGCAACAAAAACCTGCGCCGCCGTGACTCTTCGGTGACAAGTGTGTTACTTGGGCGGTAGATACCCATATTGCATGGTATAATATCTCAAACTACCATTCCGTGGCCGCCGTCTTGTATATGGTCCGCCATCTTGGGTTTCAAAATGGCGTCGGATATCGATTCTTGACTTCTACTCATGAAGCCCGAACGATAGATAGGGGCTGTTCATAAACCACGTAGACCAAAATTTGGCCATCTCAGACCCCCCCCCCTCCCCCCTCGTAGAATTTTGTCCAAACAAAAATTTTGAAATTTGTATGGAGCGTAGACTTTGACCAGAACCTCCCCTCCCCCCAAAAAGTCTACGTGGTTTATGAACGGCCCCATACCTATACTGCATGGTATCATAGCTTAAACTCTCATTCTGCGGCCGCCATCTTGGATTTCGAAATAGAGTCAAATATCGATTTTTGACTTCTACTCATGAACCCCGATCGATAGATACCCCCATATTGCATGGTATCATAGCTCAAGCTACCATTCCGTGGCCGCCATCTTGGGTATGGGCCGCCATCTTGGATTTCAAAATGGCGTTATATATCGATTTTTGATTTCTACTCATCATGCCCGATTGATAGATACCCATATTGCATGGTATTGTTGATCAAACTACCATTCCATGGCCGCCATCTTGGATATGGTCCGCCATCTTGGATTTAGAAATAGGGTCAAATGTCGATTTTTGACTTCTACTCATGAAGCCCGATCGATAGATACCTATATTGCATGGTATCATAGCTCAAATTACCATTCCGTGACCGCCATCTTTGATATGGTCCGCCATCTTGGATTTCAAAATGGCGTTGAATATCGATTTTTGAATTCTACTCATTAAGCCCGATCGATAGATATGCATATTACATGGTATTGTAGATCAAACTACCATTTCATGGCCACCATCTTGGATATGGTCCGCCATCTTGGATTTCAAAATGGCGTCGGATATTCATTTTTGAGTTCTTCTTGTGAAGCCCGATCGATAGATACCCATATTGCATAGTATCCGAAGCAGCATTGCCGTTAAAAAGCATATATTCTGAAGCTTTTTATCGCCATCTTGGAACCTAAGCCGCCATCTTGAATTTCAATACCCCTACTACCACATCCATATCCTAAGGACTGTGTATACCAAATTTGATTAAAATTTCTTGACGCATTTTATAGTTATGCCTATGTTCCGACATACATATATATGTATGTTTATATGTACATACAAATAGACAAACATTCAAACATATAAACATACAAGCATATAAACATACAATCATACATACATCGACTTTTGTATGTATAGAACTCTGCCGAAGAAATGAACTATAATTTATTAACCATTGTCAAGATTCCAGGGAATTTTTTATTTCGCATTGGAAATGAAGCTCATAGATCGTGACATTATGCAATCTTTGCAGCATCGCTTACGCCACCTAGTGAACCAGTCACAAACTATATTATCCACTATGAGCAAGGTATGGGTTTGGAGAACATCTTTTCTGAAGAAAGTATTCTGAAATTTTGCATAATTCTGGAGATATTCGCATCAAAAAGACTGTCCTATTTATAGGACGCTGGGCGTTCGGGGCATCTGTCCTATAAATAGGACGCTGGGCGGATATGGGTTAAGGAGTTCTGATTAACATTTTTCAAGACAATGTCCCCGGGATCCTTTCAGAAGTTTCTCCGGTGAATCTTCCAGGAATTCCTTCAAAGATTTCAGCCAGGCATTCTTCGAGGAATCCTCTTGGGATTCCTCCAGGAGCTCGATTTGGCCTAAAACTACATGAAACAGCCACCATCTTGGATTTTAGACCACCAACTTTGATATTCTGGTTACTAATTTTGAACTCTGGGCATCTTCCCCATACAAAATATACCCATATTGCATGGTTTTAGGGCCTAAAACTCCATCAAATAGACGCCATCTTGAATTTGGAGCCGCCATATTGGATTTTATGCCACCATCTTGGATATTCTGATTACCATTTTTGGACTCCAGACATCTTCCCCATACAAAATATACCCATAATAAATATTGCATGGTTTTTGGGCTCAAAGCACCACTATGCCATCTTGGATTTAAAGCAACCATCTTGAATATTCTGATCGCCATATTCTAACTCCAGACATCTTTCTCATACCAAATATACCCATATTGCATGATTTTTGGGCCTAACACTCTATTAAACAGCCGCCATCTTAAATTTGGAGCCGCCATCTTGGATTTTAGACTGCCATCTTGGATATTCTGATTGCCATTTTTGGACTCTAGAAATCTTCCCCATACGAAATATACCCATATTGCACGGCTCAGATCTTAAATCTCTATTAAACAGCCGTCATCTTGAATTTGGAGCCGCCATCTTGAATATTAGGCTGAAATTTACGGTCTCCAGTGTTGATTTCCGCACAGAATTCACCAATTATGTTAAAGGTTACACAAATCGCCGCAGTTTGATGTGCCGCGCGATGGGACTTGGTTCAGTTTTAAATACGGCCAGTCTACCGCGGTGCTGGTTCCGATCATTGAAATGGCCATAACTCCGGAACGCCTTGACCGATCCGGACCATTTTCAATAGAAAACAATGTGGTAAAATTCCGGTTCGATTCGTACCTACAATCCGAAAAATCGGCCAATAGGAAGTGCCTTAAAAGTGAGTGAACTTATTTTGTGCACAGACATACATACATACACACATACATACACACATACATACACACATACATACACACATACAGACATCATCTCAATTCGTCGAACTGAGTTGATTGGTATATGTGACTTGACCCTCCGAGCCTTCTTTCGAATATTCGTTTTATGAGTGAACATATAGCCTATCAGTACACTTTGGTGTACGAGAAAGGCAAAAATGCTTGAAGAAATACCCGGAGGAATACCTCGAGAAGTCCCTGGAAGAACCGGTAGGTAGAGGTATTCTGAAGGAATCGCAAAAAAAGGCCCTGAAGGAATCGCAGGAGGAATTGCTACAGGAATCGCAGGAAGATTTCCCGGAAGGAATGCTAGGATAAATTCCTAAAGGAAACATTAAAATGATTCCTGAAGGTACAATAGTTAGAACATCTGGAGGATGATTTGCTGGAATAACCGCAGGGGGAGTTGTTTGAGGAATCCTGGAAGGAAAGTCAAGAGAAGTTGCTGCAGAAACTCCATGAGGAATTGGTGGATGAAGAACAATCGAAGGGATTTCTGCAGAATTCCAGGAAGATTCCTCGGAAGGATCCCTGAAAAAAAGTCTGGAGAAAGCTCTAGAAGAATCCCTAGCATAATTTTTATAGTATCACAGTTAGAATTTCTGGAGAAGTTTTTGAAAGCATAGCTGAAAAAAAAAACCACAAGAAGAATTGCTTGAGGAATCTGTGCTGGAATTTCTGGAGGAAGGCCAAGAGGAGCTTCTGGAGGAATCGCATGAGAAATTAGTGGAGAAATCCGTGGATAAAATCTCCGAAAGAATTCCGAGAGGATTCACCGGAGGAGCTTCTTGAATAATTTCCAAAGTATTACCATGAATAATCCCAGCATAAGTTTTGGAAGAAATCCCACAAGAAATCTCTTGAGAAATCCCTAAAAGAACTCCTGAAGACAGTAAGAATTTTTTGAGGAGTCATGGGAGAAAATTCCGCCACAGTTGCAATGGTTTGACAGATCCTTGCTTGAATTACTGGATTATATTTCTGAAGATGTTCCTGGAGGAAACACCGGAGGGACTTCTGGAATAATCCATGGAAGCTTGAAGGAATTTCTTAAGGAATTGCTGAAATTCCTGAAGGTTTCATACATTTCTATAGAGATCCTTGTAGAGATTGCTAGAAAATCTCTACAAAAACCTCTAGTGAAACCCCATAAAACATGCCGGGGGAATCCTTAGCGAAATTCCTAGAATCAAAACCTGGAGGAATACCAACAATTCTCCTAGGATGAACCGGTAGAGGTATTCGGGAGGAATTCATGGAGGAGTCTCTGATGGCATCACAGGAGGCACTTCTGGGGAAGTCTCAGGAAGATTTTCCAAGAGTACTGCAGCAAACAAGTATGCCAGAAGAAATCCCTAGAAGTATTCCCGAAAGTACCACAGTTAGAATTTCTGGACGAAGCCCAATAGGAATTGCTTGAGGAATCCCAGCTGGAATTCATGGAGGAAGGTCAATAGGAGTTCCTACAGTAATCCCCAGAGGAATTTCTTGAAGAAGAGCAGGGTGAAATCTCAGGTGGAAGTCCTGGATAAATCCTAGAAGAAATCCCTGAAATAATCACAGAAAAATCCATTGAAAAAAACCAGGAGAATTGTCCGGAAGAATTCCAGCAAGAATGCTTAAAGAATACTCTAGAAGAATCCCTAGTAGAATTCCTGATGGGGACATAGATTTTCTGGAGGAGTTCCAGGAGAAATTGCTTGAAGATTCACAGCTAGAATTCCCAGAGGAAGGCCAATAGGAGCTCCTGGAGAAATCCCATGTGGAATTTCTCGAGGAATTCCTGGATAATATCTCTGATCTCTGAAAGAATTCCTGGAAGAATCACCGAAGGAACTTCAGGAAGGATCCCAGGGAGATTTTCTTGAATAACCGCATCAGGAATTTCTGAAGGAATCTCCGAAGAGTTTTCTAGATGAACGCCTATCAGAATTCCGAGAAGTATCGTAGTGTAAATTTATAAAGAAATCTCAAGACGAAGACGAATTGCTGGAGACAAGCAAAGCAAAGCAAAGCAAAGCAAAGCAAAGCAAAGCAAAGCAAAGCAAAGCAAAGCAAAGCAAAGCAAAGCAAAGCAAAGCAAAGCAAAGCAAAGCAAAGCAAAGCAAAGCAAAGCAAAGCAAAGCAAAGCAAAGCAAAGCAAAGCAAAGCAAAGCAAAGCAAAGCAAAGCAAAGCAAAGCAAAGCAAAGCAAAGCAAAGCAAAGCAAAGCAAAGCAAAGCAAAGCAAAGCAAAGCAAAGCAAAGCAAAGCAAAGCAAAGCAAAGCAAAGCAAAGCAAAGCAAAGCAAAGCAAAGCAAAGCAAAGCAAAGCAAAGCAAAGCAAAGCAAAGCAAAGCAAAGCAAAGCAAAGCAAAGCAAAGCAAAGCAAAGCAAAGCAAAGCAAAGCAAAGCAAAGCAAAGCAAAGCAAAGCAAAGCAAAGCAAAGCAAAGCAAAGCAAAGCAAAGCAAAGCAAAGCAAAGCAAAGCAAAGCAAAGCAAAGCAAAGCAAAGCAAAGCAAAGCAAAGCAAAGCAAAGCAAAGCAAAGCAAAGCAAAGCAAAGCAAAGCAAAGCAAAGCAAAGCAAAGCAAAGCAAAGCAAAGCAAAGCAAAGCAAAGCAAAGCAAAGCAAAGCAAAGCAAAGCAAAGCAAAGCAAAGCAAAGCAAAGCAAAGCAAAGCAAAGCAAAGCAAAGCAAAGCAAAGCAAAGCAAAGCAAAGCAAAGCAAAGCAAAGCAAAGCAAAGCAAAGCAAAGCAAAGCAAAGCAAAGCAAAGCAAAGCAAAGCAAAGCAAAGCAAAGCAAAGCAAAGCAAAGCAAAGCAAAGCAAAGCAAAGCAAAGCAAAGCAAAGCAAAGCAAAGCAAAGCAAAGCAAAGCAAAGCAAAGCAAAGCAAAGCAAAGCAAAGCAAAGCAAAGCAAAGCAAAGCAAAGCAAAGCAAAGCAAAGCAAAGCAAAGCAAAGCAAAGCAAAGCAAAGCAAAGCAAAGCAAAGCAAAGCAAAGCAAAGCAAAGCAAAGCAAAGCAAAGCAAAGCAAAGCAAAGCAAAGCAAAGCAAAGCAAAGCAAAGCAAAGCAAAGCAAAGCAAAGCAAAGCAAAGCAAAGCAAAGCAAAGCAAAGCAAAGCAAAGCAAAGCAAAGCAAAGCAAAGCAAAGCAAAGCAAAGCAAAGCAAAGCAAAGCAAAGCAAAGCAAAGCAAAGCAAAGCAAAGCAAAGCAAAGCAAAGCAAAGCAAAGCAAAGCAAAGCAAAGCAAAGCAAAGCAAAGCAAAGCAAAGCAAAGCAAAGCAAAGCAAAGCAAAGCAAAGCAAAGCAAAGCAAAGCAAAGCAAAGCAAAGCAAAGCAAAGCAAAGCAAAGCAAAGCAAAGCAAAGCAAAGCAAAGCAAAGCAAAGCAAAGCAAAGCAAAGCAAAGCAAAGCAAAGCAAAGCAAAGCAAAGCAAAGCAAAGCAAAGCAAAGCAAAGCAAAGCAAAGCAAAGCAAAGCAAAGCAAAGCAAAGCAAAGCAAAGCAAAGCAAAGCAAAGCAAAGCAAAGCAAAGCAAAGCAAAGCAAAGCAAAGCAAAGCAAAGCAAAGCAAAGAGCAAAGCAAAGCAGCTTCAAGCCTCTTTTCAGTTATAAGAAAATTTCAGATGCTCAATGGTTGAATTGATTTCGATTTTTACGATCCATATCCCTCACTTGCAAAGAGGCACACGCGGACTGCGGCGCAAGATGCAATACGCATAGCCCCGAAATGTGCGCCCAGTTGCCCCCAGTTTTGAAAGGTGTCGCATGCAGGTGCGTCAGAGATGATTTGCATATGCTCGCGGTGTTACGTATTCTGGCCGCCAGAAGCAAGAAGAAAAACAACTTGTACTAATTATCCTCGCCCTGCTCGAGGTGTATCCGTGAAAACAACCCCATCGCTGCGCTTATCGGAGGGGATTATACAGCATTACCAGTCGCGCGGGCTCTTGAAGTTCTGCCGGTGTCAACTTCGTCGTTGTTGTCCAACCTGGAAAGTAAAAGCAGATCAATTAATCGAAGGTGAATTTTCCGCCCGAAAGCGAAAACTCCGATAGCCGCCACGAACCATCCCGTACCATTATATCCACTTTCTTCCAAATTTCATCGATTGAGTCAAAGGCAAAAAAAAAACGCGATCCCCTGCATAATTTTCTCTTTCTTTCAGCGTGCGATCAATCATCGAGTGTGCGAGCGCGCGTGAGCCTTATCGCGCGCGAGTCCTTCCAGCTTCGCAGGGCACAAAAACCAGTCCTCTTGCATGGCTGGACCGATGCGGCGAAAGAATTTCTTTCGTCCGTCCGCATCCTCTAATTGCGCGGGGACACACTGCAATGTGCGGCAACATGGACTACGGCTGATAAATAAAAAACAACAACTTGGAGAGGTCAACAACCTGGTGGTTCGCGGGGTCGGGATACTGGGGTACGACAACCGTCGACGGGGTTTGTGCAGGGAAGGGTCCAAACATGAAGGCAAGTTTGGTTCTGATTGAAAAAAGTTAAGTATTTGATCGTACCCATTGCCGAAAGGTTTTATGCGTAATTCATCCGAGTGATGATGGAAGATAGGAGAAAAGAAATTTACTTTGATGATAACAGAAATGCTTTGGGACAAGTTGCACTGTGCAGTTTTGAAGATTATTCTGGAAGTGATTCTGCAAAAACAGAAAGGAAGACAAGAAGACAAGAAGACAAGAAGACCAGAAGACCAGAAGACCAGAAGACCAGAAGACCAGAAGACCAGAGGACCAGAAGACCAGAAGACCAGAAGACCAGAAGACCAGAAGACCAGAAGACCAGAAGACCAGAAGACCAGAAGACCAGAAGACCAGAAGACCAGAAGACCAGAAGACCAGAAGACCAGAAGACCAGAAGACCAGAAGACCAGAAGACCAGAAGACCAGAAGACCAGAAGACCAGAAGACCAGAAGACCAGAAGACCAGAAGACCAGAAGACCAGAAGACCAGAAGACCAGAAGACCAGAAGACCAGAAGACCAGAAGACCAGAAGACCAGAAGACCAGAAGACCAGAAGACCAGAAGACCAGAAGACCAGAAGACCAGAAGACCAGAAGACCAGAAGACCAGAAGACCAGAAGAGAAGACCAGAAGACCAGAAGACCAGAAGACCAGAAGACCAGAAGACCAGAAGACCAGAAGACCAGAAGACCAGAAGACCAGAAGACCAGAAGACCAGAAGACCAGAAGACCAGAAGACCAGAAGACCAGAAGACCAGAAGACCAGAAGACCAGAAGACCAGAAGACCAGAAGACCAGAAGACCAGAAGACCAGAAGACCAGAAGACCAGAAGACCAGAAGACCAGAAGACCAGAAGACCAGAAGACCAGAAGACCAGAAGACCAGAAGACCAGAAGACCAGAAGACCAGAAGACCAGAAGACCAGAAGACCAGAAGACCAGAAGACCAGAAGACCAGAAGACCAGAAGACCAGAAGACCAGAAGACCAGAAGACCAGAAGACCAGAAGACCAGAAGACCAGAAGACCAGAAGACCAGAAGACCAGAAGACCAGAAGACCAGAAGACCAGAAGACCAGAAGACCAGAAGACCAGAAGACCAGAAGACCAGAAGACCAGAAGACCAGAAGACCAGAAGACCAGAAGACCAGAAGACCAGAAGACCAGAAGACCAGAAGACCAGAAGACCAGAAGACCAGAAGACCAGAAGACCAGAAGACCAGAAGACCAGAAGACCAGAAGACCAGAAGACCAGAAGACCAGAAGACCAGAAGACCAGAAGACCAGAAGACCAGAAGACCAGAAGACCAGAAGACCAGAAGACCAGAAGACCAGAAGACCAGAAGACCAGAAGACCAGAAGACCAGAAGACCAGAAGACCAGAAGACCAGAAGACCAGAAGA